>NC_044913.1:60339015-60939015 GCF_001633185.2 Quercus lobata
GGACTTTGTTTTATTTTTAATATTTTTCCTTAATTAGTTAGATTGGGATATTATTATTGAGAATATTTTTAGGAGATTTTGTAGGCTTGGGAAAGGGGGAATTAACGTGTAAAAGGGGGAGGAGAAATCAGAATTGGACACACACGCCTCTCTCTCCCCTCTTCTCTGATTTTTTCCTTTGATTTTTCATCATGGCCTTACTTGGCTAAAATTTTATACTTGGTCAAAGGAAACTGAAGCCTCAGAATCAATAAAACTGTAAGCATACGGCATAGCCACTATAACCCACTTTAGATCGGGAACATGAAAACTCTTTAGGAATTTGATAACTCTGTGATGGCAAGGTGTACACCCAGTCACTAATTAACCTCAAGATAGTATGTGAGCATACGACACGGCCGCTATAGCTAAAAGTAGATCAAGAACTTGAAAACTCATCCAAAATTTTATAACTGTGTGATGACGAGGCGTACGACACGGTCGCTAATTAACCTTAACATAGCGTGTGAGTATATGGCATGGCCGCTATTACCCATTGTAGATTAGAAACTTTAAACTTCTTCAGGAATTTGATAATTGTCTGATGGCGAGTAGTATGACACGGTTGCTTATTAAAATCGGGATAGGATTTGAGCATACGCCATGGCCGTTATAACCCATTGTAGATCAGGAACTTTGAAATTCTTTTGGAACTTGATAATTGTGATGGGGAGGCATACGACATGGTCACTAATTAACCAAGAGATAGAATTTGAACATATGGCATGACCGCTATAACCCACTACAGATCAAGAACTTGAAAACTCTTCAGGAATTTGATAACTATGAGATGGCGAGGCATACGACACGGTCGCTAATTAACCTCGAGATAGCATGTGAGTATACGGCATAGTCGCTATAACCCACTGTAGATCAGTAACTTGAAACTTCTTCAAGAATTTGATAATTTTGTGATGGCTAGGCGTTTGACACAGTCACTTATTAACCTCGAGATAGGATGTGAGCATACCGCAGGACTGTTATAACCCACTGAGGATTAGAAACTTTGAACTTTTTTAGGAAGTTGATAACTGTGATGGGGAGGCATACGACATGATCACTAACTAACCTCAAGATAAGATTTGAACATATGGCACGACCGCTATAACCCATAGCAGATCCAGAACTTAAACCCTCTTCAGGAATTTGATCACTGCGCGATGGCGAGGCATACAACACGGTCAGTAATTAACCTCGAGATAGCATGTGAGTATATGACATAGTCGTTATAACCCACTGTAGATCAGGAACTTGTAACTTCTTCAGGAATTTGATAATTGTGTGGTGGCGAGGCGTTTGACACAGTCGGTTATTATCCTCGGGATAGGATGTTGGCATACGGCACAACCTTTATAACCCACTACGGATCAAGAACTTTGAACTTCTTTAGGAAGTTGATAACTGTGATGGGGAGGCATACGACATGGTCGCTAATTAACCTCGAGATAGGATTTGAACATATGGCACGACCGCTATAAACCACAGTAGATCAGGAACTTGAAAATTCTTTAGTAATTTGATAACTGTGCGATGGCGAGGAGTATGACATGGTTGCTAATTAACCTTGTGATAGCATGTGACTATACTGCATGGCCTCTATAAGCCACTATAGATCAGTAGCTTGAAACTTCTTCAGGAATTTGATAATTGTGTGATGGCGAGGCATACGACACAGTCGGTTATTAAACTCGGGATAGGATGTGGCCATACAGCATGGCTGTTATAACCCACTAAGGATCAGAAACTTTGAACTTCTTTAGGAAGTTGATAACTGTGTGATGGCAAGGCGTACACCCAATCGATAATTAACCTCTAGATAGGATGTGAGCATATGGCACAGCCGTTATAAGCCACTGTAGATTAGGAATGTTAAAACTCTTCTGCAACTTGACAATTGTGATGGCGAAGCATACGACACGGTCACTAATTAATCTCATGATAGGATGTGAGCATACGGCATGGCTGCTATAACCCATTGCAGATCTAGAACTTGAAAATCTTCAAGAACTTGATAACGGTGATGGCCAAGCACACGATGCAATCCCTAATTAACGTTGAGAAAGGATGTGAGCATACTACATGATCGCTATAACCCACGGTGGATCAAGAACTTGAAAACTCTTCAGGAATTTGATAACTGTGTGATGGTGAGGCGTACACCTGATCGATAATTAACCTCTAGATAGGATGTGAGGATATGTCACGGCCATTATAAGCCACTGTAGATTAGGAATGTTAAAAATCTTCTGGAACTTGATAACATTGATGGCAAAGCGTATGACACGGTCGCTAATTAACCTCGAGATAGGATGTGAGCATACGGCAAGGCTGCTATAACCCACTATAGATCTAGAACTTGAAAACTCTTCAAGAACTTGATAACAATGACGGCCAAGCGCACAAGACGATCCTTAATTAACCTTGAGAAAGGATGTGAGCATGCTACATAATCACTATAACCCGCCGTATATCAGGAACTTGAAAGCTCTTTAGGAATTTGATAACTGTGTGATGGCAAGGCAAACACCCGATCGATAATTAACCTCTAGATAGGATGTGAGCATATGATATGGCCGTTATAAGCCACTATAGAATTGGAATGTTAAAACTCTTCTGAAACATGATAACTGTGATGGCGAATCGAATGACACGGTTGCTAATTAACCTCGAGATAGGATGTGAGCATACGACATAGCTGCTATAACCCACTGTAGATCAGTAACTTGAAACTTCTTCAGGAATTTGATAATTGTACGATGGCGAGGCGTATGGCACGGCCACTTATTAACCTCGAGATAGGTTGTGAGCATATGGCACGACCATTACAACCCACTATAGATTAGGAACATTGAACTTGTTTACAAACTAGATAACTATAAAGGCATAGCATACGACACGGTCGCTAATTAACCTACAGCTTGGATGTGAGCATATGGCATAGCCACTATAACCCACTTTGGATCAGGAACTTGAAAACTCTTTAGGAATTTGATAACTCTGTGATGGCGAGGCCCACACCCGGTTGCTAATTAACCTTGAGATAGGATGTGAGCATACGGCACGGCCGCTATGACCCACAGTAGATCAGGAACTTGAAAACTCTTTAGGAATTTGAAAACTATGTGATGGCGAGTTGTATGACACGGTAGATAATTAACCACGAGATAGCATGTGAGTATATGGCATGGCCGCTATAACTCACTGTAGTTCAGTGACTTGAAACTTCTTTAGGAATTTGATAATTGTGTGATGGCGATGCGTATGACACGGCCGCTTATTAACCTCAGGATAGGATGTGAGCATACGGCATGGCCGTTACAACCCACTATAGATTAGGAACTTTGAACTTCTTTATAAACTTGATAACTATGAAGGCAAAGTGTGCGACACGGTCGCTAATTAACCTCCAACTTCGATGTGAGCATACAGCATAGCCACTATAACTAACTTTAGACTGGGAACATGAAAACTCTTTAGGAATTTGATAACTCTGTGATGGCGAGGAATACACCCGGTTGCTAATTAACCTCGAGATAGGATGTGAGCATACGGCACGTCCGCTATAACCAAATGTAGATCAGGAACTTGAAAACTCATCCGGAATTTGATAACTGTGTGATGACGAGGCGTACGACACGGTCGCTAATTAACCTCAATGTAGCATGTAAGAATATGGCATGGCCGCTATAACCCATTGCAGATCAATAACGTGAAACTTCTTCGGGAATTTGATAACTGTCTGATGGCGAGGTGTATGACACGGTCACTTATTAACATCGGGATAGGATGTAAGCATACGGCACGGCCGTTATAACCCACTCTAGATCAGGAACTTTGAACTTCTTTTGGAACTTCATAACTGTGATGGGGAGGCGTACGACATGGTCAATAATTAACCAAGAGATAGAATTCGAACATGTGGCATGACCACTATAACCCACTGTAGATCTAGAACTTGAAAACTCTTCAGGAATTTGATAATTGAGTGATGGCAAGGCGTATGACACGGTTGCTAATTAACCTCGAGATAGCATGTGAGTATACGGCATATTGGCTATAACCCACTTAGATCAGTAACATGAAACTTCTTCAGGAATTTAATAATTGTTTGACGGCTAGGCGTTTAACACGGCCGCTTATTAACCTCAGGATTGGATGTGAGCATACTGCACGACTGTTATAACCCACTGAGGATTAGGAAATCTGAACTTCTTTAGGAAGTTTATAACTGTGATGGGGAGGCGTACGACTTGATCACTAATTAGCCAAGAGATAGAATTTGAACATATGGCACAACCGCAATAACCCACTGTAGATCAGGAACTTGAAAACACTTTAGGAATTTGATAATTGTGTGATGGCGTGGCGTATGACACGGTCGCTAATTAACCTTGAGATAGCATGTAAGTATACGGCATAGTCGCTATAACCCACTGTAGATCAGTAACTTGAAACTTCTTCAGGAATTTGATGATTGTGTGATGGCTAGGCATTTGACATGGTCGCTTATTAACCTCGGGATAGGATGTGAGCATACCGCACGACTATTATAACCCATTGAGGATTAGGAACTTTGAACTTCTTTAGGAAGTTGATAACTATGATGGGGAGGCGTACAACAGGATCACTAATTAACCTCGAGATATGATTTGAACATATGGCACGACCGCTATAACCCACAGTAGATCAAGAACTTGAAAACACTTTAGGAATTTGACTACTATACGATGGCGAGGTGTATGACATGGTCGCTAATTAAACTCGAGATAGCATGTGAGTATACGGTATAGTCGCTATAACCCACTGTAGATTAGCAACTTGTAACTTCTTCAGGAATTTTATAATTGTGTGGTGGCGAGGTGTGTGAAACGGTCGGTTATTATCCTCGGGATAGGATGTTGGTATACGGCACTACTGTTAAAACCCACTATGGATCAGGAACTTTTAACTTCTTTAGGAAGTTGATAACTGTGATGGGGAGGCGTACAACATGGTTGCTAATTAACCTCTAGATAGGATTTGAACATATGGCACGACCGCTATAACCCACAGTATCTAGAACTTGAAATTCTTCAAGAATTTGATAACCGTGCGATGGCGAGGCGTACGACACGGTCGCTAATTAACCTTGAGATAACATTTGAGTATACGGCATAGTCTCTATAACCAACTGTAGATCAGTAACTTGTAACTTCTTCAGGAATTTGATAATTGTGTGATGGTGAGGTGTATGACATGGTCACTTATTAACCTCGAGATAGCATGTGAGTATATGGCATAGTCGCTATAACCCTTTATAGATCAATAACTTGAAACTTCTTTAGGAATTTGATACTTTTGTGATGACGAGGTGAATGACACGGTCAGTTATTATACTCTGGGTAGGATGTGAGCATACGGCACGGCCGTTATAACCCACTATGGATCAAGAACTTTGAACTTCTTTAGGAAGTGGATAACTGTGATGGGGAGACGTACGACATAGTCGCTAATTAACCTCGAGATAGGTTTTGAACATATGGCACGACTGCAATAACCCACCGTAGATCAAGAACATGGAAATACTTTACAAACTAGATAAATATGAAGTCGAAGAGTACGAAATGGTCGCTAATTGCCCTCCAACTTGGATGTGAGAATACAGTAGAGGCACTATAACCAACTTTAGATCAGGAAATTGAAAACTCTTCGGGAAATTGATAACTCTGTGATGGCGAGGCGTACACCTGGTTGATAATTAACCTCGAGATAGTATGTGAGCATACGACATGGCCGCTATATGCCACTGTAGATTAGGAACTTTAAAACTTTCTCGAACTTGATAACTGTGATGGTGAAGCGTACGACATGGTCGGTAATTAACCTCGAGATAGGATTTGAACATCTAGCATGACCGCTATAACCCACAATAGATCAAGAACTTGAAAACTATTCAGGAATTTGATAACTGTGCGATGGCAAGGCCTACGACATGATCGCTAATTAACCTCGAGATAGCATGTGAGTATACGGCATAGTCGCTATAACCCACTATAGATAAGTAACTTGAAACTCCTTCAGGAATTTCACAATTGTGTGATGGCACGGCATATGACACGGTCGCTTATTAACCTCAGGATAGGATGTGAGCATACGGCACGGCCGTTATAACCAACTGTGGATCAGGAACTTTGAACTTCTGTAGGAACTTGATAACTATGATGGGGAGGCATACAACATGGTTGCTAATTAACCTCAAGATAGGATTTAAACATATGGCACGACTGCTATAACCCACAGTAGATCAGGAACTAGAAAACACTTCAGGAATTTGACAACTATGTGATGGCGAGGAATTCGACACTGTCGCAAATAGACCTCGAGATAGCACGTGAGTATACGGCATAGTCGTTATAACCCACTATAGATCGGTAACTTGAAACTTCTTCAGGAATTTGATAATTGTGTGATGGTGCGGTGTATGACACGGATGCTTTTTAACCTTGGGATAGGATGTGAGCATACAGCACGACCGTTATAACCATTTGTGGATCAGGAACTTTGAACTTCTTTAGGAACTTGGTAAATGTGATGGGGAGGCGTACGACATGGTTGCTAGTTAACCTCGAGATAGGATTTGAACATATGGCATGACCACTATAACCTACAGTAGATCAAGAACTTGAAAACTCTTCAGGAATTTGATAACTGTGCAATGGCAAGGCGTACGACACAATCGCTAATTAACCTCTAGATAGCATGTGAGTATACGGCATTGTCGCTATAACCCACTGTAGATCAGAAACTTGAAACTTCTTCAGGAATTTGATAATTGCGTGATACCGCGGCGTATGACACGATCGCTTATTAACCTTGGGATAGGAAGTGAGCATACGGGATGGCTGTTATAACCAAGGGTGGATCAAGAACTTTGAACTTTTTTAGGAACATGATAACTGTGATGAGGAGGCGTACGACATGGTCGCCAGTTAACCTTGAGAGAGGATTTAAACATATGGCATGACCACTATAACCTACAGTAGATCAGAAACTTGAAAACTCTTCAGAAATTTGATAATTGTGCAATGGCAAGGTCCACGACATGGTCGCTAATTAAACTCGAGATAGCATGTGAGTATACGGCATGGCCTCTATAAGCCACTGTAGATTAGTAACTTGAAACTTCTTTATGAATTTGATTATTGAGTGATGGCGAGGTGTATGACACAGTCTTATTAACCTCGGGATAGGATGTGAGCATACAGAACAACCGCTATAACCCACTATAGATTAGGAACTTGAAAAGTCTTTCGGGATGTGTTAAATGTGTGAGGATAAGGTGTATGACACGGTCGCTAACTAACCTCGAGATAGCTTGTGAGCATATGGCATGGCCGCTATCGCCCACTGTAGATTAGGAACTTGAAATCTCTTCAAGAATTTGATAACTATGCGATGGTGAGGTGTACGACACGGTCACTAATTAACCTCGAGATAGGATGTGAGCATACCGCACAGCCGCTATAGCCCACTGTAGATCAGGAACTTGAAAAGTCGTTAGGGATTTGTTTAATTTGCGTTGGCGATAAGTACGACACGGTCGCTAATTAACGTCGAGATTGCATGTGATCAAATGGCATGTCGCTTTAACCCACTATAGGTCTGGAACTTGAAAACTCTTCAGGAATTGATAACTGTGCTATGGCGAGGCATACGACAGAGTTGCTAATTAACCTTGAGATAGGATGTGAGAATACGGCATGGCCGCAATAACCCTCTATGAATCAGTAACTTGAAACATCTTCAGGAATTTGAAAATTGTGTGATGGCGTGACGTACGACACGGTCGCTTATTAACCTCGAGATAGGATGTGTACATAAGGCACGGCCGTTATAACCCATTGTAGATGAATAATAAGGAACTTCTATAGGAACTTGATAATTTTCATGGCGAGGCGTACGACATGGTCCCTAATTAACCTCGAGATAGAATGTGAGCTTACAACACAGCCGCTATAATGCACTGTAGATTAGGAACTTTAAACTTCTTCTGGAATTTAAAACTTGTGTGATGGCAAGGCCTATGACACGGTCGCTAATTAACCTCGAGATAGGATGTGGGCATAAGGCACGGCTATTATAACCCATTACAGATAAAGAACAAGGAACTTCTATATGAAGTTGATAACTGTCGTGGCGAGGCGTACGACATGGTCGCTAACTAACCTCGAGATAGGATGTGCGCATACAGCACGTCCGCTATAACCCACTGTAGTTCAGGAAGATGAAACTTCTTCAGGAAATTAAAAATTGTGTGATGTCGAGGCGTACGACATGGACGTTAATTAACCTCGATATAGGATGTAAGCGTTAGGCACGGCCGTTATAACCCACTACAGAGAAAGAGCAAGGAACTTCTATATGATGTTGATAACAGTCATGGCGAGGCGTATGACATAGATGCCAATAAACCTCGATATAGAATGTGAGAATACATCACATCCGCTATAACCCACTGTAGTTCAGGAACTTGAAACTTCTACAGGAATTTAAAATTTTTGTGATGGCTAGGCGTACAACACGGTCGCTAATTATCCTCAGGACAGGATGTGAGCATTAGGCTCGGTCGTTATAACCCACTGCAGATAAAGAACAAGGAACTTCGATATGAAGTTGATAACTGTCATGGCGAGGTGTACGACATGGTTGTTTACCAACCTCGAGATAGGATGTGGGCATACAGCTCGTGCGCTATAACCCACTGTAGTTCAGGAACTTGAAACTTCTTCAGGAATTGAAAAATTGTGTGATGGCAAGGCATACGACATGGTCGCTAATTAACCTCAAGACAGGATGTGAGCATTAGGCACGGCCGTTATAACCCACTACAGATAAAGAACAAGGAACTACTATATGAAGTTGATAACTGTCGTGGCGAGGCGCATAACATGGACACTAACTAACCTCGAGATAGGATGTGAGCATACAACACGTCTGCTATAACCCACTGTAGTTCGGGAACTTGAAACTTCTTCAGGAATTTAAAATTTGTGTAATGGCGAAGCGTACGACAAGGTCGCTAATTAACCTCGACATAGGATGTGAGCAATATGCACGACCGTTACAACCCATAGCAGATAAAGAACAAGACACTTATATTGGAACTTGATAATAGTCGTGGCAAGGCGTACGACATGGTCGCTAATTAACCTCGTGATAGGATGTGAGCATATAACCCACTGTAGATCAGGAACTTGAAAAGTCTTTAGGGATTTGTTAAATGTGTGATGGCGAGGCCTACGACATGGTCGCTAATTAACCTTGAGATAGGATGTGGGCATATGGCACAACTGCTATAACCCACTGTAGATTAGGAACTTGAAACTTCTTCAGGTATGTCAAAATTGTGTGATGGCAAGGCGTACAACACGGTCTCTAATTAACCTTGAGATAGGATGTGAGCATAAGGTACTGTTGTTATAACCCACTGTAGATCAGGTACTTGAAACTTCTTTAGGAACTCGATAACTGTGATGGAGAAGCGCTAATTTATGTCGAGCTAAGACTTGAACATATGGCGTGACAGCTATAATCCACTATAGATCAGGAACTTTAAAAGTCATAAGGAATTTGATAACTGTGTGATGGCGAGGCGTACGACACAGTCACTAATTAAACTCGAGATAGGTTGTGAGCATACGACACGGCCGCTATAACCTACTGTAGATCAGTACCTTGAAACTTCTTCAGGAATTTGACGATTGTGTGATGGTTAAACGTACGACACGGTCGCTAACTAACCTCTAGATAGGATGTGAGCATAAGGCCTGGCCATTATAACCCACTGTAGATAAAGAACAAGGAACTTCAACAGGAACTTGGTAATAGTAGACGGTGAGGCGTATGACATGGTCGCTTATTAACGACGACATAGGATGTGAGCATACAGCACGGTCGCTATAACGCATTGTAGATCAGGAACTTGAAGCTTTTTCAGGAATTTCAAAATTGTGTGATGGCAAGGCGTACGACACGGTCGCTAATTAACCTCGAGAATGGATGTGGGCATAAGGCAGGGCTGTTATAACCCACTACAGATAAAGAACAAGGAACTACTATAGGAACTTGATAACTGTCGTGGCAACGCGTACGACATGGTCGCTAATTCACCTCGAGATATGATGTGAGAATACAGCAAGGTTGCTATAACGCACTGAAGATCGACAACTTGAAACTTCTTCAGGAGTTTAAAAATTATGTGATGGCGAGGCGTATGACACGGTCGCTAATTAACCTCGAGACAGGATGTGAAAATTAGGCACAGCCGTTATAACCATAGCAGAAAAAGAACAAGGCACTTATATAGGAACTTGATAACTGTCGTGGTGGGGCGTACGACATGGTCGCTAATTGACCTCGAGATAGGATGTGAGCATACATCACGGCCACTATAACCCATTGTAGATCAGGAACTTGAAAAGTCTTTAGGGAATTGTTAAATGTGTGATGGCGAGGCCTACGACACGGTCACTAATTAACCTCGGGATACGATGTGAGTATACGGCACGGCCTCTATAACCTACTATAGATCTGGAACTTGAAAACTCTTCAGGAATTTGATAACGGTATGATGGCGAGGCATACGACAAGGTCGCTAATTAACCTCGAGATAGGATGTGTGCAAAAGGCATATCTGTTATAACCCACTGTAGATAAAGAACAAGGAACTTCTATAGGAACTTGATAACTGTCGTGGCGAGGTGTACGACATGGTCGCTAATTAACCTCGAGATAGGATGTGAGATTATAGCACGGCCGCAATAATCCTCTGTGAATCAGTAACTTGAAACATCTTCAGAAATTTGAAAATTGTGTGATGGCGAGACTTACAACATAGTTGCTAATTAACCTCGAGATAGGATCTGAGCATAAGGCATGACTGTTATAACCCACTGTAGATGAATAAGAAGGAACTTCTATAGGAACTGGATAACTGTCCTGGCGAGGCCTACGACATGGTCGCTAATTAACCTCGAAATAAGAAGTGAGTATACAGCCCGACCGCTATAACACACTGTAGATCAAGAACTTGAAACTTCTTCAGGAATTTCAAAATTGTGTGATGGTGTGGCGTATGACACGGTCGCTAATTAACCTCGAGATAGGATGTGGGCATAAGGCACGGCTGTTATAACCCACTACAGGTAAAGAACAAGGAACTTTTATTGGAACTTGGTAACTATCGTGGCGATGCGTACGACATGGTTGCTAATTAACCTCAGGATTGGATGTGAGCATACGACACGGCCGCTAAAACCCACTATAGATCAGGAACTTGAAAAGTCTTTAGGGATTTGTTAATTGTGTGATGGCGAGGCGTATGACACGGTCGCTAATTAACCTCGAGATAGGATGTGAGCATAAGGCACAGCTGTTATATCCCACTGCAGATAAAGAACAAGGAACTTCTCTAGGAACTTGATAACTGTCGCGGCGACGCATACGACATGTTCGCTAATTAACCTCGAGATAGGATGTAAGCATACAGCACGGCCGCTATAACGCACTATAGATCAGGAACTTGATACTTCTTCAAGAATTTCAAAATTGTGTGATGGCGAGGCATACGACACTGTCGTTAATTAACCTTGAGACAAGATGTGAGCATTGGGCACGGCCACTACAACCCATTATAGATAAGGAACGTGAAAACTCTTTAGCAATTTGATAACTGTGTGACGGTGAGGCGTACAACACGATCGCTAATTAACCTCGAGATAGGATATGAGCATATGGCACGGCCGTTATAACCCACTGTAGATCAAGAACTTGCAACTTTTTTAGGAACTTGACAACTGTGATGGCGAGGCGTATGACATGGTCACTAATTAACCTCGAGATAGGATATGAGCATACGGCACGGCTGCTATAACCTACTGTAGATCAAGAACTTGGAACTTATTTTGGAACTTGATAACTATGATGGCGAGGTGTATGACACGATCATAAATTAACCTCGAGATAGGATGTCAGCACACAACACAGCCGCTATAACCCTTTGTAGCTCAGGATTTTGAAAATTCATCTGGGCTTTGACAACTGTGTGATGGCGACGAGTACGACACTGTCACGAATTAACCTCTAGATAAGATGTGAGCATAAGGTATAGTCGCTATAAGCCACTCTAGAGCAGGAACTTTAAAACTCTTCTTGACCTTGATAACTGTGATGGCGAAGCGTATGACACGATCGTTAATTAACCTCGATATATGATGTGAGCATACAGCATAGCCGCTATAACCTATTGTAGATCAGGAACTTGAAAAGCCTTCAGGGATTTGATAATTGTGTGATGGCGAGGCATACGACATATTCGCTAGTTAACCTCGAGATAGGATGTGAGCATACAGCACGGCCGCTATATGCCACTACAAATCTGGAACTTTAAAACTCTTTTGGAACTTGATAACTATGATGGTTAAGCATACAACATGGTCGCTAATTAAACTTGATATAGGATATGACATACGGCACGACCGTTATAATCCACTATAGATTAGGAACTTGGCAATAGTGATGGCGAGGCATATGGCAAGGTCGCTAATTCACCTCTAGATAGGATGTGAGCATACAGCAAGGCAGCTATAACCCACTGCAGATCCAGAACTTGGACCTTCTTTAGGAACTTCATAATTGTGATGTCGAGGCATACAACACGGTCACTAATTAACCTTAAGATAGGATGTGAGCATACGACACGTCAGCTATAACCCATTGTATATCAGGAACTTGGAACTTCTTTAGGAACTTCATAACTGTGATGTCGAGGCATACGACACGATCACTAATTAACCTCGAGATAGGATGTAAGCATATGGCATGGCCGCTATAACCCATTGTAGATTAGGAACTTGAAAACTCTTCAGCGATTTAATAACTGTGTGATGGTGAGGAGTATAACATGGTTACAAATTAACCTCGAGATTAAATGTGAGCATACAGCACGACCATTATAACCCACTGTATATTAGGAACTTGGAAATTCTTTGTGAACTTCATTGCTATGATGGCGAGGTGTACGACATGATCACTAATTAACCTTGTGATAGGATGTGCGCGCACGCCACCACAGCTATAACCCACTATAGATCAGGAACATGAAAACTCTTTAGGAACTTGATAACTATGATGGTGAGGCGTACAACATGGTTGCTAATTAACCTCGAGATAGGATGTGAGCGTACGACACGGCCACTATAACCCATTATAGATCAGGAACTTGGAAATTCCTAAGGAACTTGATAATTGTGATGGTGAGGCGTACGATATGTTCGCTAATTGACCTCAAGATAGGATTTGGGCATATGGCACGGCCGTTATAACCTACTGTAGATCATGAACTTCAAACTTCTTTACAAACTAGATAACTATGATGGTGAGGTGTACGACACGGTCGCTAATTAACCTCGAGATAGGATGAGAGCATATTACATGGCCGCAATAACCCACTATAGATCAGGAACTTGAAAACTCTTCAGGAATTTGATAACTGCATGAAAGTGAGGTGTATCACCATAGAAAAATCGCCTGTGAGAGGGCTACTAACGTGTGTGAGAAGCACCGCCTCTAGGTAGGACTTACATGCATAACTCCAGAAAATTACCTTTGAGAGGGCTAATGCATAACTCTAGAAAATCACCTTTGAGATGGTTGCTGCTGATGTAGGAGAAAAAATGTCTCTAATTAGGACTTACATGTATAACCATAGAACAAATTGCCTTTGAGAGGGCTGCTGATGTGTGTGAGAAACAATGCCTCTTAGTAGGGCTTACATTCATAACTCAAGAAAATTGCCTTTGAAAGGGCTGTAATAAGAAACAATGCCTCTAGGTAGGGATACATGTATGATTCGGAAAATTGCCTTTAAGAGTTCTACTAATTTGTGCAAGAAACAATGCCTTTAGGTAGGACTTACATGTACAATTCTGGATGTCGCCTTCAAAAGGGTTGTTGCGGTATGTATGCACTATTGCATTTTCATCATAGATGGTGATTTTGAACCAACTTATGTCACACTCATTTGTATTGCACCGTAGTTTCATGGGTTTATCAATGGATTTTAACAATGATCATCCCGCTAGGGGGAGAGAGAATGGAGAGACCATGTGAAATAAACTGCCCTAGTTTAGGGTTTCATGTGATTCTTGACATAAGGGACACATCCTCAACGGGACAGACCCATTCTTGTATATTGGACAAGACAGAGGGAATCGCGCAAAATAAACTACCCTGGTTTAGGATTTTGCGAGGTTCCAAGCTAGTAATGAATGCAAGCATTCTAAACGAAATCTTCTTAGACGCCATGAGGCGGTATGCATTGATTGGTCTTGTTATTGCCCGGGCCGGCTATCAATTCCAAGACAGGTTTCTTAGGGTGACCTTATGGGAAATGACTCCCTCCATCCTTAAAATAAGCTAAAAAAGCTGTCAGATGGCTGAGAACGGGTTCTAGTGTCCTCCTATTGTGAGCTCAGATTACCGAGGTTGAACCGACCCCTGAATCAGGTGAATTGGGCTTAGAAAAATAAGGTTCAAGATGTCTAGAAGTGCTTAATGAGACACACAAAGATAAATTTCCCCAGTGTAGGATTTGTGCAGTCTCGGTTGCATAAGAGAGAATTTCTAACAATCTAATTCACTACCGGGCTAACTGCGCACTACGGTAGGTGCTAAAACAGAGGAATCTTTGCTCCAAGGTGACCAAAAAACCCCAAACAAAGGGGTGGTAGTCAGAATACAGTTGGGTTTGTGCCTGGGTGGTTGAAAAACCCTGGCATGTGTCCTGAGGGCCAACGGCCCTTGTTGGTGAGAAAGCGGCTCTACAACGTGTGCCGCCTTGGTTTTCGTGCATAAAAGGCTGGGTTCAGCCTTGTTTCAGCTCATTCTGGTCTACAATTTTCTAGGGTCTTCTTCTACCCTTTTCTTCACCCAAAACATGTAGAAAACACTATTTTTCATCATTTTTTGAGTAGATTCTCATCAGATCATCAGATTTAGCAGGATCCGTTCATGGATGCTCTTAGTGCTCACTCCTACGACACTTTGGTCGAGCTTGAGAGGGTGTCTTACTATAAGAAGAAGCTTAGGAGGTGGTTAAGCTCCTTTTCTTGTGGTGACTGGGCATCCATCCACCAACTTCTTGGAGATGCTATTGCTCTTCTTCACACCTCATTGGACTGGCATTTGTTGGAGGTCATTTCCTCTTGTTGGGACCCCGTCTTGAGATGTGTCACCATTGGAGATGTTGATCTAGTGCCCACCTTGGAGGAGTATGATCATTTTCTTTCTCTTTCTACCCTTCTGAGCACTATTTTTGTTCCACCAGTGCAGCCACGCTATCGCAAGACACTCACTGATTTGTTAGGCTTGAAAAGGGCCGTTATGGAGGTGCTGACTTGGTATGGCAGCGGGATAGGAGGGAGCATGTCCTTTGATTTTCTGTATGATTGGTTCCACCCATTGAAGTGTCCTATTGGATACCGAGATGACTTTATGGACTTAGAGGAGTGGGGGACATCCTACCGGCGTTAGGCCTTCCTGGTGGCCTTCTTTGATGCGGTGTTGTTTCCTTCATTGTCACAGCTTTGCCATTCTCCATCTGGTGAGTGTCGTACCTCATGGTATCTCTTTCATTCTTGCTTTAATTTCTGAGGCCATTAGGTACTTGTCTTTGTTGAGGGACCGATAGGGGTAGGCTAGGTTACTATGTTCATCTGTTACAACTGTGGTTTTGTAGCCACCTGAATGTTATTGCTAGGGATCAACCTGAGGGCTTTGTGAGTAGAGGTAGAGTTCAGGCCACTGTAGAGTGGCAGGGGCGGACCCATTGCGTTGGTTTACTTGGCATTCCCCTGGTGGGCATTTGTGGATGCATGGGGTACTTTCCAGGCATGGCCATGCGGCAGTTCGAGGGTATCTAGCATATCCCTCGACTTAGTGATCTCTTTGTTGTCATTTGAAAGTACGGGCTTATGGATATCAATGTAGCATGATAGGGCATGCCTCTGATTTTTAGGAGGCGCGCAAGTCGAGCATTGACTTCCCTCTTTGTTCGAGGGATGACCAGGAGTGGTTTTCTGTTGAGTTTAAAGTGTGGCGAGACACCAGAGATCCCAACTTTGTGTTTGACTTATCATCACCAGTATTAGCCGAGTTGCCACTTCTGGCTTTGAGAGGGCCCTTATGGATCTGAGATAGTGCCTGAGGGAGGCCATCAGGGATAAAGATTGCTGCAGGGAGATGGCTGATACCCTTATAGAGGATATTAAGGAGATGAGCAGTGCACATGAGATTGAGCTCGCTACTTTTAGGACAGAGCTTGATCTGAAAGGGTCGGCCCTTCCCAGTATAGAGGCAGAGTGTGTTCAGTTGAGATCCCGGGTTGCAGGTTTGGAGGATGAGCTTGCAGATCTTACTCAGAGGTTTGCCGCTTTGGATCATACTTGGGTTAAGGAGAGGGCCGCACTGGAGGTC
This sequence comes from Quercus lobata, assembly GCF_001633185.2. NCBI lineage: Eukaryota > Viridiplantae > Streptophyta > Magnoliopsida > Fagales > Fagaceae > Quercus > Quercus lobata. The sequence continues at coordinate 60,355,567 of NC_044913.1, forward strand.
GGTAGGGCCAACACTAGTAGCAGGGCTGATGGCCTAGAATTGGAGCTAGTATATAGGCGAAGGCCTACATTCATTCCACTTTGAGCATAGAGTATAGGCAAGAGGGCGATGAGGCCTTCCTCTTTTTGTTTGAGTTCTTAAAGCATAGTCTAGTCTGTTAGGCATGCTTAGAAACTGAGAGATGGTAGAGAGATATGTTTATGATGATATTCATGAGATATATTTATGAGATGAGATTTCATGTTTTGGTATCAAAATTCACGAACGAAACTGAATGGCACAATACAGGCATGTTAATGAATATGTAGGCAAATGTTTTGAAAATGCAAGAATATACAGTTATGTGATAGATGTAAAATCTATGCATATCAATATCTTATTTTTCTAAGGATACATCCTGTTCTAGATAGATCTTTTCCTTTTTCCATTGTGGTGCATTTCCCATTGGTATAACCCAAAACATCTTAAGAAGACCACCGGGTCATGGTAGTATTGTAGACAGAGGGCGATCTCGGAGGTGTCTTCATATCTTGTCTTGGACGCTAGATCCATCTAATTTTCTGATCTTGACCAGGAATTCAAGTAGGCACAATTGACTGATTTTTCTTTTAAGATGTGACTGAACCGAGATGGTTGCCTACATACTCCCCTAGGAAGGATTAGATCATCACGTAGCACAATTGACTTTTGATTGCCTTAATTTTTGCCTAGACCGCCATTTCAAGTTTTAAATCTAGCAGGCTCTCTCACACTCCTTCTTTTGCTCTCATTTTGCATAGACCGCCCTTTCGGGTTTTCGATCTACCTTTTTACATATTTTTTCTGTTTTTGTTCTTTTTTCTCTTTTTTTGGTTGACATAAAAATATAGAAATGAGGTGCACTGAGAGGCTCCTTCATGCAACGTACCATATGACGGCATCATAATTGGTGGGCATATTGAAGTCATGCCCGTCCATGTCAGCTAAAATCAAGGCTCATTCGGAAAATGCCTTCTTTACCACATATGGGCCCTTGTAAGTTGGGGCAAACTTTCGTCTGTGATTAGGCATAGCCTGGTTGCACTTCTACAAGACTAGATCACCTTCTTCGAAGACCCTGGGCCTAACTTTCTTGTTGCAAGCTCGCTCGACACGGTGTTGGTATAACTGTCCATGGCACATTGCGGTCATGTGCTTTTCATTTATCATGTTCAGTTGTTCATATCGGGAATAGGCCCATTCAGCTTCTAACAGCTTTGTCTAAGATAAAATCCTAAGAGATGGGATCTCTACCTCTGCGAGGAGGACGACCTCTATGCCATATACTAATGAATACAAGGTCGCACTCGTGGAAATACGAACAGAAGTGCGATATGTGCACAAGGAAAATGGCAAGTACTCGTGCCAATCCATGTATGTGTCTGTCATCTTCATCAAGATTTTCTTTACATTCTTGTTAGCGGCTTCCACTGCACCATTCATTTGAGGGTGATAGGGAGTCGAATTTCTGTGCTCGATCTCGAACTGTTGGCAGGGTTGCTGGATCATTTTCCCATTTAGGTTCGCCCCATTATCTATAATGAGCTCTCCTGGCATGCCGTAGCAAAAAATAATGTTATGTTTCAGAAACCGGGCTACCATTGCTTGAGTGACACTTTTGTACGAAGCGGCTTCCACCCACTTTGTAAAATAAGATGTACTTATGACCATTTGAAGCTTTTGAAATCACGGGTCCAATGACATCCATACCCTAGGCTGAGAAGGGCCATGGTGTTGCTAGAGAGTGCAAAGGTTGAGGATGAGCGTTCTTCCTATCTTGACAGGCTTGGCAACAGTGGCATGCCTTCACATGTTTAATGCAATTACTTTCCATAGTGAGCCAATAGTTTCTGGCTCTCATAATCTGGTGAGTCAATAGGGGTCCACTAGCATGAGCTCCAAGTAAGCCTTCATACATCTCTTCCATCAAATGATTAGCCTTAGAGGCATCTACAAATCGAAGCAAGGTAGAATCGTGGTTCCTTTTGTACAAGACTTCTCCACTTAAGAAAAATTGGCAGGCCATGCACCAGATAAACTTCTTTTCACTGTTTGTTGCACTAGACAGGTATTCACTGTTCTCGATATAAGCCTTGATATCATGGTATCGTGGCTTTCCATCGGCTTCGACTTCGACATTCATGCATTCTTTGATGTTCATGCAATAGGCTGGAACGCTATGGACTTCTATGCGCAATTGCCACATATCATCTCCTTTTGATAACCTGACCATGTTAGGCAAGGTAGCCAAGGCATCTGCAAACTGGTTGTGTGCTCGGGGCAAATAGGCAAATGTGATGACTCGGAATTTTAGAATCAAGTGGTTGACACATTTCTGATATGGAATCAACTTGGTATCTCGGGTTTGCCATTTTTTTTTCGATTTGGGAGATGATCAATATGGAATCTCCAAAGACGCTCAAGTCATAGGCGCCAAACTCTAGGGCCACTTATAGGCCAACTATACACATTTCATATTCTGTGATGTTGTTGGTGCAATCAAAATTCAGCTTGACTAAAATAGGGATTTGCTGGCCCTTAGGGAAAATAAGACTGCTCCTACTCCATTTCCAGTAGAATTGGTGGCCCCATCAAAATAAAGCTTCCAATTCCACAATTCCACACTATCTAGTTCTGGCTCTAGTGCCATGACATCCTCATCAAGGAAGAGGGATTATGAAAGTTCTGGATCATTCAGCGGTTAGTCCACTAGGTAGTCAGCTATGGCCTGGCCCTTGATGGCCTTTCTTATCACAAATAGAATGTCGAACTTGGAGAGCAACATTTGCCAACGGGAGATCTTTCCTATAAGAGTTGGCTTTTCAAAGATATACTTAATGGGATCCATGTAGGAAATGAGCTGGGTGATGTAGTAGAGCATAAATTGCCACAACTTGCGTGATGCCTAAGCTAGGGCGCAACATGTCTTTTCAATGGCGATGTAGTTAATCTCACAACTGGTGAACTTCTTGCTTAAGTAGTAAATCACCCTTTCTTTCTGGTTAGGCTCAGCCAATTGGCCTGACATGCAGCCCATGGAGGTTTCTTGTACCGCTAGGTAGAGGATCAACGGATATCCTAGTGTCGGGGGAACCAAAACACGATGGTTCAACAAATACTGCTTGATCTTGTCAAAGGCCACTTGGCACTCATTTTTCCATTTTATATTTGTGTCCTTCAAGAACTTGAACAATGGATCACATGTGGTGGTCAATTGCACTATAAAGTGAGCTATGTAATTGACCTTTCCTAAGAAGCTGCGAATCTATTTCTTCATTTGCGGTGTCGGTATGTCTCGAATGGCTTGGACTTTTACAGGGTCCACTTTGATTCCTCTTTGGCTAACTATAAAGCAGAGCAATTTCCTTGAACTAGCTCCAAAGACACACTTGTTAAGGTTTAGCAGTCTCAATCTATACCTGATAAAGCCCTTGAACAGCTTTTTTAAATCTATCAAATGATCTCTGGAAATGCGGGATTTAGAAATCATATCGTCTACATAGACTGCAATCTCTTTATGTATTATATCATGGAACAAGGTTACCATGGCTCGTTGGTAAGTAGCACCAGCATTCTTTAAGCCGAATGGCATAACATCATATGCATAGGCTCCCCAATGAGTGGTGAATGCTATCTTACTTTTGTCTTCCTCGGCCATCTTGATTTAATTATAACCTGAGAATCAATCCACAAAGGAGAAGAACGTGTTGGTAGTGGTATTATCAATCAGGGTATCGATATATGGCAATGGAAAGTTGTCCTTGGGGCTAGCCCGATTTAAATCTCTGTAATCAATGCACATGCATACTTTCCCATCTTTCTTAGTCACGAGAACAATGTTGCGACCCAATCTAAGTAGGCTATCGTGGTAAGAAAACCAGCTTTCAACTACTTTTCCACTTCCTCCTTAATCTTCAAAATAATCTCAGATTTCATCCTTCGAAGGGCTTGCCACATTGGAGGGCATTCTAGCTTAACTGGAATTCTGTGCACAACAATCTCAGTATCCAACCCTGGCATACCTTGGTAGGACCAAGCAAATATCTCTTTAAACTCTTTGAGTGGCACTATAAGCTCAGGCATCATGTCTTTAGGAAAGTTCACCCCAATCTTGATGGGTTTTTCATTCTCGCCTTCGTCGGCAAGGTTAACCACTTTTGTCTCTTCTATGTTGGGCTTGGACCCTTCGCTCCCTTTGTTTAGAGCTTACAAAATATCAAGAGGCAAACTCGAAATTTCCTCTAATCCTACAATATCATAATCCAACTCTATTGTCTCAATCACGTCATCAATATCCTCGTTATGGTAATAGGACGATGTACCTGCTTGGGAATTAGAATAGATCCTATAGAACGGAACATATACAAGGAAACATAAGACAATTTGTACACATATTCATAGGAAAGCAGATAAAGAGATAAATGCAAGAATTTCCTGAATAGTACGCTAGATGATTTCATTAATGGGTTACAAATAAGGGGATACAAAGTTCATGCCTGATAATGATAAAAGGGAAATGCAAAAAAGGAATGTAGAAAATAGGAAATGACATGAAAAACAAACTAGATATGTTATTCCAACTCTTTCGGGCAATTGGAGGACCCAACCACATGATGATGGAACACTCCTTACTTAGCTAGTGCAACCACAAAGCAAGGCTCAATGGTCCAATGGCTTACTATCTCACCTGGCACACAGGGCCTATTAGTAGAAGTCAAATCATCCCCGGGGGATATGATGGCATTCAATGAGAATTCTTCAAGACACAAGTGGATGAGACAAGCTCTGATTCCTCCTCGCATGATTCCTGTGCAATTTTTGATCCGATGACCTCGACTAAAGCCAAAAAAGTGACCCTAATGTGGGGAATGGACATCCCTTGGCCTGTGCACTTCCTTTTCTTTCCTCTTGAAGCCTGGAAAAGTTCTTCATCAAAGGGGTTGTAGCCTAGACTGAATCCTCATTTGTAGCCAAATTTGAGCATCTCCTTGTCAGCCATTAAAGTAGCAGAAGGCCATGCTGACTCAAGTTTTGAAACTCTGGAAATCATGGAGACTAGCATGAAACTGTGGAAAGTTGCCTCTGGAAAGGAATTAGCGCTACTGTAGGGGATAAAAGTCTCCTTGAAGATGGTTAGGGGCTTTTTAGCCATAATAGTGATCAACTGATCCTCGGAGGGGAACTTGAGCCTCCGGTGAAGGGTAGAAGCAACTACACCTACCACATGCAACTAGGGCCTCTCGAAGAGCTTATTATATGGGGAATCCACCTTCATGACTTGGAAGATGGCCATGAAAGACCTGGGGACAACCACAATCATTAACTCGATCTTGCCTTGCACATCCCAAAGTGTGCCATCAAAGGCTCTAATGATCATGGTGGTAGGGCGGATAAGAGAGGTATCCACATTCAAACACACTATAGTAGACATCGAGCACACATTCAGGGCTGATCCATTGTCAATTAATACTCTAAAGATGATCATGTCTTCACATTTCACCATAATGTGCATGGGCAAAGTATGCTTTCTACCCTCTTGTGTTAGTTCATCATTTGTAAAGGAAATCTGGTTGGTGGCCAACACCATTAAGACTGACCCTCAAAGGAAGATTCTATGACACCTGTAGGAACACATGTTTCTTTCAAGACTTTCAAGAGATCCTCACGATGGACATCGGAGGATAGCAATAGTGCCAAGATAGAAATTTGAGATGGCGACTTATTTAGCTGCTAAATCACACTGTATTCTGAGTTTCTGATAATTTTCAAGCTCTTTCCTTCTCTTTTCTAGCTCCTTGGGAATATAGCAGCGGCCACTCCTAGTAAGCCCAAATAATCTAGCAAATCCCTTTACTCAAGTCTTGCCCCAAAGGACTTTTGAGTCACATTTGGAGGGAATGTAGTGCACAATAGTCTTTAGGGAAAGTGGGAGACTGTTATGATATGTGCCTTTAAATCCTATTGTATGATGATATGTATGACATTATGTTGTGATTAATAAAGTTGTTTTATTATTATCTAAAATAATGGTAACATGAATATTTTGACATTATCATATAGTCCAAGAGATGCATAGTGTATGATTTATGTGATTTAGTCATAGAAGATATAAGTCACAAGTTCTTTATAAATTCAGAATTTTAGTTCGTAGTCGGTGAGGAAATTGGGCGTTTCATCAGCGAAGACTATAACATATCAACTAGGATGATTTGTCTTGATCATGGAAGTGGAGACTTCTATTTGATATGTTGATATGTTTTAAGTGTTAAGACATATTGAACTGGACCGCTGTGAGATTTATTATTCTACTAACAACTGTCAAATGAATAATAAATCTCACGACTTCTATTTACATCAACTCTTATTCCTGAGAGAATAATGAACCTAATCATAAAGTGTAGGTTGCTTTGATATATCAGGATTGAGATCTAAATTCACGATCAAAACCTTAGTATGTTGGGTAGCCACATTTAGTGTTGAAGGAACATATATTATCAATATGGAATAAATAATCTCTTAACGGAAATATAAAATATTCCCTTGAGATAAGTTTAATGGATTTGGTTATTCAGAATATTAGACCTAACTACTTTAGTAAGAAGTTACTAAAGTATATATTTATGAAATTGGATTTCATAAATATATGATGAATAACTTAAAGGATTAAATAGGGTACTCAAGGATTAAGATGTAGTAATCTTCAAAGTGGCAATCAACATACATGACTTTGTATTACTACGAATATTTTATGAAGGGGTTGAATGTATAATAAAGTCTTGGGATATAATTTACTAATAAGGGCTAGAGTGCAATTATATTTATATAGTGCTATTAAATATAATTAATGGTAATTTTAGGCTTGTCAAGTGTTGATAGAAAAGCCCAAAACCCATTGGAGCTAGTGTCTTATTTGTTCCCTTTCCCACTCCAAGCCACATACTAAAGGTCAATTAGAATGGCCTAAAATGCTAGCCCAATTACATAATCAATTATAAGGAGAGAAAGATATAGAATTTTATAAGAGAATGAAATGGTGTGTATGTGAGTGTAAGTCACTCTCTTATTCTCCCTTGAACACACACGTATAAACTGATTGAGAGACCACACTTCTTGGCCATAGGTGGAACTGGAGTGAAGATTAAAAGTGTTCCCAGGTGCTTCTAATCTTTGGTTTTTGAATTTCACCACACCAAGTTACGCTCTCTTGTTATTATATTCTGAAATTTACATAGTACATGTTATCAATTGCGAATGAAGTAGATCCGTTAATTTTCCACTACATATGTTTTGTATAAGATACAAACCATGTTTTTCCAACAATTGGTATCAGAGCAATCTTCAATTTCAAATTTGTATAACATGTTTTGTGAGTTTTGGAATTAGAGATAGTAATTTCATGATGTTAGAAGATTCTATAATTAATTTTCTGCATGGTTGTTGAAATTACTATTTAATAAAAACTGATATTGATGCTATGATGTTATTTAAGTTTGATATTAAGTATGCTAAATTGAACTTTAATGCTATAACACCAATGGAATTCAGTTTTGATCTCAAACTCAATCTATTATGTTCATATGATAGTAGTTTGTTCATGAAAAACCGTTGAAAATTGCTTGGTGAAAATTCTGGAAAATTCAGTTTCACAAGTTTTGACCGATCGAGAATTCCCTTTGACTGATCGAATGTTCCTTTTCGATCGATCGAACAGGAATCGAGAATCGATTGAGTCAACCCGAGAGTTTGTGATGAATTTATTAAAATTTTGACTGATCGAGAATTCCTTTTGATGGATCAAATTTGCCTTTTTGATCGATCGAAAGTTGTGAGTTTTGAATTTTCGCTAAGTGTTTTCACATTTAAAAGTGCAAGGCTATGTGTAATGAGATTACGCATGTTTTCTAATTAAAAAAACCTTTCTTTTAAAATATCTAGTGGCAGAGATATACAAGGGTTCGATCTCACAGCCTCTATTGTCGGTTCAAGTAGTATGAAATATATACTTTGTCTTTGCTTCGAGCTTAGCATGCCATGTGGAGAGTATTTATTTCATGGTCCTACAAGATTGAACTTCCTCATTTATAGTGGTTTGATCAAACACCTTGTCTTAGCCTTAAGCTTTGAATTCCATGTGGAGGGTGTTTTAAATCATGGTACTACAAGTTAAACCTTTTAATGGTAGATGAAATGTGGCTACACATGACTCTACACAATGGTATACACTAGACTAAATATTATAGTATCCTCTATGCTGAGTTCTTACTATTATTATTTAGAGGCTAAATGTATAACGGCATATTAAAGTAGTAATGTTTCTAGTGCTTTATATTGATGATATTCTACTCATTGGAAATGATGTAGGGGTAATGTTATCTGTAAAGATTTGGTTGTCAAGCCAATTTGATATAAAGGACTTAGGCAAAGCTAACTTTATTCTAGGGATCAAGCTTTGGCAAGATTAAAAGAATAGAATGTTAGGCTTGTCACAAGCTGGATATAATAATAAGGTTCTAGAACGGTTTATCATGCAAAACTCCAAGAAAGGATTGCTTCCTTTCAAACATGGAGTTCCTCTGCCTGATGACCGAAGGCCTAAGACTCTTAAGGAAGAAAATATGATGAGTCAAGTTCCTTAAGCTTCTGCAGTGGGAAGTCTAATGTATGCCATGCTTTGTACTAGACTAGATATCTGTTATTCAGTTGGCATGGTCAGTAGATATCAATCAAATCTACGACTAAAATTTTGGCAAGCTTTAAAGTATATTCTCAAGTATCTACGAAGAACGAGAGATTATATGCTTGTTTACTGGTGTGAGGATTTGATTCCCGTTGGATATACAAATTCAGATTTTGTGCAAGTGTTTCAGGTTACAAGTATATATGTTCCAAGTGCATCACAGCCTCTCATCACTTTGAAGGGGAGAAACTTTAAGCACTTTTAGTTTATATTGTTTAAGTTTATATTCAGTATTTTGTGGTTTGTACCCATGTTGCTTTTGTAAGCTTTTAGGGTTTATATCTGTAGGCTTTATGGTCTGTACCATGCTTGTATGCAGCCTTTTATAATTTGTTAAATCAGTACTTTTAACTAAATGTCATGCATTTTCTTGTTAAGTACTGTCACTCTTGTGCCTTTGTAGGATTGTTCCTAGATGCATATACTTAGTGTATTGTGCATTGGTTGAGTGTAGAACATGCAAGTGACTTGCATTGAGCTTGTTTACTTGTTTGTTCAAGTGTTCATTCCAAGTGTGAATGAGCATTGTGGTCACTACCTTGAAGTGATTGCTTTGTTGATCTAGCCATGGTTTGTTTCTTAACTCCATCTTTGCTTGATCACATATTGCCTGTTTCATATGCATTTCATGCTTTTCTGCATACAATGATCATGGTGTATTGTTGTGTTTCAGAAGATTTATGGTCATATGATTCAAGAGCTTCACAGCTTCTAGATTTGGGTGTGAGTGAGTTTTGCCATTGTTCTCAAACTCATGTTTAAGTCTAGAGTTTGTTTTAGGGTGTTTTGTTACGGAATAACCAAAGGGGGAGATTGTAAAGTTGAATTTAATAAACCATGTGTTGGCTTTATTTCATGACAAATTTGCTTGTAATACAGCACTAAGAAACCCTGTATTTAGGTGGGAATCATGTAAGGGTAGTGTGTGAGAGAGTGCGAAGAAATGCTCAAGACTGTGCAGTGAAGCAGGGACTCGCGGCTGGATCTCGCGGGAGGCTCACGGCTTGCAAGCCGCCAAAAGTTGCACACATGCAGAGCGTGTAGGGGAACTGAATAGTCATGCCAACTGGAGCACTACAGGACAAAAATCCAGACTGGCCACTCAGTTAGCTCGCGGCTTGAACTCGCGACTCAGTCAAGTCGCGAGGTCAAGTCGCCAGCCAGCCCTATTTTGGAAAAACTGACTCTTCGCATTCCATTCTCACACCAGTATAAATACCCCTCATTCCCACAAAATATGTGTGGCCATTCAGAAAGAAAAACCCTAAGAGAGGTTTCTTTAAAACACCCACCCAATTAGAGAGAGCTACTCATTCTTAGAGAGAAATCTTTGTAGTCTCTTCTCATTCCCTCTCTCATTGTCATATCTATTGAGATGAGATTTCTATCCAAACACTACCCACACCCATTTAGAGTGTTGAGTGTTTTTGGAGCTTTGGGAAGCATTGGAAGATGCCAAGGATGGCGGATGCTATGGATTATAGCGGAATCCGGTAAGCTAGAAAAGAAAAAGGTTTGGCGCAACCTTGTTGGAGCAAGAAGCTTGGAGGGCTTAGGTACATCAGGTAGATTAGGCTTGGAGGGTCTATTGCACTTCATGTATCCCAACTACATTTTCTAGTGGATTATTGACCGCTTGGAGGGCGGCGGAGAGGTTTTACGCCGAGGGCTTCGGTTTCCTCTTCGATAACACATCGTGTGTTGTCCTTGTGTTTGCATCTCTCTTCCCTTTATCTTTGCCTTTTATTTTCTGCTGTGGATGTGATTTATAATTGGCTTAGATTGATTTCCAATTCTGTTTATAGCTTATGTTCATTTTCCGCACACTTGTTGTTTGTCATAAAGCTTGAATTGGTTATTTTGTATTTGGGGGTCTAAACGTTCAAGGGTGTTTTTACACATATTTGAAATTTCATAGTGTTAACGGCTTCTCCCCACAAGTTTCTAGCCACAGTCTTGTTGTGCAACATGGCTTTAGCCATCTCTTAAATAACCCTGTTTTTTCTTTCTACTACACCATTCTACTAAGGAGTAATAGGAGCAGAGAATTCTTGAGATATACCTGATCTTGTGCAAAAGGACTCCATATATGAGTTCTCGAATTCCTTACCATGGTCACTTCGAATTCGATCAATCTTCAAGCTCTTTTCATTTTGCAATCTTGTGCACAAGGCTTCAATGTACTCAAGTGCATCAGACTTGGATTGTAGGAGGATAACCCAAGTATACCTACTGAAGTTGTCTACCACAACCATGATGTATCTCTTTCCACCAAAAGACTCGGTTCTAGTTGGGCACATAAGATCCAGATTTAGTAGCTCTAATGGTCTAGATGTAGCAGATGTCTGAGTGCCCGGATTTTCAGCTTTTGGCTATTTTCCAAGCTAACATGGTCCACACACCACATTGCTCATTCTACTAAGCTTTGTTATCCCCAAGACTGACTCATGCTTAGATACAATTGAAAGATGTTTATAACTAGCATGTCCTATCCTTTGGTGCCATAGATCTTCATTTGGTAAATGAATGCTATTGCACACAATATTAGTATTAGGAACCAATCCATAACAATTGTCTAGAGTGCGAACACCACTTATGAGTTTGTTCCCAGACTCATCCATAACAAGGCACTTTCCCTTTGAAAATAATACCATGAGGTCTTGATCACATATCTGACTTATGCTTAACAGGTTCACTCTCAGACCTTTTACATATAAAATATTTGCAATGTCCAGTAGTCAAAGTAGAAAGATGATTCCCTTTCCTTTAATATGTGATTTGCTCCCATCACCAAAAGTGACATTGTCACCCTTTTTAGACTCGAAAACCTTCAAGAGAGATCAGTCTCCAGTCATGTGTCTTGAGCAGCTGCTGTCAAGGTACTACAAACACGTGTCCATAACTTTAAATGCAGACTTCATCATGAAGCACACTTCGTGCTAAGATGACAAATCAGTGGGAATGGTGGTTTCTCTCATCTGCCTTTTACGAAATAAACCTTTAACCTTCACTCTTCTCAAACGAACTCTTTTGCACATTTTCATTCTGAGACAGTCTAGTTTCTTCTTTGTCAAACTGAGATATTTTCCAATAGTCATCATAAAAGAATTCGAATAACTTTTAGACTTGCATTTTCTGATACACTCAAACAAGTAGAGATTAGAAAAATAAGATGTATTTGAAAACAAAGATCTCTTCAAGCTGGTTATAGCCATGACAACAGGGGTAACCCTAATCAGAGTGTGCCTGCTCTGATACCACTTGATAGGCCAAGAATGTATTGACCCATTGTGATAAATTAACCAATTAATTAGTTAAGTTGATTAATTAATCAGATTAACATGCAATATGTGTGGCAACACGAACAAATCACCAATTAAACTAAATGCAGTGGAAATTAAATTTGACATGGGTGATTTGTTTTCGAATGGGGAAAACTAACACAGAAAAAATCCTACTGGGTGATTTTAAGTTCACCACTCCTAAGAATCCACTATTATCAAAACAAGCGGTTACAAGTAAAGGAATCCCAGTACCTTATACCAACCTGTAAGGTTGAATTTAATCAACCATCTTGTTGGGTTTATTCCATGCCAAATTTGCTTGTAATTTAGCAATTAGTAACCCTGTGTTTAGGTGGGAATCATGTAAGGGTAGTGTGTGAGAGAGTGTGAAGAAATGCTCAAGACTGTGCAATGAAACAGGGACTCGCGACTGGATCTCGCGGGTGGCTTGCGGCTTGCAAACCGACAGAAGATGCACATGAGTGAAGCATGCAGAGAAGCAGAACCGTCATGCCAGCTGTAGCACTAAAAGAAAAAATTTTCAGATTGGCCATTCAGTTAGCTCGCGGCTTGGACTCACGACTCAGTCAAGTCGTAAGGCCAAGTTGGCAGTCCACTTTATTATGGAAAAACTGACTCTTCACATTCCTTTCTAACTCCAGTATAAATACCCCTTATACCCATGAAATATAGAGAGCTTCCAAAAAGAATTTTAAGAAGGAAACCCGAGAGAAAAACAAGATTGACTCATCCACAATCTTTACATAGTGACTCTTCAAATTACTCAACTCTCACCCTCTCTATTGTTACATCCTTGAGAGGTTCTTTAACCAAATCATTTTCTCACCTTACCTATATCTGTGAGAAGGCTTTTTGGTGCTTTGGGAAGCAGTTTGGAAGGAACCAATTCATATTGGTTGATGCTATGGGTTATAGCGGAATTCGATAAGCTGAAGAAGAAATAGGTTCGGCGTAACCTCGTTGGAGTAAGAGCTTGGAGGGCTTAGGTACACTGGGTAGATTAGACTTGGAGGGTCTTTTGCTGTTCATGTATCCCAACTTGATTCTTTAGTGGATTATTAACCGCTTGGAGGGTGGCGGAGAGGTTGTATGCCGAGGGCTTCGGTTTCCTCTTCGATAACACATCACTGTATTATCCTTGTATTTGTATCTCTCTTCCCTTAATCTTTGACATTTAATTTTTGCTATGGATGTGATTTTATTTGGTTTAGATTGTTTATCAATTCTGTGTTAAGCTTATTTACATTTTCCACACGTACATTGTTTGTTGATAAGCTTGAATTGGTAATTTGTTATTTGGGGGTCTAAACGTTCAAGAGTGTTTTACACACATTTTGAACATTCAATTGGTATCAGAGTGGGTGCAGTTGCTGTGGTTTAATTACCTTGGTACGATCCTTAACCTCGTTTGAGATGGATCAGTCTCAATCTTTAAATGCACCACCATATTTTGATGGTAGCAATTATGCCTTTTGGAAGGTACGGATGAGAGCATTTTTATGTTCAATAGATGAATCTGATTGAGATGCCGTTGATATCGGCTGGACTAGGCCGGAGGAAGCCAAATCCACATGGGATAAGGCAATCCTCGCGGTGTCAAATGCTCATAGCAAAGCACTTAACGCTATTTTTTGTGGTGTGTCTCCAAATGAGTTCCATCAAATTTCTCACATTATCATTGCCAAGGAGACTTGGCAGATATTGGAGACCACTTATGAGGGAATGAAGAAAGTAAAAGACACGAAGCTACAGATGTTGACCACCCGATTTGAAGAGCTCAAAATGAGTGAGGACGAGTCCTTTGACTCTTTCTATAGTAAGATGAATGAAGTGGTCATCGACAAGTTTAATTTGGGAGAGAAAACGGAGGATTCCAAGGTAGTAAGGAAGATCCTTTGGTCATTGCCGGAAAGCTTCCGTGCCAAGGTGATGGCGATTGAAGAGACCAAGGATCTTGATGAGAACAAAGTCCAAGAATTGGTTGGCTTGATTCAAACTTATGAATTGTCATTGCCCACTCAAAGGAAGAGCAAATCTCTTGCTCTTAAGGCAATAAATGAAAGGGTAGAAGCACACGACTCATCAGATGAGGATGTCGTCGATAAAGATGTTGCTTACCTTGCAAAGAATTTTCGCAAATTCCTAAAGTTCAAGAATAGTGGGAAATTTAATGGTAAAGGGAAATTCACAAGTTCCGGAAAGGAGAAAAAGGACTTCAAAAAGAAAGATGAGAAGGAGTCCTAATCTAATCAAGGAGTCACTTGTTTTGAATGTAATGGCCATGACCATTTCAAAAAGGAATGTCCTAATTACTTAAGATCGAAGGGCAAGGCATATGCCACCACTCTCAGTGACTTAGATTCCTCCACCTCTGATTCGGAGGATAGCTGTGATGAAGAAGGGAATTTCTCAGCATTTATGACTATTGCTCATGTCGAGTCTTCAGAGGACTTGAATTTGCTTGTGCAAGAACTTGGGGAGCATAGTGATAAGGAATCCATGAGAATTGTAGAAGAATCGAATACTGAAGAAGTTGAATGTACAGTAGGCCTTCAAGAGAACTACAATTCTCTTCTTGAAAAATCAGGAGAATACATAAGGGTGGCCAAGGTGACTGTGAAGAAGATGAAGAAAGTAGAGGAGGACTATAGAAGTCTCCTAGTGAGATATAAGGAGGCCAAGTGTGAGATTGAGATGCTAAATGGTGATCTAACTGAAGCTTACACCAAGGTGAAATTCCTTGAGTTTGAGGTGGTTCAAGCAAATGCCAAGGTAGAGCGAGTATCCACAAAGAAGCTTTATGATGTCCTCTCTCATCAAAAACCCTTCTCCGACAAAACCAAATTAGGATACACAAGAGAAAGTAGTTCAACTGTGAATATCTCCAAAGAAGTGAAGTTTGTGAAGGCCAAAGAGCCAATTGTAGTTTCCCCTACTGTGGAGAAGGCAAAGGTTAAGAAAAAGAAGAATGTGACTAACCAACGGGTGTTGAACAAACCCCGTAACCAAAGGTTAAGAAAAAGAAGAATGTGGCTAACCAACGGGTGTTGAACAAACCCCGTAACCAATCTGTGGTCAGGTCTGAAGCCAAAGGGAAATCTCTTCCAAGATCACAAAGAGGTCCGAGAACGAACCATGTCTGTCACCATTGTGGACTTCAAGGGCACACCAGACCGAATTGTCATAAGCTAAAAGCATTGAAGAATGTAAGTGATCAAAGGTCAAGAGGACCAAAGAATGACAAGAGGACTTGGGCTGTTGAGTCATCAAGACGTCGAAAGGGTGACCCCGGAGTTGTGGACGTGATGAAGATGATCGGTGTATTCACCACTTGCTTAGAAAGCTTCACTAGAAGGTTTGAAAGTCCTAACTCTCGTACCCAATCCTATAGGGATATCACCCCAAACGCACGTGATGTGTGGGTGAAGAGGGGTACTCATGCATAAGCATTACAACATGTCTATGCATTAATACTTCCTATGTTTTTGTGACGATGCTTGGTTGTGTGCTTGGTGCTAGTTTGAGTTGAAAATTGTTTGTTTGTTAGCTTTTGGTTTAAATATTTTTATATTGATTTTTTTTTTTATCAATCTTTTATTGCTTATTGTGTCAAAAATCCAAAAACATATAAAAAGTAGAAAATCCAAAAAGTTTGATCAACATTATTGTGTTTTGTCACAAACATATTTTGCCTTGTACCTTTGTACTAATGGCTTTGTGCATTTACGAGCGTAGCTTGTTCCCTATGCACTCATATCTTCGTGGGAGAAATCTTGACATCTATGTGACTGTTGTAAATAGATCTTCAAACTTATCATGAATGATTAGTCAATGGTTTTGTTGATCTTGAGACATGCATAGACTTGTGCCTATATATCTTCCCACTCTTTTATTTTATTGTTTTTGCTTAAAGAGCTCACCAAATGTAAATCTCCAAATGAAAAGAGATATTGAACTGCAAAAGCCTGTCGCACATACTAGTATTTGACTAAGAAAAAGGGAAAGAGACTTTATATAAAATGTATGATGCCCAAAAATCCAAAGGCTAACTCATCAAATTGAAATATCAAAAATTTCAGGCATCGATCTCACAATGAGATGTAATATTTCAAAAAGATCAAATGATATGATGTATATGGAGCCAAATGAAAAGCTTCAAAGTTGTGTTATCAAGTTTTGTGGGAGGTCATATATGCATATTTCTATAATTGAGATGGGTCACTCTATCTAGTGCTAATTGTGTATGGCTTGATTGAATTTATCATTGAAGCTTCACATTAGACTAAGGACCATCTCATTGTTGATATCCACACACAGCACACATGTCTATGTTCAACAAATGCCATATTCATTTATGTGATTGTACTTGATTAAATGTGTTTTCACATGCTTAATCTTTGTTGATCAAACACAAAAAGATTTTTGGGTGTTTTAGTTGTTTTTTGAAAATATTTTGTTTTTACAAAAATTTTCAAAATCTTCAAAAACAGTGTTGCCCTATTCTGGTGACTTAGCCGCGGGTTGGTCTAGTCGCATGCCCCAATCGCAAGCCCACATAGAGATTTTTCGCAACTCACTGGCGGGTCAATGTCCCAATCGTGAGAAATACTTAGAATATTTTTCAAAATTTGGGTTTTTAATGTTTGTCGCGGCTTAGTCTGGCAACTTGTTCGCGGGTGGAAGGTCTAGTCACGGGGGTACATAGAAATTTTCGCGGCTTACCATATGACTTCCTTGCGGGTAAAACTTCCAGTTGCAAAAAACACTTAGAAAGTTTCAAAAATTTTGGTTTCAAAGAGTTTCGTGACTTACCCTGGCGACTTACTCGCGACTTAACTCAGTCGCGAAAATCACGTGTTTTGCGTAAATAGGTCAGCTTTTAAAACCTTTTGAGTTTCCCTCAAACATTTTGTGACTATTCATTATCTTCCTCACTTAAACCTCTCTCAAACTCACCATGTCACTCTCGAAAATCCTCCATTTTTTACATCATTTCAACTTCAAATCTTTAAGAAAAATGTATGGGCTTTCTCTTTCTCACCACATATTTCATGTTTTGAGCTTTATTTTCTTGAGTCTGTGAGTTGTGGTTATGATTTGTGATATCTATAGTTTCAGATATGGGTTGGGTTCATGTTTGTTGTGTTTGGGTTTGGTTGATCTTGTTTCTAGGATATTAAATATGGTTGTTATCATGTTTTAGTTTCTCTATTTGAGTTTGAAAAACTGATTTGTGTTGGTTGGTAAATCTCATACCCATGATAATATGTCTCATTTTCATATGCTATTTGTTTGGGTTTACTGTGATATACTCTGTTTGTGAGTATGGTTGTTTCAAAATGGTTGAGCTTAAATGGTTGGGTTATATTTTTTTACTTTAAAGTTGCTATTGATTATTGATATCATGTGTGTTGCTTCTGCCTTAAGGATATTGTCTACTCTGTGCTGGTTTGAACATCTCATACTTATTAAGATATGTCTCATTGACATATGCTTCAATACAGCTGATTATTGCATGTTAAAGTCTGTGCTTGGGAATGTGCCCTAGAGTGTTCATGATTGAGTTGTTGTACTCACCATCACAATGTGTTATGCATAAGTATTGTTGATAGGTTGTTCTATCCTTTTCTGATTTGAGCTATCTCTTTCAATGTCTGAATCTCAATTGAATATGGACTGAATGGTGGTATAGTTCTATGTTCTTTTCAGTTATACTAACCTATTACTAATGTTTGAATTTCCATTTATTGTGCTCTGTTTTTGTGGCCTTTTCTGCTGTGTTATGCAGATGACTCCTACCAAGAAGAAAACTACTGCCAAGAAGGGTGATAAAAGGCTGAAGATGAACAATAGAAAGTTCAGGTCTACTCATCACTTTGAGAGATATAGAGATTTTTACTTGAAAGCACCTCTCATTCACGAGAGATTTACTGACTTGGTGGATTTGAAGAACACCTTCATTCCAAGCTGTTTTGAAGGTAGGGGTTAGGATAAACTTTTGAGTGACCTGCCTGGAGTTTGTGATCCTTTGATCAGGGAGTTTTATGCCAATGCAGTGTTAAGAGAGCATGAGATAAATTGTTGGATACGAGGAAAGGAATTTACCATAGATGTAGATGACATAGAAGATGTGTTAGGTTTTGAGGGCATGGATGATCACGATTTCACTCATTATAAGGATAGGATGTTGTCCTTAGAAACTGTTCAGACACATATTGGTGGAGTGAGAGAAGGGAGATGCCTCAACATCGCAGCCTTTCCAGCAGATATGAGGTGTCTAACAGTGATTATGATGTTTAACCTATACCCAGTGAAGAAGCTAACCACAATCAACAATGCTAGAGCCATCTTTCTTATGGAGCTCAAGCAGAAAACCTACATAGACATCAGTGCTCACATCTTCTACACCATTATGGATGAGACCAGAACAACCACCAGGGCCAAGTTGATTTTCCCTAGTCTTCTTATGAGGCTTTTTAGGTTGAAAGGTGTGGAGATCCCTCAAGATATCAGCCTATTGTCTACTCTCTCAGCAATTAACAAGCTAACCATCACAAGGATACAAGTTCATCTTCCGGGTGATGAAGAGGAAGGTGACCAAGAAGAAGGTGAACCCATGGACACTGAGACAGAGGCTGTAGGAGAACCCTCAAGCTCAAGATGTCGTGGCAAGAGGAGCAGAGCTTCATCTTCCTTAGCTGCATCTTCAGATGCATTCTAGATCATCCTAAAGAGGATTGATGGGCTCAGAGATGTCCAGAATGAACAATATAACAGGCTGGCTGCACTTCAAGATCAGATGAACATCCTCTCAGCAAAGTTTGATAGCTTCTCCACCCAGTAGTGACCCTTTGGCCATTGCGGTCAAAAAAGGGGTAGCTCTTGAGGAGGAGTGCCAGTTGAGGGGGAGCCTGCATAAAACTTACATTTAGCAGTTTTTACCTTAGTTTTTACTTTATGTTTATGTTGTTGGTGTTGGTATTATGCTTTGGATATTTTGGTTTGCTACACTTTGGTTAATAGTTTGGTTTAAACTCATGGATATTTTTAGGTCTTTTGAAATGTGTGGTACTTTGGTTCATATATATATATATATATATAAGTTTATATTCAGTATTTTGTACCTATGCCTTGTAGCTTAGTACTTGTTGTTTTGTCATGCATTACTTTAAGTACTCTCACTCTTGTGCCCTAATAGGATCTTGTTCCTAGATGCATACATGTTTTGTGCATTCGTTGAGTGTTGGACATGCAAATGATACTTTGCATTTAAGCTTATTAGCTTGCATGTCTGGATGTTCATTCCATATGTGAATGAGCATTGTGGTCACTATTCTATAGTGATTGCTTGTATGGTCAAGCCAAGGTTTATTGCTTTATTCCATTTTGCTTGATCGCATTGTGCTTGCTTCATATGCATTACAAGTTTTTTACTTCGGTTTCCTCTTCGATAACACATCGTTGTGTTATCCTTGTGTTTGCATCTCTCTTCCCTTAATCTTTGCCATTTAATTTTTGTTATGGATGCGATTTTATTTGGTTTAGATTGTTTATCAATTCTGTGTTAAGCTTATTTACATTTTCCGCACGTACATTGTTTGTTGATAAGCTTGAATTGGTAATTTGTTATTTTGGGGTCTAAACGTTCAAGGGTGTTTTACACACATTTTGAACATTCACAACCTACAGTTGAACCCTTACTGCAATACCCAATTCAACTTGTTCTGTAGTGACAATCTTTCCTTTTCAATGCACGGCTCCTAGTACATGACTAAACAATTGCGTAGATCCCAGTACACGACTTAATCACCAACTTGAGAAGGATGTTGGCTGTAAAGTTCTTCAGTTCATCACACGATGAAGATCAAGAAGCTCCTTGGTCACAAAGCCCTAGGTGTACAAACACAGCAGCTTCTTCAAGAGAAAGATGAACTGGGGCAAATTTAGTCTCCGATCACAATTTCCATGAACAAAACTTTGCTCTACACTTATGCAACTTATGTCACATTTGACAGCCCTTAAAATAATCCTTATATATGTTTAGGGTTTGAGAAAAGAAAGCCCAAACATACATTCATGGATTGGATGAAAATCAGCTCTGAAAAACTGAACTTCATAAACCTTGACAGATACCCTATCTATCGAGCAACTGTCGAGCCTCGCCTCGGGCTGAAACAACTCTCTTAAACCTTGATAGATACTTGCTATCAAGATTTAATGAACAACGCTTTTTCACTTGATTCTTAGATAGACTTGCATGGTTTTAACACTTAAACTTGACACCTTGTTTCTTGAAGTATTAAAGACATCATAGATCTACCCAATTACAAGTAAAGTGCGTTTTGTCAAAGGATTAGCCAATTACATAAAATAATGACATATATTCCTAACATTGAATCACATATGTCCTAACAAAAAGAGAGTAAAAACGTAGAGAGGAACTAGGCAGAGAGAAAATTTCAGAAAAGATGTGTGTTCTCTCTCTCTCTGGGGCATGCTTGGGGCTATTTATAGCCCCGGGCATGAAAATCGAGGCGACAACCATTGTAAGGCCGCTGACAGCCTTTCAAGGGCCTCTGGCCTCAACCTCTTCTGATCAGACCAATCTTGCCACCCTTGGATATATCTTAATTTTCAGTTTCTAAAAAGGTATGGAACTCAAAAATCCAATAGACGGATCAAAAGTTGTGGCTCCGGGAAGTTAGTAGACGCGATTTTCATAGTTTTCACAGTTTTCTCGATATCTTAACCGTTTTAACTCCGATTTTGACCCATGAATAGTAGTTGGAACGAGAACTAGATAATATTCACAATGGAATTGGTTTCAACTCATTCTGATGGCCGAATCAAAATTAGGATTTTTAGGGCCCACCAAGAGTCAACTCTGGGTCAAACTTGGTCAAAGTTGCTAAAAATCTCTGTGGAGCTCGGGTTTGATATAAAACCATGAAAAATGTTGATTTGTGAGGATTTTGACATTGTTTGACCTTTGGTCAACCTAGGGCTGATTAGAGGCATTTTGGTCATTTTGGCTAAAAAAGGTACTTTAAGCGCTCCGGTGTTCAAATGAGTTGCGCCATGCCATTATATATGTTTTCATGACCCCATGGAGAGAAAATGATTTTTTGGGTTTTTAGGGTCCGGCACACAAATCGAGGGCAAACAAAGTACGATATTAACACTCTTTAAAATCAAGGAAGAAGTCGTAAAATAGTTGAAAGTAGGATTCATCAAACCCACGCACCAAGCTAAGTGGATAGCCAATGTTGTGCCCATACCCAAGAAGGATGGAAAAGCGAGGATGTGTGTGGACTTTAGAGATCTAAATAAGGCTTGCCTGAATGACGATTTCCCTCTCCCTCATATAGATGTCTTAGTGGATGTTAGGGCAAAAATATATTGACCCCTTGCAAATTAATTAATTACCCGAGTTAATTAATTAGTGTTAGGACATATGTGAAATTGTTAAAGACATATGTTATGTAAATTAGTCAATCCTTTGACAAAACGCACTTTACTTGTAATTTGGTAGATCTAGGATGGGTTTAATAATTCAATAAACAAGTGTTCAAGTTTAGTATTGAAGCCATGCAAATTTGACCAAGAAATAAGTGAAGAAGTGTTGTTCATTAAAGCTCGACAGAAGCCTTTCTATCAAGATTTAATGTTGAAGCTCGACAAAAGTTGTATCTATCGAGAATTACGAAATTAGAATTTTCAGATTTGATTTCACGCATATCCATGAGTATTTGTGTAGGGTTTCTTTTCTCACAACCCTAGACATATATAAGGATTATTTTAAGGACCGTCACAGGGGATGCAACTTGATGCAAAGTGATTGTGCATGCAAATTGTGACCGGAGACATTTTGCCTTAGTTCATCTTTCTCTTTGTAAAAGCTACTGCGTCTTTGCACCAAGGGTTTTGTGACCAGGGAGCTTCTTGATTTTCATTTTTGATGAATTGAAGAACTTTGCAGCCAACAATCTTCCTCAAGTTGGTGTGTTAGTCACGTACTGGGATCCGTGCATCATTAGTTAGTCACGTACTCAGAGCCATGCATTGAAAGGAGAGATTGCCACTACATCACAAGTCCAATTAGGTATTAGGGTAAGATCTCAACTGTAGGTTGGTATTAGGTACTGAGATTCCTTTTACTTGTAACTGCTTGTTTTGATAATAGTGGATTTTCGGGAGTGAAAATCTTAAATTCACCTTTTGGTAAGAGCTCAATGGTTTTCCCCATTCGTAAACAAATCACCTATATCAAATTTATTTTCCACTGCATTTAACTTAGTTGGTGATTTGTTTGTGCTACCACACTTATTGCATGTAATTGAATCTAATTAATTCACTTGGATAGTTAATTGATTAATTTACCAAAGGGGTTTATACATTTTTGGCCTATACATTTTTGGCCTATCCATTAGGCTTAATTACATGCAATGGTGTGGTAGCACAAACAAATCACTAACTAAACTAAATACAGCGAAAATTAAAATTGACACGGTGATTTGTTTACGAATGGGGAAAAACACCAAGGCAAAAACCCCACCAGGTGATTTTAAGGTCACCATTCCCAAGAATCCATTATTATCAATCACAAGCGGTTACAAGTATAAGGAATCTTACCAAACTCTTTGGCCTATTCTGAAATACCAACCTATAGTTGAACCCTTTCCTCAATACCCAATTGGACTTGTATGGTAGCATCAATCTTTCCATTCAATGCACGAATACCAGTACGTGACTAACTAATGAAACATGGATCCTAGTACGTGACTAACTCCTTTGCATGAATCCCAATACGTGACTAACTCCATAGCAACCCTTTGATTGATGTTGTTGATTTGCAACAGCTTCACATAGAAACACCAATAAGATCTTCAATGATGGTCTGAGAGACTTTGCTTGGTTACAGAACCCAAAGGCGTACAAAAAACGCAACAAGAACTCTTTCTTCTGTAGGAGGAGGCTAGGGTTTCAAAAAAGAAACCTTATGAAGCTCTCTAGGGTTAGGTTTTTCTTTTTCCACCTCCTTGTTTAAATAGGAGCTCAATGGGCTCTCCTATTCCAAATATGTATACACAAACTTTTGGCTTTCCTAGTCCAATAAGGATTATACAAACTCATAAACAAATAGCCTTTTAGAATAAAAATGTTTCTGGCTATAGTCTGAGTCCCGTAAGCTCGATAGATCGAGACATGTGTCGAGCTTTAATGAATCTCGATATATCGAGCTTCTGTTGAGAAGGTATTGAGACCTGTAGATTGCACTTTTCTTGAGCAGTTCTTGATTAATTTTCATGTCTTCAATGTAACCACTTATAATGATCATTTGAAACCTACTTAGATTTACTCAAATACAAGTAAAGTGTGTTTTGTCAAAGGATATGCCAATTACATAAAAATGTCCCTTACAGTGGATAATACAGTCAGTAGTGCTTTGATATCTGTAAGGTTGAATTTTATCAACCATCTTATTGGCTTTATTCCGTGCCAAATTTGCTTGTATTTTAGCAATTAGTAACCCCGTATTTAGATGAGAATCATGTAAAGGTAGTGTGTGAGAGAGAGTGAAAAAATGCTTAAAATTGTGCAAAGAAGCAGGGGCTCGCGACTGGATCTCGCGGGTGGCTCGCGGCTTGCAAGCCACCAAAAAGGTACACACGCGTCAAGCATGCCAGAAGCTGAAGAGTCACGCCAGCTGTTGCACTACAGGACAAAAGTCTCAGGCTGGCTAGGCCGTTAGCTCGTGGCTTGAACTCGCGACTCAACCCAGTCGCGAGGTCAAGTCGCCAGAACACCCTGTTTGGGAAAAATTGACTTTTCACATTCCTTCTCACCCTGCTATATATATACCCTTATACCTATGATATTCAGAGAGCTTCTAGAGAGAATTTTGAGAGAGAAACCTTAGAGAAAAATAAGATTGATTCATCCACAATCTTCACATAGAGACTCTTCAAATTCCTCTACTCTCTTCCTCTCCATTGTTACATCCTTGAGAGGTTCTTGACCAAATCCTTTTCTCACCATACCCACATCTGTGAGAAGGCTTTTTGGTGCTTTGGGAAGTAGTTAGGAAGGGACCAATGGTTATTGGTTGATGCTATGGGCTATAGCAGAATCCGGTAAGCTAGAAAAGACAAAAGTTCGGCGCAACCTCGTTGGAGCAAGAAGCTTAGATGGCTTAGGTACACTGGGTAGATTAGGCTTGGAGGGTCTATTGCTATTCATGTATCCCAACTTCATTTTCTAGTGGATTATTGACCGCTTGGAGGGCGGCAGAGAGGTTTTATGCCAAGGGCTTCAGTTTCCTCTTCAATAACACATCGTTGTGTTTTTCTTGTGTTTACATCTCTCTTCCCTTAATCTTTGCCATTTAAATTCTGTTATGGATGTGATTTTATTTGGTTTAGATTGTTTATCAATTCTATGTTAAGCTTATGTTCATATTCCGCACATTAATTGTTTGATATTAAGCTTGAATTGGTAATTTGTAAATTGGGGTCTAAACGTTCAAGTTGTTTTATACACTATTTGAACTTTCAATATCTTTCATGGATGGTTTCTCAAGATATAACCAAATCAAAATGGCTCCTAAGGACATGACTAAGACCACCTTCACCATAGAATAGGGGGATCTATTGTTATACTGTAATGCCATTTGCGCTCAAGAATGTAGGTGCGACCTATCAAAGATTGGCCATAGCCCTGTCACATGACATGATGCATAATGAAATTGAGGTATATGTTGAAAAAAAGCTTCAATGGGAGTAATTTTTTAGGTTAACAATATCCTTAATTCATAAGGCAGAAGCAATAATCACAACAAAGCAACTTCACAACAGTTTTGAATGCAAAATTAACTTTCATCAATTAATTCATAACCTTTATGATCAGAATCCTATGCGCATTACATTCTACTAAATCTTGTATTCTGCTATATCTTATATATATAAAGTTCAAATTGATGTATATATAGTAGCTTATAGAAATCTTGTGTCTTTGTCAGCTCAAAATAAATAGACAAGCCATTCTACTCTAGCTTCCAAACTTTCCCAAATGCTTCTTTCATACTTCGTTGGCAAAGATCATGTGCATAGAAACCTACATATGAAAAAAAAAAAATGTCCACTAAGCAACCATATAAACCAAATAAAGGGAAAACAAGTCATTCATGTCATGCATATTTTGTGAGAATGTAAGGGTTCTGCCAATTGATGAGGAAAATAGTGTTATTAAGGCAGGTTAAACTGATATACAATGCAATCATTCAGCTTCTTTGAATTGAACTTGAAAAAACAAAATGCAAACGATAAGAGCTACAATAAAAAAAAAAAAAAAATATATATATATATATATATATTGAATTATCGTTAAAAGAAGACACCCAAGCCTTTGGACCCAAACTCTCACTTTCACAAATATGAAAAACAAAAAACAAAACATGCAAGCCCAAGAGAACATCACGAACAAAGAAAAAATTAAATTAAATTAAAAAATAAAAACTCATTCAAACATTTTCACAAACAATACATATGCACTCATTGATGTACCTGAATCTTCAATTCATAGCCACCTCCATCTATGGTTTACACTTGCTATACAAAGCATCTCTTGCTCTTGATTTTTACCTCCTTCCTCGTCTCTTTCCTAAAACATTCAAGGCCAAGAGAAAACTCAAATAGATGACAAAAACACAACAAAAAACCCATATGGTACTTAAATCAGTGTGACTATCTGGTGGAAAATTGAGGGAATCGAGTGAGGTGTAGTATGACTGTGTGAAAGGATTACTGAAATCAATAGAGATGGAGAAGATATAGAAATTTAATATAGTGGAAATTCAGAAATGTAGATTTGTAAGGAATGAACCAAATTAGAAATTCATTACATGACCCTCTGTTGAGCCAAAATTCCGAAATAAAAAGAAAATCCCCCTTTTATCATCTAATTCTCTCTCTCAATCTCAAACAAATCAACAAAGAACCTCTCTCCAATCTTCTTATTTTCCTTCTTTCTTCTCTTTCTTTCTCTCTCTCTTGTGATGGGAGTGTCCTGCATTTGTACCCATTAGTTATATAAAAAAATCACATAGGTACACAAAGCTGCACACAAGATAATAACAAAAATTAAAAAGAATCCCCACTGGTAGCGTTAAATTTGTTTGAATTTGATGGTTTTGACAGTGGTGGAGGCAAGATATACGAACCATTAGGAGTGATTTCTTCTTGTTTTATGTGTCTTTCTCTCTATCTCTATTTTCAAATCACTACCACTTGCAGCTTTGAATCTACACTTCTTCCTCTACAAAGCGAATTTTGCTACTCCATCTTCGATATAAAATTCCAAGATTCATAAATTCCATATACTCAAATCCACGAAATAGAAAATAAAAATAAAAATCTATAAACTTCAAAATTATAGAGGGAGTCGAAATAGAATATTAAGAGAGTGTTAGTAAATAAATTGAAAGCTCACCTCAAATACTGAATAAACTACAAGATAACAAACAATTGAGAACAGTAAGTGAGTAAGAGAGGTTGCTGAAATAGGGACTGGTGTTGGAGTCAATGGAGGTTGAAACATAAATATGAGTTTTGTTAGGTTCTAAAGACTTAGGTATTTATGTATTTAGAACTCTAATGTGTATTGTTGGCAAACCATGATCAAAACAATGTGTTTAGAAATATTTTATTCTAGCTCAAAGTTGTGTATTTATGTAAAGTTGGAATCAAGCTAATGCAGAAAAGATTAATGCATTTCGATCTGGCTCGATCGATCGAAGCTCCGGCAGAATGTTTTTATTCTGTAGAATTTCCAACTCAGCCCTAGCTGTTTAAAATATTTTAGGGTTTTCTAATTTGTCCTAAGTATAAAAGGCAAACCTTAGCCACGTTTTAGTGTTGCTCATATTGCGGTTTGTGTAAATCTCTTGTGAGATCTAGAGGAGCTTTCCTTTACACAAACTTAGGGTTTTCAAGGAGAAGATTTATCTACACCTTGATGATCAACTCGGTTACTACCATTTAAGCTTAAAGAAAACACAAGCGGGTGTGCTTGTATCTGGTGGTGAATCCAAGAAAGAAGGAATCCGTGGATTCGAATCTTGCACGTGGTCGTGTCAGTAAGTTCTACTGTTGGGTAGCAATAAGAAGTCAAGCGTGGGGGCTTGTAAGTCTTATTGTATGAACTTCGATTCTTTCAAGATAGTGGATTCAAGTTTACCTTGAGGATAGCTAGGTCAAATCCTCCCCAGGTTTTTACCGGTTTGGTTTCTTAGGTGATCATATCTTGTGTTATTTATCTTTCTGCTACTTTGCATGATATGATCTTTGTAATTGGGATAACCTAGATTTGTTAAATTGGACTAAGTAACAACTTGGCTAATTACCTAGGTTAAATCAATTGTGTTTTAAGGGGTCTAAAAACCATCAAGTGGTATCAGAGCGGGTTGCTCTCTTGTTGTTGATCTTTTGATCACTGAGCTGATCCTTAACCCCTGTTGTTATGGATTCTTGGAAATTCTTTTTTCTTATTCATCATCTTGCTTACTTTGTGTATTTCTCACTTGTTGAGTTTGTTAAATCTTTCTTTGGACGTCTTGGTCTTATCATATGTGGTAATAATTATTTGTGTTATACTGCCTTAACCGCCTTAAAGGCACGTGATTCTTGTCTTTGGTATTTGGATATTAGTTGTTCCAGGCATATGACAGGAAACAAAGGATTATTCAAGATCCTCTTTGAAGGAAAGATTGGGACAGTCACTTTTGGAGATGGAAGCAAATCTGTCATCAGAGGCATTGGAACTGTGGACATCCTAGGGTTACTGGTCTTTGAAGATGTTTAGTATGTAGATGGACTGAAGGCAAATTTACTCAGCATCAGTCAGATTTGCGACAATGGACTGAATGTTCTCTTCACTAAGTATGAATGTGAGATACTTGATGGAGGAGGTGACTGTATGTGTGTTGGTGTAAGGACAGCGGACAACTGTTATGGATTAACACCAAGCATAAGCAACAAGTGTTTCAGTGCAAAGATTGATCAAGTTGATTTGTGGCATCAATGGTTGGGACATTCAAGTCATAAGCAGTTAGAAAAGATTTCCAAATGTGATGCTGTTGTTGGTTTACCTAAGTTTGAGAAGATAGATAAGTGCATATGTGGACCATGTCAGATAGGTAAACAGATAAAATCTAAACATCCGTCTGTGGCTAGTGTTCAAACTTCAAGACCTCTGGAGTTACTGCACATTGATCTTATGGGTCCTGCTCGAGTTTAGAGTTTAGGAGGAAAGAAGTATATTCTAGTGGTTGTGGATGACTTTACCAGATATACTTGGGTTGTGCTTTTGAAAGATAAAGTTGAGGCTCCTGAGAAGATGATACATCTGTGTAAGAAATTACAGGTTAAAAAAGATACTGTGATAGCCAGGATCAGAAGTGACCATAGAAGAGAATTTAAGAATACCAAGCTGGCTACCTTCTGCAATGAACAAGGCACACATCAAGAGTTTTCTTCACCCAAGACACCACAACAAAATGGAATAGTTGAACGGAAAAATAGGGTCGTTCAGGAGATGGCACGTGTCATGCTACACAATAAAAAATTGCCAAAATCCTTCTAGGGAGAAGTAGTTAACACTGCTTGCCGTACACTCAACCGGGTGTATTTCAGACCTGATTCTAAGAAGACTCCTTATGAACTCTGGAGAGGAAAGAAGCCGGTCGTTAAGTATTTCAGGATATTTGGTAGTGATTGTTACATTCTATGTGATAGAGAGAACCTAGAGAAATTTGATGCAAAGAGTGACAAGGGATATTTTCTAAGATACTCCTCTACTAGTAGAGCATATAAAGTGTATAATCTGAGAATCAAAACTATCATGGAATCGTCAAATGTATTGATCAATGATAAAGTATGTCCAGAAGCACATTCAGAAAGTACTACTCTAGTTCAAGATAAGCCTATGAAGGTTAATGACTCACTTCCTGTTGATTATGTTGGGAAACATAGTGATGAGGAGCTAATGGTGTTGAATGATGCAATTTCTGTGCCATCAAGTCCTAAACCATCCACTCCGATTCATGAGACTCAACAAGCTCAACATGAGTTTAGTCCTTCATCAGAACAGAAAGGTACATCCACATCTCCAGTTAAAGGTCTTTCCTCTAGAGTAAGGCTTAATCGTCCCTCCTCAAATATATTGGGAAGTCTGAATGATCACATGAGATTAAGGTCAAAAGCCTTAAGTGTAATTACACACTCATGCCATCTGTCCCAATTTGAACCGAAAAAGGTAAATGAGGCACTTCAAGATGCTGATTGGGTAAACTCTATGCATGAAGAACTTCATCAATTTGTTCAAAACGATGTGTGGGAATTAGTTCCTAGACCAAAGGGTGTAAATGTAATTGGAACTAAATGGATCTTTAAGAACAAGTCAGATGAACATGGCACTGTTATCAAAAATAAATCAAGAGTTGTTGCTCAAGGCTACACACAAGTGGAAGGGATTGACTTTGATGAGACCTTTACATCGGTAGCAAGATTGGAATCCACTAGGATACTGTTGGCTATAGCTAGTCATTTGAATTTCAAGCTATATCAGATGGATGTCAAAAGTGCTTTCTTGAATAGAATGCTGCAAGAAGAAGTATATGTTGAACAACCTAAAGGCTTTGTTGATCCTCACAGACCATCAAATGATGTGTGGGAATTAGTTCCTAGACCAAAGGCTCGATCGATCGAAGCTCGGGCAGAATGTTTTTTTTCTGCAGAATTTCCAACTCAGCCCTAGCTGTTTAAAACGTTTTAGGGTTTTCTAATTTGTCCTAAGTATAAAAGGCAAACCCTAGCCACGTTTTAGTGTTGCTCATATTGCAGTTTGTGTAAATCTCTTGTGAGATCTAGAGGAGCTTTCCTTTACACAAACTTAGGGTTTCCAAGGAGAAATTTTATCTACACCTTGATGATCAACTCGATTGCTACCATTGAAGCATAAAGAAAACACAAGCGGGTGTGCTTGTATCTGATGGTGAATCCAAGAAAGAAGGAGTTCGTGGATTCGAAGCTTGCACATAGTCGTGTCAGTAAGTTCTACTGGTGGGTAGTAATAAGAAATCGAGCATGGGGGCTTGTAAGTCTTATTGTATAAACTTCGATTCTTTCAAGATAGTGGATTCAAGTTTACCTTGAGGATAGCTATGTCAAATCCTCCCCAGGTTTTTACCAGTTTGGTTTCCTGGGTGATCATATCTTGTGTTATTTATCTTTCCGCTGCTTTGCATGATATGATATAATATTTGTAATTGTGATAACCTAGATTTGTTAAATTGGACTAAGTAACAACTTGGCTAATTACCTAGGGTTAAATCAATTGTGTTTTAAGGGGTCTAAAAACCATCAAGTTTTATTTCTTCACATACCTTCTCCCTTTTTTTTCTTTTTGTATGTGTAGCGGTGTTTATCCATCCTCTCTCTATTCTCCAGTAATTTTTTCTTTTTCCTTTTTTTCTTATCTCTATCCTTCTCACCATCTCTTGCGTTTGTGTCTTTCAACAGAGATAAGCTAAAGCCAAAATGAGCTGGGATTTTTCTGATAGAGGCTGATAAAGATAAGCAGCTGGGATTTTTAGCTCACACATACCTTTAAGAGCAACAAAGTAATTTAAGCCCTTGTTTAGCCTCTGCCGTTTTAAGTTTTCTACTGTCGTTTTGCCAAACATAAGCAGCTCAACTGTCCTTTTTTATATAGAATATAGAGATAGATATATAAGTAATTAATTAAGTGAGAAAATATGGTAACTTTTAAATGTTTTAATACAATGAAGTTTGTACGTTTTTAAACCTCTTAAAACACAAGTTAATTAACCTAGTTATTTAGTCAAGTGATTACTTAGTCAAATTATTTAGATTTAGGTTAACACATGTAAATCATATCATTGTAACAGTGTGGAAAATAAATAACACAACGATATGATAACCCACAAAAACCAAACCAGTAAAAAACCTGGGAAGGATTTAACCTAGCTATCCTCAAGGTAAAACAGATCCACTATGAAAGAATTGAAGTTTACACAATAGCGACTTAGACGACTAACATCCTATTGCTACCTCGAGTAGGAAATTTACTACCACGACCACGTGACAGCTCCAAGTCCACGGACTACTTCTTTCTTGGATTCACAACAACCACAAGTACTCCCTCTTGTGTTTCTTTAAGCTCTTTATGCAGTATCTGAATTGATCATCAAGCTCTTGACATAATCTTGATTCTGTATAACCCTAAGTATATGTGAAGGTAAACACCTCTAGATCTCACAAGATATTCACATACACAACATAAACAACAATCTAAAAATGTGGCTAGAGTTTTCCCTTTTATACTTAAGGCAAAACATAAAATCCTACACGTCAGACGGGCTTGGGTTGAGTTGGAAAATTTTGTAGAAAAACAATCTTCACAAGCTTCGATAAATCAAGTCTAATTCTCGATCGATCGAGTTATGCAGATTTACACAATAAATCTTGCAGTACACTCGATTTCAACTTTACACATAAACATACTTTGAGCAAGTCTAAAACAAAACTAAACGTTTTGATTATGGTTTGCCAACATTACAAAATGAAGTTCTAATACATTTAAACCTAAAGTCTTAAAACCCAACAAAGTTTATTACATTCTTCTGTGTAAGTGTGTTTTCACTTTTTTTTTTTTTTTTGGTGGTTGTATAACCAATGATAGTAGCACACGATTTCTATTATGACCAATGATATATAAGACAAGCATTTTCATTCTTTTTTTTTTTTTTTTTTTTTTTGAGAATCAAGCATTTTCATTCTTGGATCACCCATTACTACTATGTCACGAGGCAGACAATTCTTAGTACGTGTCCATCTATTTGCCATGTCTCAATAATTTTTTCAAGTAGCCAAACAATTGTAATTGAGTTACTTGAAAATTCTAATCAAGCAAGATAATTGCGGGAGCAATTTTTCACCTTCAATGCTTTGTCTAAATCTCTACCATTTGATCATTCCAATTCAAGACCACAATTTACACAGCAGAGGCTAAAAGGCTGAGTGCATGCATAGATTACGTGAAAACATGAGCCAAATTATAAATGTGTCCATAAACTACTAATTAAAATTAGGCTTTTTTGGGATGAAACAGGGTCTTTAAATTGTACTATTATTATTATTATTATCAATATATATATATATATATATATATATATATATAACCGAAGCCTCTGATCTCTCCAATGTTTTCCACATTAGCATTTTTTTTTTTAATTTTTAAATCTAATTTATTTCTTTTTATTAAATATATATACTCTCCTTTCTCAAACCAAATACTCTTCCCCGATATAATTCTGAAACCAAAACACTAAAGCAATAGGGCAAGGGCAGAACCTCTCCTTTTGACAAAACTAAACCCAGCACCTCTCCTTTTGACAAAACCAAACCCAACACCTCTCCTTTTGACATTACTTACCAAACGTAAAACCTCTACACTCTCTCAAACACAGATCCAAGCTATTTCACAGAAATCTTACAAGGGCACGACCATGGGAGCCAACGTTTTTAATCTCCGACCTGGCCTCCATATTAGAGCATTCTCTCTCGGTGTCTCTCAATTAATCTATGAATAATATCTTTTCCTATTGTCTTTAATTAGGTTTTTCTGTCAATTTAAGGATTTTGTCTTTAATTAGGTTTTTTTTTTTTTTTTTTTTTTTTTTTGTGGTCAATTTAGGGATTTCAATTCCTAAACCCTTTTTCTCTTTATTCTTTTTTGTTCAAGTCAGGGAAACACTCTTAGAAAATCAAATTCTATAGGTTTTGTAAGAATGTGGAGATAGTATTGAAGAGCCTCCCAACCTTCAAAATCTGACAACAATCCTACAGGTTTGTTTTGCTTTACCTTCAAGTTTGCTTTATTTTGCTATCTAGGTTTTTTAGCACATCTGATTTAGCTTAGCTTAATCATTTGTTTGATTGAATAATTATTTGGGCACCTAAAATGTCAGCCTTCTTTGTCTCCACTCAGTCCCCTATTTTTTTTTTTTTTCAAACCTTCTACCTCTTCTATACAAGTTCATGTCTTTTTTGTTTTGGTTTGTCTCTGATTGTAAAATGTAGGAAGAAATTTTATGTTCTCAGTTTGAAAGCTCGAAAATGTGTGGAAAACACAAGGGCTTGTTTAGACCCCCAATTTTAAAGTTACGGCTTGGTTGATTTTACACTAACTTAATACTAAGTGCTGAATAGTGTAAACACAAGCATACAAGCAAGAGAGCTACTCTAATCCATATTTAAAGCATCACAGCAATAAAATGAAATGAACAAGAGTAGGGAAGAGAGATGCAAACACAAATAACACGCCGATGTGTTATCGAAGAGAAAATCGAAGAACTCGGCGAAAAACCTCTTCGCCGCCCTCCAAGCAGTAATTGATCCACTAGACAATCAGTTGGGATACATGGGTTAGCAAGAGACCCTCCAAGCCTAATCTACCTAATGTACCTAAGCCCTTCAAGCTCCTACTCTAACAAGGCTTCTCAGAATCGTGTCTTGTCTAGCTCTTCGGATCCCGCAACAAGCTCCATGTTGCATCCGCCAACCTTGGCATCTTCCAATGCTTCCCAGCAACACCAAAAACACTCACTACACTCTGAAAAGGTATGGATTGTGTTTGGGTACAAATCTCCTCTCAAGGTATGATAATGGGAGAGGGAAGGAGAAGAGGCTACAATTAATTCTCACTAAGGATGAGTAGCTCTCTCTCAAAAAGATGGGTGTGTGTGTTGTAGAAAACCTATCTAGGGTTTTTCTCTCTGAATGGCCTCTCTTACATTTATGGGTAATAAGGGTATATATAGTATGGGTGAAGGGTAAGGAATTCACACATAAAAATCCTCCAGGCAAAATGTTTCGCGACTATCTCGCGGGAAGGCCTTACCCGTGAGACACTCGCAAAAATGATAGTCTGGCATGACTCTTCAGCTTCCAGTCATGTGCTCCTCACATGCTCTTTCGCGGCTTAGCTTCTCGTGAGCTTCTCGCGAAATCCACTGATTCTTCATTTAAGCTTGAGTCTTCACCAACTTAATACTAAACCCAATACAATAAAATCCCACAAAATACAAGGAACAAAATTAGAGCAATTACAACACTTTTTGTCATGGAATAAAGCCAACATAAAACATGGTTGTAAATCACAACTTTATAGGGTTGTAGTTGTTTTTTTGTTTTATAGTAGAATTGTAGTGAAACTCTAGCAATTATTCTTTTTAAGCTATTCTAGTAGATGAAACACATAAAAATCTTAATTAAAGAGATATGTGATAAGTGATTGCAAAGGGAACAAATTAGCACAACTTATTTATCAACATTAGATTTGTTGATCTGTATATTTTTCTGCTCTATTGTTGGTGACACAAATTGGAGACATATGGCAATTAATGATTGATTCATAATGTGATTGTTTTGTGCAGATTTACTGTTCGACATTGCGCCGAATAGCATCATGATGATATGTTTTTTCTTCTTTTTTTATGTACATCTAATTTGTAAATATTTTAGTGTTCTCTTTACATTTAAAGAACTCATGAAACTCAATTTGAATTGTAACTTATAATGTATAAATATATATTTTTTTTTTTGAATTTTAGTGTAGTTAATTTTTTCGTTTCAATCTCTTCCAACTCTCTCAGTCCAGTCTCTACACTTTACTCTGTAGTTAGTAGACTTAAGTTATAGAGAACACGCCATATTGAATTATAAATATTTTTTTCATTCATATCCAAGTGTATTTGTGTAGGGTTTCTTTTCTCACAACCCTAGACGTATATAAAGATTATTTTAAGGGCCGTCATCAGCTAAGTGATGCAACTCAATGCAAATTGATTGTGCATGCAAATTGTAACC
This sequence comes from Quercus lobata, assembly GCF_001633185.2. Lineage (NCBI taxonomy): Eukaryota > Viridiplantae > Streptophyta > Magnoliopsida > Fagales > Fagaceae > Quercus > Quercus lobata. The sequence goes on from NC_044913.1 coordinate 60,390,573, forward strand.
GGAGACAGAAATTGCCCTAGTTTATCATATTTCTTGTAGAAGCTACATCGTCTTTACACCAAAAGTTTTGTAACCAAGGAGTTTCTTGATCTTCATCATTTGGATGAACTGAAGAACTTTGCAGCCTACATCTTTTTCAAGTTGGTGTGTTAGTCACGTACTTGGATCCGTACATCAATTGGTTAGTCACGTACTGGGAGCTATGCATTGAAAGGAGAGATTGTCACTACATTATAAGTCCAATTGTGTATTGGGGTAAGGGTTCAACTATAGGTTGGTATTAGGTATTGGGATTCCTTTTACTTGTAACCACTTTTTTTATAATAGTGGATTCTTGGGAGTAGTGACCTTAAATTCACCCGGTGGGGTTTTGCCTCAGCGGTTTTCCCCATTCGTAAATAAATCACTCGTGTCAAATTTAATTTCCACTGCACTTAGTTTAATTGGTGATTTGTTTGTGCTACTACGCTTATTGCATGTAATTGAACCTAATTAATTCACTTGGCTAATTAATTGGTTAATTTACCAAAGGGGTCAATACATTCTTAGCCTATCAAGTGGTATCAGAGCAGGCACACTCTGATTAGGGTTAAACTTTACTGTGTGATCCATTGACCCCTATTGTCATGGCTGCAAATGGCATGAAAAGATCTTTTATTTCAAATACATCTTGCTTTTCTAATCTCTATTTGACTGAGTGTTTTAGAAAATGCAAGTCTAAAAGTTATTTGAAAGCTATCTTGAAGATTACTGAAATAAGTCTTAGTGTAACAAAGAAGAAACTAGACTATCTTAGAATGATAATGTGCAGAGGAGTTCGTCTGAGAAGGGTGAAACTTAAAGGCTTCCTTCTTAAATGGTAGATGAGAGAGAAAACCATTCCTACCAATTTGTCATGCAAGCATGAGGTGTGCTTTATGATGAAATCTGCATTTAAGGTAATGGACACATGTTTGTGGTACCTTGACAATGGATGCTCATGACACATGACTGGATACCACTCTCTCTTTAAGGTTTTCGAGTCTAAGAAAGGTGGAAATGTCACTTTTGGTGATGGGAGAAAATCACAGATTAAATGGAAGGGAACCATCTCTCTACCTGAATTGCCAGAAATTTCAAATGTGTTATATGTAGAAGGTATGAGAGTGAATTTGTTGAGCATAAGTCAAATATGTGATCAAGAATATATGGCACAGCTCTCAAAAGGGAAATGCCTTGTGTTAAATGAGTCTGGAATGAAACTCATAAGCGGTGTCCGCACTTTGGATAACTGCTATGGATTGGTACCTGATGCTAATATTGTGTGCAATAGCATTCATTTTCCAAATGAAGAACTACGCTACCAAAGGATGGGACATGCTAGCTACAAACATCTATCAATTGTATCTACGGATGAATTAGTCTTAGGGATACTAAAGCTCAGCAAAGTTAGCAATGTTGTATGTGGACCATGTCAGCTTAGGAAACAGACAAAAGTAAAACATCCAGGCACTCAGACATCAACTACATTTAGACCTTTGGAGCCACTATATCTGGATCTCATGGGTCCATCTAGAACCCAGTCTCTTGGAGGAAAGAAATACATCATGGTTGTTGTTAGGTTCTAAAGTCTTAGGATTTTATGTATTTAGAACCCTAATTTGTGTTGTTGGCAAACCATGATCAAAACAACGTGTTTAGAAGTGTTTAAGTCTAGCTCAAAGTTGTACGTCTATGTAAAGTTGGAATCGAGTTAAAGTCGGAAAGGATTGTGCCTTTTGGCCTGGCTCGATCGATCGAAAGACAGGCTCGGTCAATTGAAGCTCGAGCAGAATGTTTTTCTGCAGATTCGTCCAACTCAGCCCTAAGTGTTTTAAAACATTTTTAGGGTTTCTTATTTGTCCTAAGTATAAAAGGCAAACCCTAGCCACGTTTTAGTGTTGCTCATATTTGTGGTTTGTGTAAATCTCTTGTGAGATCTAGAGGAGCTTTCCTTTACACAAACTTAGGGTTTTCAAGGAGAAGATTTATCTACACCTTGATGAGCAATTCTGTTGCTGCCATTGAAGCTTAAAGAAAACACAAGCGGGTGTGCTTGTAGCTGGTGGTGAATCCAAGAAAGAAGGAGTTCGTGGATTCGAAGCTTGCACGTGGTCGTGTCAGTAAGTTCTACTGGTTGGTAGCAATAAGAAGTCGAGCGTGGGGGCTTGTAAGTCTTATTGTATGAACTTTGATTCTTTCAAGATAGTGGATTCAAGTTTACCATGAGGATAGCTAGGTCAAATCCTCCCCAGGTTTTTACCGGTTTGGTTTCCTAGGTGATCATATCTTGTAATATTTATTTTCCGTTGCTTTGCATGATTTGATCTTTATTATTGTGATAACCTAGACTTGTTTAATTGGACTAAGTAACAACTTGGCTAATTACCTAGGTTTAATCAATTGTTTAAGGGGTCTAAAAACTATCAAGTGGTATCAGAGCGGGTATCTCTTTTGTTGTTGATCCTTCGATCACTGAGCTGATCCTTGACCCCTTTGTTATGGACTTTTGGAAATTCTTTTTGCTTATTCATCAACTTGCTTACTTTGTGTATTTGTCTCTTGTTGAGTTTGTTAAATCTTTCCTTGAACATCTTGGTCTTGTCATATGTGGTAATAATTATTTGTGTTATACTGCCTTAACCGCCTTAAAGGCACGTGATTCTTGTCTTTGGTATTTGGATAGTGGTTGTTCCAGGCATATGACAGGAAACAAAGGATTATTCAAGACCCTCTTTGAAGAAAAGATTGGGACAGTCACTTTTGGAGATGGAAGCAAATCTGTCATCAGAAGCATTGGAACTGTGGACATCCCAGGGTTACTGGTCTTTGAAGATGTTTGGTTTGTTGATGGACTGAAGGCAAATTTACTCAGCATCAGTCAGATTTGTGACAATGGACTAAATGTTCTCTTCACTAATTATGAATGTGAGATACTTGATGGAGGAGGTGACTGTATGTGTGTTAGTGTAAGGACAGCGGACAACTGTTATGGATTGACACCAAGCATAAGCAACAAGTGTTTCAGTGCAAAGATTGATCAAGTTGATTTGTGGCATCAACGGCTGGGGCATGCAAGTCATAAGCAGTTAGAAAAGATTTCCAAATGTGATGCTGTTGTTGGTTTACCTAAGTTTGAGAAGATAGATAAGTGCATATGTGGACCATGTCAGATAGGTAAACAGATAAAATCTAAACATCCGTCTGTGGCTAGTGGTCAAACTTCAAGGCCTCTGGAGTTACTGCACATTGATCTTATGGGTCCTACTTGAGTTCAGAGTTTGGGAGGAAAGAAATATATTCTAGTGGTTGTGGATGACTTTACCAGATATACTTGGGTTGTGCTTTAGAAAGATAAAGCTGAGGCTCCTGAGAAGATGATACATCTGCGTAAGAAATTGCAGGTTGAAAAAGATACAGTGGTAGCCAGAATCAGAAGTGACCATGGAAGAGAATTTGAGAATACCAAGCTGGCTACCTTTTGTAATAAACAGGGCACACATCAAGAATTTTCATCACCCAAGACACCGCAACAAAATGGAATAGTTGAACGGAAAAAAAGGGTCGTTCAAGAGATGGCACGTGTCATGTTACGCAATAAAAAATTGCCAAAATCTTTCTGGGGAGAAGCAGTTAACACTGCTTGCCATACACTCAATCGGGTGTATTTCAGACCTGATTCCAAGAAGACTCCTTATGAACTCTGGAGAGGAAAGAAGCCGGTCGTTAAGTATTTCAGGATATTTGGCAGTGATTGTTACATTCTACGTGATAGAGAGCACCTGGAGAAATTTGATGCTAAGAGTGACAGGGGATATTTTCTAGGGTACTCCGCTACTAGTAGAGCATATAGAGTGTATAATCTGAGAACCAAAACTGTCATGGAATTGTCAAATGTTGTGATCAATGATGAAGCACGTCCAGAAGCACATCCAAAAAGTACTACTCAGGTTCAAGATAAGCCTATGGAGGTTAATGACTCTCTTCCTGTTGATTATGTTGGGAAACATAGTGATGAGGAGCTAATGGTGTTGAATGATGCAATTTCTGTGCCATCAAGTCCTGAACCATCCATTCCAGTTCATGAGACTCAACAGGTTCAACATGAGTTTAGTCCTTGATCGGAACAGAGAGGTACATCCACATCTCTAGCTAAAGGTCCTTTCTCTAGAGTAAGGCTTAATCATCCCTCCTCAAATATTTTGGGAAGTCTGAATGACAACATGAGATTAAGGTCAAAAGCCTTAAGTGTAATTACACACTCATGTTATCGTCCCAATTTGAATCGAAAAAGGTAGATGAGGCACTTCAAGATGCTGATTGGTTAAACTCTATGCATGAAGAACTTCATGAATTTTTTCGGAATGATGTGTGGGAATTAGTTCCTAGACCAAAGGGTGTGAATGTAATTGGAACTAAATGGATCTTCAAGAACAAGTCAGATGAACATGGCACTGTTATCAGAAATAAATCAAGACTTGTTGCTCAAGGCTACACACAAGTGGAAGGGATTGACTTTGATGAGACCTTTGCTCCGGTAGCAAGATTAGAATCCATTAGGATATTGTTGGCTATAGCTAGTCATTTGAACTTCAAGCTATATCAAATGGATGTCAAAAGTGTTTTCTTGAATGGAATGCTACAAGAAAAAGTTTATGTTGAACAACCTAAAGGATTTGTTGACCCTCACAGACCGGATGATGTGTATAAGTTGAAGAGAGCACTGTATGGTTTGAAACAAGCTCCACAAGCTTCGTATGATAGATTGACTGCATATCTTACTGAGCATGTCTTCAAAAGGGGATTTGCAGACACTACTCTCTTCATAAGAAAGGATAAGAACAGTTTTGTTGTAGCTCAAATTTATGTAGATGATATTGTTTTTGGTGCTACTAGTGACTCTCTTGCTCATTCTTTTGCAGATGAAATGAAGGCGATGTTTGAAATGAGTATGGTTGGTGAACTAACTTATTTCTTGGGATTACAGGTGAAATAAACGAATTCAGGGATCTACATCAACCAAGCAAAATATGCAAATAATCTAGTCAAGAGATTTGGACTGGACAATGCTGCTCATGCTAGAACACCAATGGCCGCCAATGCAAAATTAACAAATGATCCATCAAGTGAGTCTGTTGATGTTACATTATACAGAAGTATGATTGGATGTTTGTTATATTTGACTGCTAGTCGACCTGATATTGCATTTAGTGTTGGTGTTTGTTCTAGATTTCAATCTAATCCTAAATTTTCACACTTAAATGCTATCAAAAGAATAATTAAATATGTTGTTGGAACTTATGATTACGGATTCTTTTATAGTAAAGAGTCTAATCTGTCTCTTGCTGGTTTTTCTGATTCTGATTGGGTTGGTAATGCTGATGGTAGAAAAAGCACCACTGGTGGATGTTTTTATTTTGGTGCTAATCTTGTTGCTTGGATGAGCAAAAAGCAAAATTATGTTTCCTTGTCTACTGTCGAGGCAGAATATATTGTTGCTAGAAGTTGTTGCTCACAACTTCTTTGGATGAAAAAGGTTTTAACTGATTATGGGATATCCCAAGATACCATGGTGGTTTACTGTGATAACTCTAGTGCTATTGACATATCTAAGAACTTTGTTCAACATTCTAAGACTAAGCACATAGAGATTAAGTATCACTTCATTAGGGATCTTGTTGAAAGAAAGATTATGTGTCTTGAGTATATTCCTACTGAACGTTAGAATGCCGACATTTTCACCAAACCTCTTGATAGAAGTAAGTTTGAGACGAAGTAATTGGTGTGATTCTGTGTCCCTGATCTGTCTTGATCTTCTTGGTCCTTGTGCTTCATTGCTCTACCCTTTGTGACCATTGTTCTTTGGTTTTGTTTTTTGTTTTTTGTTTTTTTTTTGTTTTTGTTTTTTTTTTTTTTTTTTTTTTTTTTTTTTTTTAACATTCATGCATTTCATTCTAGGGTTTTTTTTTTTTTTTTTAAAAAAAAAAAAAGAAAAAAAAGGAAGCACATTTTGTTTTGTACTATTCTTCTTGGTTTTTGAGAACAAGGTTGGTCAATTTATTTTCACATAACATGTCTTTTGTACCTTGTTTAGCTTTGATGAGCTTATTTATTGCACTTTACTAGTTGAAACTTTGTAGTGCATGTTGTGTGGGAAAGATGTTTATGGCTTTTGATTACTATGTCTTAATCTTGAAGTCACATGTTTTTAAATGTTTGACTTGAACTTTTAGAGAAAGACATAAATAACCATCTCACCACTGTTCACTAGCCAATCATGAACACCTTAGTGCATATCATAAGATTTTGTGCTCGAGAAAGTGTAGCACATGCACAAAAAGAACATAAGGTGAAGCCTCGGGTTAAATTGCTTAATTCTTAAAATCAAAATTGGTGTGTACTATTAGGCTTGATGCCAAACTCACATAACTTAAAATTGGTATGTATATTATGAGGCATAAATACAAGAAACTTACATGATTGCAAGCTTATGATCTAGGAGATGTGGGAGTTATATGATGTAACTCTTTAGGTGATAGTCTCTTTTAAATTCTTTGTGATGAATTTTGTAGACTTTGTGATTGATTGCTATTCACATATCACCTCACATGTATCTCAAGCTTTTGCTAGTTGCACACACTACACGAGTTACTCTTTGCTAAACATTGTACATGTTATTGTGTGTGTTTATGGTCTGACCAACCAAGTTTTGCAAATACTTTGAATTTTGTGCAAAATTAATTTGTTGCTTGAAAATTTGTGGAGAATACAAGAAATTTTGTTTTTGGGAATTTGGGCTTAAAATTCTTGTTTTGAAAATCATATCATCACATACTCATGCATTTTTGTTCTTAAATTTCAATGCTTTGAGTTAATTCTAAATGTTTTTCCAAAAATTGTGTTTTTCCTCAAAATTTGGTGAGCCTCTGCCTATTTCGATCGATCCATTCTGTTTTTCGATCGATCGAAATCTGTCTGTTTTGATCGAGAGACTGATTTTCGATCGATTGAAACTCGTGAAACAGGTTTTTTAAAAAGTCAGTTACTTTTCAAAGTCACTTTTTTCAAAAAGTTTTTCAACTTTTCTCTCTCTCCGACGTTGGCTAAGGCTCCACCATCAATTTTTTGTCGATTTCCTCCAAGATTTTTGCAAGGTTTTTGTCCTTGAAGGCCGGTAAGTCTCTTTTGCCCTTCCTTTTGCATTTTATTTCATGATTTCATGCATTTTTCATGCATTGTTATGGGTATTTTCGGCACTTTCAAAATATTGGGGTTTTTGATGATTCGAACCTATTTTGGTGAAATTGATCAATGGGTTTTTGTTCTATGATGCTATAATGATGATTCTTATAGTTTAATTTGATCAATTTTGTGGTTTTTGAAAAATTGGAAATTCTAGGGTTTGAAATTGATCCGAATTGGGGATTTTGTCTAATTGGGTTAAATTGATGAAATTGGCTTGTCATATTGATGTAATTGGTCATTAATTTTTGAATTCTATCATGTGTGATGATCAATTCGTCAATATTTTTCCAAATTGATCAAGTGGTTTTCCAAATTTTGGGGTTTTTGTGTTAATACCTCTATGTTCAAGCCAATTTTGTGAATTTGAACTTTTTGGACTTAATTCACTGCATTAGAACATGCATCATGTCATTTAACTTGTCATGCATCATATAGATTTTTATTCTATATTTTTTTTGTGCTAACTTGCAGTCTGCCCTTGGTTTTGGGTTTTGTTCTTTCTGCTCTGTGTGTTGGTCCTTATCCTAGCACCATGCCTAGGAAAACTAGAGCCAATAGGACCCCTTCCACTTCCTCTGTGTCTCCCTCTAGGGTTGAGGAGTTTAGGAATGATAAGTGTAGAGAGGCCTTTGAGACTTTGAACCGTAAGCGTAAGATATGGGCTGAGCGAGCTGTGGTCTTAGATGAGCTTGATCCGGCCATTAGGGCCAATTTTGAGTCTAGAGGTTGGTTGCCTCTCTTAGAGATAGATCATCCACCCCCGACCGCCCTGATTAGAGAGTTCTTCTCGAACCTCTCTTGCCACGTCTATGATTCCAACACCCTTGTTAGGAGTTGGATACGAGGTGTAGAGTTCACCATTACCCCTCGGTAGTGGCTGAGGCTCTTGGGGTGCCGGTTGTTCGGGAGCCTGACTATCCCTATGATGAGTCACCCTCATTAGATGTAGTCATGTCTTACATCACTGGGTCATCTATCCAGTGGGGTTCTGATCCTCGGATCACGTCCGCTGAGCTTACCAAGACTGCCTATCTCTTCTTTAGGATAATGTGTCATTCGTTGTGGCCTATCTCTCACTTCCACACCATCCCTTTAGAGCAATGTGTGTTTTTGTATGCCTTTGTTTCTAGAGCGTCTATCAGTTTTCCTCACTTGTTCCTTCGTTCTTTGAACGAGGTTCATAGGAGTTCTGCCGTAGGGCATGCGCTGATTCATCCTATTTTCATTCATAGGATTTTGCTCTTTTTAGGTCTAGATGGTTTTCCGTCTGGTGAGCCTGTTCATGTTGTTGCTCCCATAGGTGCCACCTTTCTTCGTCAGAGGGCTGCTCACTTGAGAGTTGCTCCTTCTCATCCTAGAGGTGCGTCATCTAGTGGTGTTCCCCCTCCTCCCTCTTCTACAGGTGTTGATGCTGCTGAGACATCAGGTGCTGCTGCTGATGATGATGTTCCTCCACCGACTGCTTCAGATGATTCAGACATTCGTCGCACGTTGGATCATGTCTTGACCGTTCAGGCGGCTCATGGACAGATTTTGGTGGACATGCTCGATGAGATCCGTGCCTTGCGTGCGGAGTTGGCGCAATTTAGACCACCTCCCTTTTGATGATGGATTTTTGTTTGCCCTTTGGCATTCCGTCACAAAAAGGGGGAGTACTTTGTAGAGTTTTTGCTTTCAGGGGGAGTTTATTTGTTTTTGGTTGGAGCTTGTGGAGTTTAGATTGTATCTAGGTGCTTCACTTTGTACTTTACATTTTTAGCTCTTGCCATGTTTTTGATGGGATATTCATGTTAGGGGGAGTTTTATGTTTTGTTGGTACTTTATATGTTTCTTGTTTCAAACTGCTTATTGATTTATATTTATGAGCTATTCATTGATATTTGTCTTTATTTGTGTGTTGTTTGAAATCAAGAAGTTATTTGTTTACTTGTATTGTTTCCACACATGCGGTTATGCATTTTGTTTAGTATTTCAGGAAATATACAGGTTGATTCAATTGAGCTGCTGTCTACACTTGCAACTGATGGATAGTAGTTAGGATTGAATTTGTTTTATGAGCATTATTTTGTAAAGGGCTTTTTATTTTGTAAACTTTGAGCTTTTAGTTGTATTTTGTCACGGATTGCCAAAGGGGGAGTTTGTTAGGTTCTAAAGTCTTAGGATTTTATGTATTTAGAACTCTAATTTGTATTGTTGGCAAACCATGATCAAAACAATGTGTTTAGAAGTGTTTAAGTCTATCTCAAAGTTGTGCGTCTATGTAAAGTTGGAATCGAGTTAAAGCAGGAAAAGATTGTACCTTTCGGCCTGGCTCGATCGATCGAAAGACAGGCTTGATTGATCGAAGCTCGAGCAGAATGTTTTTCTGCAGATTCATCCAACTCAGCCCTAAGTGTTTTAAAACGTTTTTAGGGTTTCTTATTTTTCCTAAGTATAAAAAGCAAACTCTAGCCACGTTTTAGTGTTACTCATATTTGCGGTTTGTGTAAATCTCTTGTGAGATCTAGAGGAGCTTTCCTTTACACAAACTTAGGGTTTTCAAGGAGAAAATTTATCTACACCTTAATGATCAATTTAGTTGCTGCCATTGAAGCTTAAAGAAAACACAAGCGGGTGTGCTTGTAGCTGGTGGTGAATCCAAGAAAGAAGGAGTCCGTGGATTCGGAGCTTGCACGTGGTTGTGTCAGTAAGTTCTACTGGTTGGAAGCAATAAGAAGTCGAGCATGGGGGCTTGTAAGTCTTATTGTATGAACTTTGATTCTTTCAAGATAGTGGATTCAAGTTTACCTTGAGGATAGCTAGGTCAAATCCTCCCCAGGTTTTTACCGGTTTGGTTTCCTGGGTGATTATATCTTGTGTTATTTATTTTCCGTTGCTTTGCATGATTTGATCTTTATTATTGTGATAACCTAGACTTGTTTAATTGGACTAAGTAACAACTTGACTAATTACCTAGGTTTAATCAATTGTTTAAGGGGTCTAAAAACTATCAGTTGTGGTAGATGGTTTCACCAGGTATACTTAGGTCATCCTTCTAAGATCCAAGTCAGATGCTCTTGAGCACATTGAATCATTGTGAACAAGATTGCAAAATGAGAAGAACTTGAAGATTGATCAAATTCGAAGTGATCATGGTAAAGAATTCGAGAATTCATATATGGAATCCTCTTGCACTAAATCAGGTAGATTCATATCACAGTCTAAATATGCTAAAAATCTTGTGAAAAAGTTTGGATTGGAATCTGCTAGTTCTGTTAGAATCCCCATGAGCCCAAATGTTAAACTCACTATTGATTTGTTAGGAAAAAGTGTTGATTCTTCTTTATATAGAAGCATGGTAAGTACTCTTCTTTACTTTACTACTAGTAGACCTGAAATTAGTTACAGTGTGGAAGTGTGTGCTAGATATCAGGCAAATCCCAAAGTGTCTCATATGATTTCTTTGAAAAGAATCATAAAGTATGTCAAATCCACTGCCGATTTTGGTGTGTGGTATAGCAAGGACACCAATGATGTCTTAGCTGGGTATTCTGATGCAGATTTGGCTGGGAATGCTAATGATAGAAAAAGTACTTTGGGGGATTTTTTTTTATGTGGGTAATAATCTTGTCTCCTGGATGAGCAAAAAGCAGAATTCCATCTCATTATCCACTATTGAGGCTGAATTCATCGGTGCTGGTAGCTATTGCACCCAACTTCTGTGGATGTACAAACTCCTCCTTGATTATGGTATTCGTCAAGAACATCTTACCATCTATTGTGACAATACCAGTGCCATTAACATCTCTAATAATCCTATTCAACATTCTCGAACAAAAGATATAGAGGTTTGAAACCACTTCATTTGGGAGCTCGTCAAAGATGGTACTCTCACTCTTGAGTTTATTCACACTGATGATCAGAAGGCTAATTTGTTCACTAAGCCTCTTGATAGCAAACGGTTTGAATTCCTATGCCAAAAATCTCCATGGAGTGATCTTTTCTCCTTCTCCTCCTTTCTCATGCATTTGCTTTTAGTTTTATGCTTTGGTTTGTTTAACATGTTTTTGTTTATTTGTTTTCAGTTTTGCTTTATTTTGTTTTTTCATAAAAATTAAAAAAAAAATTGAAAAATTAGAAAAATACAAAAACAGTGTATGTTTTAGGTACATTGGTACTTGTGTACCTTGGATGGCCATTGAAACAAAGTTTTCTAAATTTTGTATCTTTTGTAGCTTAGATGAGCATCTCAATGCATAACTAAGCAAGTGAGCTTTGTGGCTCGTGTTTGTGATGAGTACGATTAAGTAATCTCTTGAACTTAACACTCATATCACTCTTTTTGACAGGAATGATTAAAAAATCCTAAGAGAAAGGCATAAATAATCATCTTACCACTGAAGCCCACCAATCATGAATTACATCTATATGCTTCGGCATAGCAAAATTGTGATGCTTTGGATTAACATAATTGGGCATTTCTTCTCTCTCTTATATGCTCATGCATGATATGCTCAAAAGAAAAAAATATATATATGCAAAGAAAATCAAAAGCAAAAAGAATCAAAATGCTTTTAAATATGGCTGTAAGCATGTTTCTAGGAGATGTGGAAGTTATAGGATGTACCTCGAAGGTGATAGTCTCCATCAAGCAGTTATGATTATGTTTGAGTTAAATTGATTTTCTCATATTTCAAATTGTCATAACATGAGACACTCATGCACTCTTGCAATGTTTTCACACACAACACGCAAATTCTTTGCTACTTTTGATACAGTATAGGTACAATGTGATTTGGCCATCATAAGGGATACATGTGTTAACGTATACTCACTAAACTGTCTTGACTTGTTTTTGAAATATAAAATTTGGTTAGACTTGTTTAGTGTGTGTGTGTGTGTGTGTGTTTTGGATATATGAGTGCTTTGCATTTTCTTGTTGAGAGATGTTTTTGAGAGCTTAACATGTTGTTTGGATCTTTGGTTGAGTAGCTTGCTTGTTTGCATTCATCACTGTGTGTTTTTCCTCTCGTTGAAAAACTGTTTTTTATCAAGCTCGACAGCTTCTTGATAGATCCTCGACAGCAAATATTTTTATGTTTGGATAGTATTGGATAGTATTTACAATTTCTTATTCTTTGACATAGTTGATGTTAAGCTCTTTTGGAAAGTAAAAAATCAAAATTCAATGATTTCTAATGCATTCATTCATCTTATGCATTTAATTGGAGGAAAAGGAAACTGGGTAGCTAATTATTTCAAGAAACAACAAAGGATCCTTGAAGGTTGTTTAGGTATGCTTTCTTCTAAACACACAGCAAATATATGGTTGCTGTTTTAAATCAATATTCTATTTTTTATTGTTTGATTGAAGGAACATGAGAGAGTTTGAATTTTAATGTTTTGATTAGAAATCAGTGCTTTTTTTTTCATTTATTTTTGTAGATAAGTTTTGGTAATCAAATTTGTTTAGAAATTTGTAACTATAAACAAATTTAATTAGGACTCTATAACCATTATCTTATAAATAGTTTTTGCGATAATGTTTATCCTTTTTTTTTTAATATATATTTTCTGTGCACCAAACCAATTCACGATTGTTCAATTTATAATTCTTTGTACATTTGTGTTGTTCCTTCCTTGCAATAGATTTAAAACCGCAGATTTCAATGAATACCAAATAGCAACAGATTTAATTCTTTGTACATTCATTTGCTGTTTTAAAGCAGGTTTCATTCTTAATTTTTGTTCTTCCATTCACTTTTATTTAGATTTAATATTCTTGATTAATTTCAGCTTTTTTATTTCCTTTCTCTTCAGTCTTTTCCTCCATTCGAATCAAGGTTAAAGGTATGGTATTCATTTGCCTCTGTACTAAATTTCTGAAATTTTTTTAGTATAGGGTTAGCTATTTGTCTATGTACATCTACTTTCTAAATATTGTTGTTCTGTTTACATTTAAAGAACTCATGAAACTCAATTTGAATTGTAACTTATCATGTACAAATATTTTTTTTTTGAATTTTAATTAATTAATAATTGCAATGGTATGCTGTTAAGACACACAATCCAAATAAAATTGTAAAAGAGTCATGAAGGTTGGTTGAATTTTACTCTATTTTAATGATCATATGTGTGCTTTACCTATAAACAATTACATTGTTGTATCTTCTAGAGTTTGATTTTTACATACTTAACTTTTTTTTTTTTTGAGAGCATTTCAACTTATGGCATCCGCTCCTAATGATAGCTCTTTATCATCAGACAAAGACACCAATCGGTTTTTGGTGTAGGTAGGGATTGAACCTAGATCTCTTATACAACTATCAGAGACTTTACCAGTTGAGCTAACTGGAACCCACTTTACAGACTTAACTTGAATGTTTTAAAGCTAGAACTCACATGAGCACATTAACCAAGTTCTTAAGATTTCATAATAGCTGAATCTCCATGTTCTAAGTCTTTTTACTATGAAATCTTAAGTAAGTGACCAGGAAGACAGGGAAAGCCCTGAAACAATTGAACATATATGCTTGGCAATATTTAAAACATGAGCATTAAGAACCTTGGTTCTCAAATCTTCTTATTTATACCAGGTTAACTTGATTAACAATACTAGGGATTATGACATGTTCCAATTCTGCACCTAATATGAAGATCATTGATGGCAAATGTGATAATAACTTCTTTTTTCTATAAAATCATCTAGACCAATTAGATTATGTCAATTTTGTCTTGCAGAAATGAGAGAGGGAGTAAAGTGTCAACCCAATCAAAATGATCAAAGGATCAAATGTCTTGATGAGAAACATAAATGTCATGACTATAGATTATGTCTTTTTTTTTAAAAAAAAAAATCATTTTTCAATACATGCGCTTTTTTTTTGATAAGCCAATACGTGCACTTATATTATATGAATTCACACTTTAACATTGGAAAATTTGATCAGAGGCATTAGGACATATGTGATTCAATGTTAGGAACATATGTCACTATTTTATGTAATTGGCTAATCCTTTGACAAAACACACTTTACTTATAATTGGGTATATCTAGAATGTGTTTAATGCTTCAAGAAACATGGTTTCAAGTTCAAGTGTTAGAGACATGCAAGTTTGTCCAAGAATCAAGTAAGAAAGTGCAGGGTTTTAAAACTCGACAGCTAGCATCTATTGAGGTCTAAAAAGCTGTGAAGCTCGAAGCTCGACAGCTAGCTCGATAGATACCCTATCTGTCGAGGTTTATGAAATTCAATTTTTCAGAGTTGATTTCAATCCAATTTGTGAGTATGTGTTTAAGTTTTCTTTTCTCACAACCCTAAACATATATAAGGATTATTTTAAGGGCCATCAAGGGTGATACAAGTTGCACAAGTGTGGAACAAAGTTTTGTTCATGCAAATTGTGATCGGAGACAGAATTTGCCCTAGTTCATCTTTCTCTTGAAGAAGATGCTGTGTTTGTGCACCATAGGGTTTTGTGACCAATGAGCTTCTTGATCTTCATCGTGTGATGAACTGAAGAACTTTACAGCCAACATCCTTCTCAAGTTGGTGATTAAGTCGCTTACTAGGATCTGCGTAATTAGTTAGTCATGTACTAGGAGCCGTGCATTGAAAAGGAGATATTGTCACTACAGAATAAGTCCAATTGCGTATTGGGGTAAGGGTTCAACTATAGGTTGGTATAAGGTACTGGGATTCCTTTACTTGTAATTGCTTGTTTTGATAATAGTGGATTCTCGGGAATGGTGACCTTAAAATCACCCGGTGGGGTTTTCACTGTATTGGTTTTCCCCATTCGAAAGCAAATCACCCGTGTCAAATTTAATTTTCGCTGCATTTAGTATATTTGGTGATTTGTTTATGCTACCATGCTATTGCATGTTAAATTGACTTAATTATTTCACTTGGCTAATTAATTGATTAATTTATTACAAGGGGTCAATACATTCTT
Source organism: Quercus lobata (assembly GCF_001633185.2). Classification (NCBI taxonomy): domain Eukaryota; kingdom Viridiplantae; phylum Streptophyta; class Magnoliopsida; order Fagales; family Fagaceae; genus Quercus; species Quercus lobata. Next base: position 60,405,771 of record NC_044913.1, read on the forward strand.
GGCCTATCAAGTGGTATCAGAGCAGCCACACTCTGATTAGAATTAATCTTTGTTGTGTGATCCATTGACCCTTGTTTGTCATGGATAGAGGACAATCTCTTATTATACCTCCTTTATTTGATGGCACTAACTATGCATACTAGAAAGTACGCATGAGAGCTTTCTTGTAGTCTTTAGATGAGAAAGTGTGGCAAGCTGTGGAGATAGGCTAGACCAAGCCGAAGTAAGCGCGGACCGATTGGGATGATGCTAAGATCAAGGCGGCAAACTTCAACAGCAGGGCATTGAATGCCTTATTCAATGTGGTCACAAATGAGGAGTTCAAGAAGATATCCTTTACTGAAACTGCAAAGAGAGCATGGACCATTCTCCAGATAACCTATGAGGGAACAAAGGCTATTAAGGACTCAAAGCTTCAAAAGCTCACTACTAGCTTCGAAGAGATTAAGATGGAAGAGGACGAGTCATTTGAGGAGTTCTATGCCAAGCTCAAGGACATAGTGAACTTAGCTTCTAATCTTAGGGAAACCATTCCTGAACCCAAGATTGTGAGAAACGTGCTCAGATCTCTACCTGATAGAGGAATCAAAGGACATTGACAAGATTCCTTTGACAGAGCTGGTTGGTAATCTGCAAACCTATGAGTTAGGTTTAATGAGGATTGGTAAGTCGGGTAAGGGCAAGAGTATGGCATTAAAGGCCAAGAGCAGTGACATTGATGAGTCTTCTGACAATGAAGATTCTAAGATGAAGTCCTACATTACAAGGTAATTCAAGAAGTTAATGAAGAATGCCAATGGGAAGGGCTTCGACAAGGATTGTAGGCAATTATGCTCCTCACAGTTCAAGAGTCAAGACAAAGGGAAGAAGGATGCTAGGGATGGCGATCAGTACACTATTCCCTCAAGGCCAAAGTGCTTTGGGTGTCAAGGCTTTGGACGTATGAAACAAGAGTGCCCTACATATCCTAAGACATTAGGAAGAGCAAGGCACTTGCTGCTACATTGAGTGACATTGAACCAGAGGATGATTCAGAAAATGAGGATGATGGAATCCTGAATGCCTTCACCACCACTGTCAATCCTACTGAGGGGGTTGTGGAAGATGTGGATGAAGAAGAGGACTTGGTGGATTCTAAGTTCGAGAAAATGGATGATCAAGATTATATCCATACAACCTATGAGAAATTGTACAAGGTTTCTAAGAAGAATGAGAAACTTTACAAGCTAGCCACCAAAAAGCTCAGCGATGTGGAGCTTGATCATGAAGAGTTTTCCACAAAGTTTGATGAAGCCAATCAGACTATTGGAGTACTGAGGTTTGAGAATAATTTCTTGGCTAAGAAGACCAAGAAACTTAAAGTGAAGCTATTTCAAGTCAGAGCTCAATTGGAGAGGACTTCAAGTGCAAAGCTTGACGAGATGCTTAGTATTCAGAAATCTGCTTCTGATCGAACCAGTTTAGGGTATGATTTCTCCTCTTCTAGTATTACTTCTGCTAGTACTAATGTTTTTGTTCCTCTTAGCAATAATGTTGATACTGAGAACTCTAATGTCAAAATTGCTTTAGCTAGTGAGAACTTAGACAAGGGTAAATCTATCTTAGGAGCACCCCTAAGCAGGATAAGAAAGAAGTTAAAAACCCCAGGGCTAAGAAGGGTAACTCTCAAAAGACTAAACAGAAGAAGCAACATCTCTGTCATCACTGTGGAGCAATCGGTTATACTTGACCTAATTGCTATAAGTGGTTAGCCACTCAACAGAGCAACGGCATGATCGCATCGGGAAACTAAAATAAGTTTCCATCCTCCTTTGCTCCTCTTGGAGATCTTCTCAAAGCCCTCATGTTCCTTTCAAACTTGAACGGTTTCAATTCTTCCCCCTCACCGCCAATTGAAGGGTTCACTCAAAGAAAATGTGCTTCCAAAGTGTGGAAGGAAAAAGGCTCCAAGTGATTTTATCACTTTTCTCTCTCTCCCTTATTTGTTTTTGTTTTTGCATTACTTGTGTGTTTTGCTTTCATGTTTTGAGTCAATCAAGTTTTATGCTTTGCTTTGTTTAACATGTTTTTGTTTGTTTTTTTTCAGTTTTGTTTTTTTTTTTTTTTTTTTTTTTTTTTTTTTTTTTTTTTTTTTTCATAAAAATAAAATAAAATAATTGAGAAATCATAAAAATACAAAAACAGTGTGTGTTTTGTGTACATTGGTACTTGTGTACCTTGAATGGCCATTGAAACAAAGTTTTCCAAACTTTGTATCTTTTGTGGCTTAGATGAGCATCTTCATGCACAACTAAGCAAGTGAGCTCTGTGGCTTCTGTTGGTGATGAGTAAGATTAAGTAATCTCTTGCATGTAACACTCATATCACTCTTTTTTGACAGGAGGGACTAGAAAATCCTAAGAGACAGGCATAAATAACCATCTCACCACTATTGCCCACCAATCATGAAATGACATTTGTGTGCTTCAGCATAGCAAAAGTGGAATGTCAAATGCTTAACATAATTGGGTATTTCTTTTTTATCTCTTATATGCCCATGCATGGTTTGCTTAAAAGGAAAAATATGCAAAAAAAAATAAAAGCTAAAAGAATCAAAATGCTTTATATATGATTGCAAGCATGTCTTCTAGGGGATGTGGGAGTTAGAGGATGTACCTCGAAGGTGATAGTCCCCATCAAACATTTATGATTGTGTGTGAGTTAAAGTGATTTTCTCATATCTCAAATCGTCATAACGTGTAGACACTTATGCAATCTTGAAATATTTTTCACACACAACACGCAATATTCTTTGCTACTCTTGATACATGTGCAGGTATAATGTGATTTGGCCATTATAAGGAATACATGTGTTAATGTATGCTTACTAAACTGTCTTGACTTGTTTTTGAAATATAAAAATTTTTAGACTTGTTTAGTGTGTGTGTGTGTGTGTGTTTTGGGATCTATGTGCTTAATATTTTTGGATCATTGGTTGTATAGCATGCTTGATTGCATTCATATTTGTGTTTTTTCTCTTCTTGAAAAACTGTTTTTAAGTAATCTCGACAGCTGCTGGACACCTCTTCACAGCTAGGCTATCTATCGAGACTTTTCTGTTGCTTTTTATCACATTCTCGATACCTCATGATAGCTAGTTCGATCTATCGAGCAACTTTCTATCTCCTCGATAGCTACCTCGATCGATCGAGCTTCCTTCACTATGGACACCTCTCGATAGATACTGGATAGCTCTTCGACAACTAGAAGCACCTTTTTATTGCTCAACACCTCTCGACACATCTTGATTTGTCGAGAATTATGAGCTTCTATATAAAGGGTCCGCGTGATTCTAGCTTCATTTTTCTCGATCTCTCTCGATCCTTTCTGGCCTCTCACCTTCCCAAACACCTCTCTCTCACTCTAAACTTCATTCCCAGTTGATTTTTGGCCTAGATCAAGTGTTTCTTCACTGGTAAGGGTCTTAAGTCCTTTTTCATGCATTTGACCTAACTTTTGGGATTTTTTGAAAATTTTGGGGTTTTTCAAAATTGATGAAGTTTTTGTGAAATTTTTTGGGATGGGTCTTGTTTAAGTGGTTTTAAATCATCATGCATTGCATCTCATTTGCATTATAACAATGTTTCATGCATTCTTAAATGTGTGTTTACTTTGTTGCAAACATATGTGCTGGTAGGTTTGGATTGGGTTGAGCCCATGATGTTTTACTATTGCATATCACATGCTCATGTATTTTCATGCATACATACCTTACATTTTCTATATTCTTATATATTGATTGTGATTGGTGCTTTTATGCGTGTCTTTCTCTCTCTATCCCTCTTTTTGTTAGTTGCTCTATGGCACCTAAACGAAAATCTACTCTGTTCCAGAACCCTCTGCATTCTAGGGCATCTTCTTCATCTAATCCTACACCATCTCATGTCTAGTTTCGTGATGAGAAGGCCAAATCAGACTTCTCGGAGAACTTTAGTAGACGAGGCATTCATTCGGAACACCACGTCATCTTATCAGACTTTTCTGACACTGACCTACCCACTGTCATTAACAATAGGGGTTGGAAGTCACTTTGTGACATCTCGGTCACTTGTCCCTCCATGATCACATAGGAGTTTTACTCCAATATGCACGGAATCAATACTTCTGTACCTCATTTCTTCTCTCACGTTCGAGGTACGCACATTGTAGTTACTCCAAAGATTGTCTCCGAGATACTACGCGTCCCTAGGGTAGCGCATCCTGACTACCCTGGTTGTGAGCATTTGAGGACAGTGTCCAAAGATGAACTCTTGTCTCTCTTTTGTGAGACACCCTTATCTCGGGGTCACCTTCAAAACACACCTTTCTCAGGCTTTGCAAAAGGTCTGAGGTTCCTTAATATGGTGATGATATTCGTTCTTCATCCTTTGTCTCACTATAACTCTATTACAGAGCATCATGCTTGATTTTTGTTATCCACCTTAAAGGATATATCTATTTACTTTCCTTTTCACTTCATCCTATCCCTCATAGATGTCTATTGGGATAATGCGACCCATGATAAGCTCATTTTTCCTTCGGCTATCATGCGGATTCTTCGCCATTTTTTAGTTCCCTTTCCCGTTTTTCCTCATTTTTCTGTGATGGGTGCCATAGACGTTGCTATCATTCTACGAAGCAAGGCACGGTTGAGACCAAGGTAGCCCTGGACATAGACAGCAGCTCCTCCCACTTCTTCAGCTCCATCCACCTCTGTTCCCTCTTCTTCAGTGGGTGGTGTGACACTCGATGTGATCATGGCATAGCTTCAAGGCATGAATGCTCGTCTTGACACTCTCAGTGATGAGTTGTGTCAGGTGAACACCCGTGTCGATTGTATTGCTAGATGGCAGGCTCGCCTTGGTGGATTTGTGGCGTCTCCCTCTTCTTTTCCTGAGGCATCTGAGGACAATGGCGATGACTCTGACGAAGATGATGATGATGAGGATAGGGATGCTAGCTCACCCAGTGATGATAAGATGTCTACTTGATATACTTACCCTTTGTCACTTATGAAAAAAATGGGGAGTAGTTTTGAGATGAGAGTAGTCATACTCATAGGGGGAGGGTTAATATAGGAGATTTTTGTTAGGAGGAGTGTTCATTTTTTTTCAGGGATGTACTGAGGACTTTATGTATCTTTTTCTTTTCTCTCTATTTTAGATACATTGTTCTTATACATTGGTCTTGTGACCGTTTTGACATACATTGTACTTATATTTGAGTTTTAGATATATTGATTTATGTTATTCACCTATCTCTCCATGTTTTCTCTCTTTATACACATGTTTCTTATTTATTGTATGCAATCTATTATTTCTGCTTCACACTAAGATTCCTTGATGAGTTTTGTTTAAAGTGTTTCAGAAATACAAGTTATCAAAGTCTACTTGCCATAAGCTCTCTTCTTGCAAAGTTTTTCAAGAGTTTGTGTTAGGCTAGATTTTAATGTATTCAACAAGTGAGTATGAGTTGAGTGATTTATGACTTCTCTCATATGTTCATTTGTTTGTTGTGGTTTTGTCATGGATTTCCAAAGGGGGAGATTGTTAGGACATATGTGATTCAATGTTAGGAACATATGTCACTATTTTATGTAATTGGCTAATCCTTTGACAAAACGCACTTTACTTGTAATTGGGTAGATCTAGGATGTGTTTAATGCTTCAAGAAACATGGTGTCAAGTTCAAGTGTTAAAACCATGCAAGTCTGTCCAAGAATCAAGTGAAAAAGTGAAGTATTTTAAAGCTCAACAGATAGCATCTATCGAGGTCTAAAAAGCTGTGAAGCCCGAAGCTCGATAGCTAGCTCGATAGATACCCTATCTATCGAGGTTTATGAAATTCAATTTTTCAGAGCTGATTTCAATCCAATCTGTGAGTACGTGTTTAGGTTTTCTTTTCTCACAACCTTAAACATATATAAGGATTATTTTAAGGACCGTCAAGGGTGACACAAGTTGCACAAGTGTGGAGCAAAATTTTGTTCATGCAAATTGTGTCCGGAGACAGAATTTGCCCTAATTCATCTTTCTGTTGAAGAAGCTACTGTGTTTATGCACCATAGGGTTTTGTGACCAAGGAGCTTCTTGATCTTCATCGTGTGATGAACTGAAGAACTTTGCAACCAACATCCTTCTCAAGTTGGTGATTAAGTTGCATATTGGGATCCACGCAATTGGTTAGTCACGTACTGGGAGCCGTGCATTGAAAAGGAGAGATTGTCTCTACAGAACAAGTCCAATTGGGTATTGGGATAAGGGTTCAACTGTAGGTTGGTATAAGGTACTGTGATTCCTTTACTTGTAACCGCTTGTTTTGATAATAGTGGATTCTCGAGAATGGTGGCCTTAAAATCACCTGATGGGGTTTTTGCCTTGTTGGTTTTCCCATTCGAAAACAAATCACCCGTGTCAATTTTAATTTCTGCTGCATTTAGTATATTTGGTGATTTGTTTGTGCTACCATGCTATTGCATGTTAAATTGACTTAATTAATTCACTTGACTAATTAATTGGTTAATTTATCACAAGGGGTCAATACATTCTTGCCCTATCGAGAGGAAATGAAATAAAGCTTACTCTTTGGGGATCAGTTGTTAAGGAGAGCTTCTTTACTGAAAATCCAGGCCCTTTTATCATAATAGCTACATGTTTGACTGTCAAGAATTTTAAATGCAATTTCATTTCTCTTTTCTATTTCTCTTTATAAGTAATTATGCACCCAATCCTTGAAGACAAAAACCATCTTCTGAACTACATGAGAAATCATCCAATTGTTTGAAATACAAAGTATTTTGGCTGAATTATTATGTAAGCTTCCAATTAAGAAGTTGTATAACTGGCTAGAAATTCGGATTTAGTTTGTTATTTTGTATTTGATTATTGAATGCCCTGTTGATTTTATAATTTTGAATTTGGTTGGAAATTTTTATTATTATTTGTGAATTTGAAAATTTTGGAGTGGGAGCTGGTATGGGGCCCAGAAAGACTTAATTGAAAACATAGAATTTTTATAATGTTTATCTTTTGCTGGTGAAGAGGGATTGAGGGAGAAAATTTAGGTGTTGAGGCTGCTGGAGCTGGGGTTTTTCTCAAGCTTTCAAGCCTCCTTGTGAAGATACATAGGTGGGTTTTGGTTAGGATGTCTCTAAATTGTAATCTCTCTGGCCTTAATGGTAGATTACCAAATTGTTCCAAGCTGAATGAGGCAAAGGAACCTTTACATGGGCCTAATTCTGTCAGAAAATGGAGAAGAAAGCTTATGTTTTTATTCTGTCTTTTAGTTTCTGTTGTTCTGAAATAACTTTTTGATCAAAGTTGTGGGCTCCCATTAATTCAACTCACAAATTTTTTAGTCCTTAGACAAGGAACTTGAATTCAAATCATACCTACACAAAAAATTAATTAATATCTTGGCCTGATGATAAGGGTTATAATCATGAAACTAATGTCATAATTTTAAATAAAAAAAATCCTATTGTAATTATTTATTAAAAAAAAAAATTACATCAAAATTAAAAACCTAAAAGAGGTGATGTAATTTCTCAGAATTGCCTGAGCATCTAACACTGAAAGCACAATTGGTATCAAGGCCAGTTTGTGCAGTTCATTGCAGCCTAATTCACTGGGGAAGCTACCTAAAAAACTTTTGGAGTTTTAAAATCAATGGGTGTCAAATTGCTTCCTACTTTAGGATCCCCTCAAATTGATGCAGTATTAAATAATAATTGATTGAGATCAAAGTATTAATCCCTTTAGTGTTTATATATATGTGTGTGTGTGTGTGTATAATGTATTGTGTAATGCTTGAGTTCTAAAGATCTAAGGTATTTTATTCTAATACATGAGAGATTTGCCAAGGCCCACTTGGTTTATTATAATTTTTTATAGATTATAAACCACCAGCTTCATGCTTTAACTTCCTTATTACCTGAATCAGATCAAGTATTGTATTTATAGCTTTTAAATTGCATCTTTAATAGCTCTAGCCTCTTATTGTGTTAGTCTTGACTGTTTCATTTGACTTGAATTGTCTTTTGCGTTGCTTTAAATACAAATTTTGTATTCGTAGAACCAATTTTGTAGTCAACATATGATCTCTGAGTTAATTATAGTTTAATTGGACTATAGAGAAAATTGGAGTTCTTATAAAATAAAAAGAATAGAAGAAGAAAAACATTTTGAATTGGACCATGCTGAAAAAATTGGTTAGAAATGAGAGATGGACTAGGGATGCAAGGTGGTTTGAAGCTTGTTGAGGTCTAAAAAATCATAACACCAAGGCCTAAAGAAATAGCACAATGGGCTAACCCCATGGAAAGTAATATTAAAAGGGTTGAGCTCACCACAAGGCAAAAGGATGGTGAGCCCAAAACCTATGAAGGGACAGGCCTTAGGGCCCATGAAACGAAGGGAAGAAAGAAAAAGGCCTAGCCCGCCAAGATCAGAGAATCAAAGAGAGTCCAATGGAAAGAACTGGGCCGGGATCCCCAGAGGCTGCCAAGGGCTTGGAATCCTCAGGACGTGTAGCACAGCTAAGGTTGGATTGAGATAGCTTAAAGGGAGTACCAAAAAGCACAAGGAACGAAGGACATATATGTCCTTCTCAAGCACCTAGTGATGCAGCAAGGAACTAAAAGGCTTGGAGTAACCATTCATGAACAAGGGGGTGGTACCTCAAAGAACCCAGAATGAAGAACTATAAGGGAAAGTAGCTAGGAAAACCTTCAACCTAGCAAGAATGGATTCCGCTCACTTGGGAAAAATAACAAGAAGAAGGACTGCCAAAAGCTGAGTCTAAAAAGGTAAGAAGCCAAAAGGCTGAGGTCAGCTCCCTAAGGACACCTCAGAATGGAAAGTCTGCAAGGGACTTTCAGGGAGACATCACCAAAAGGAGAAAACTATGAGGAACAAGGAAAGGACTAGCCTTCTGAGTGATTGGCATAGCACAGGCTCTGGTACCCAAGGGTGCAAAAGAGAGGAATCAATGGTACCCCGGAACCCTAGAATGAAACTATAAAAAAGGAAGGCAGCCAACATTGAAGGGGCATTCAGTAGTTAATCATAATAGAATCATTGAGAAAACTTAGTCAAAACTCAGAGAAAGTAGTAAAAGAAAAAGAAATATTCCCCAGTATCTCAACATAGCCACTATAGAACATACTTGGATTTAAAGGGATTTAAACTTTGCAAGTCTTAGAGGCTTGGATAGCCATCTAAGTCTGTAATTTTTGAGCTTATTTGGATCTTGTAACACATTTTAGTGAGCACATTGTAATCCACATTTAAGGAAAATAATGAAATATTTCATATTGATTTGAGGATCCCTAACAGTTATTTTCTGTCTTTCTTTATTACATTGTTTTCCTTTACTGTTTCTTATTGTTCAATACATATATTCTTGCTTGCTAGTGTGTACGTATTGTAGGATCCTTGCTCTGTGCACCACTTGGTTTGTAAATAGCCCATTTAGCTGCGGTGAACCAAGCCCAGTCCCTTCAAACTACAACAAAAGGCCTAGGGTCCTTGCTTCAGCTTGGGCCTAAACACTGTCCAAAAAAGGACCCTCACATTTTGGCCACTCCATTGGGGACTGGGTAAAGGAGAGGAAAGAAGCAGTCCCTTCGTAGAGCATGGCTCCAAGACCAAGGAACAGTAAATGTAACAATGCACCACTTGCAACCTCTGAGCCCGTAGGAGAAAATGAAGTAGCCTCTAGACAGAGGAACAAGGTACCTCTGGTAGAACAGGAGGTTGTATCAAGACAAAGGTGCGCAAGACAGGAGCCAGACCTCGTGGCTCGAATGGCAGAAATGTTGAAAGATTTGCAGCAAGAAATTCACCTCCTCAAAGAGGGCAGGACACAGGAAATCAGGGACAATTTCCCGCCTGTGGTCAACCAGGACAGAGCCAAACCAGAGGGTGGGTCAGCAGTAGGAAGGGAGCCAGCCCCAGTACCTAACGTTGGCAGATGTTAATGCCCTTTTAGAGAATGAAAGGGAAAAACTCTCTAGGATCCCCTAGCAATTTTCTTGGGATCCCCTATTCCCACCAGAACTCCTTGGCAAGCCATATCCCAAAGGATATGAAGCCTGAAGTTCCATCCTTTTGACGGAAGAAATGGAAGTGCTGTGGAACATATGAGTAGGTTTATTCACATTATGGGCCCTTATGCAGGGGATAGAGAATTGTGTCTAAGGGAGTTTGCTAAGTCCCTAGTGGACAGAGCATATACATGGTACACCACGCTGAGGCTTGGGTCCATTAAGACCTAGGACGAAATGATGGAGAGGTTCTATGCAAAGTATTACCCAGGTGAGGACAAGGTCACCTTCCAAAGCCTTCAGATGGTAAGGCAAAGGCCTGGAGAGGATCCTGCCTAGTTCATCAAAAGATTTGAAGATGTTTCTTTAGATTATTATGGAGACCATGAAGAAAAAGAGCTTGTGGAGACCTGCATATCCAACATGCTCTACGATTACAAGCTCAACCTTGAAAATTTATGCATAACCCAGTTTGCTGACCCACTACAAAGAACTAGAAGGACAACGCATACTATGAGAACAAAGAGGGTGCCAGTCCCCCCGGCCATGACAACATCAGTTAGAGAAAAAAGGAAGAGGTCTGAAGGGAAAGTGTTCGAGGAACCACCAGTGATCCCATGTACTTTAGAGAAATTGAACCATGACTTGGACAAATGGATTGGAGATGGAATTTTCAGGCCATTTACTGTGTCTAGGCCACCAACTAAGGAAGACAGGAAGAATCCTTTGTTTTGTAGGATTCACAACTATGTTAAGCACTCCACCAAGGACTGCTGGACCTCCGTAGGCTTTTTCACAAGAAGCTAAGGGAGGGAACCCTGGAGCTCACTCAAAAGGAGCCTGAAGTGCAAAGGAACCCTCTACCCAACTACAATAGGAAAGGGGTGGTGGCTGTGGTGATCCATGGGAACCCAGTGGAAGTAGAAGAATATGAAGGATCCTTTCACCTAAGCACAGTCAGGACTCTACAGAAGAACCCTAAGTTTAGATCGCTATTCAACCAGTTGGGATTTGGGCCAGAAGCAAGAAGGGTGGCCACAGAGTCCCTCATGAATATAGCAGCAGATTCGGGAATGGAATGTTTCACAACAAAATCCCATTCTAGTCGAGCTTACTTGGAGACAACCAATGCAATAACCTTCACTGATGAGGACATAGGGGTTGAACATCCAGACCACCGCAAACCTCTTTATCTAATGACCACCATAAATGGTGTCCAAGTCAGAAGAGTATTAGTAGACACAGGGGCATCACTCAACCTCATAGCCTTGAGTACCTTGGAAGCCATAGGCCTGACTGGCAGGAGGATCCTAGGGGCTCCCATGGAGATAACAGAATTCGGAGGATCAGTAGAATCAACTGAGGAATATGTGTAGCTGGCTTTAAAAGTAGGGCCAATAGTAACCCTAACCAGATTTCATGTGATCAATTCAGAGGTTTCCTACCATGTGCTGCTGGGACGCCTATGGCTCCATAGGCACCACCTTATTCCATCCACGTACCATTAATGTGTTAAAGGGAGATTGAATGGGAGGCCCGTAAGGATCCCTACCAACCATAACCCTTTTAGCCAAGGAGAAGTAAACTTTGTGGAAACAATGTTTTACAATAAGTTAGAACTAGATGATGAGAGCCCCACACCGGGGACCCCAAGAGCACCTATCCTAGAAGAAGAAGAAGGAGGGGGTACCCATGACCTAAGAAAACTCTTGGAGTGAGAAAGGCAAAAGAGGGAGCCCAGCTTCTCAGGATCTCGGGAGTGTGTAGTCGTACGAGAACCCGGAAGGAGGTTAATTAATTGTTTATGAAGGTGGTCAGGGCCTGAACGCATCATGCAGGAGGGTCTCGGACCACCAGATTATGGTGGGTCAAGAAGAAGTCCCAGAGGAACTAGTTAAGGAGGCACAAATTTAGCCTGAGGAAGAATTAAGAGAAATAAACTTGGGAGCTGAGCTGGGATCCTAGAAGCTTGCTTTCATTAGTAGTCAGTTGACAGCACAAGAGAAGGAGCAATTAGTGGCCTTAATCAAGAAATACATGGATGTGTTCACATAGACCTATGATGAGATGCTTGGTCTGGATCTAGGACTGGTGGTCCATTCTCTCAATGTAGACCCGGGAGTCAAGCCAATAGTCCAGCCAGCCAGGGTCTTTCACATTGATATAGAAGCTTAGATAACTCAAGAAGTCAAGAAGCTGGTAGCAACTGGTCTTATCAAGCCCATCCAGCACCCTAAGTGGCTTTCCAACATAGTACCCATGAAGAAAAAGAATGGTCAAATCCGTTGCTGTGTGGACTTTCGCAATTTGAACAAGGCATGTCCAAAAGATGAGTTCCTTCTACCTAATATTGACCTCCTTGTGGATTCAATTGTAGGAAGTTCTATGTTTTCATTTATAGATGGGTATAGTGGGTACAAAAAAATCTGCATGGTTGCCAAAGATGCAGAGAAGACAGCATTTGAGACTCCAATTAGGAATTTTTATTACACTATGATGCCCTTTGGCCTAAAAAATGCAAGGGCCACATAGTAGCGAACCATGACAACTATTTTCCATGACATGATGCATGAGGAGATGGAAGACTATGTGGATGATACTGTGGTGAAATAAAAAACTAGGGTAGATACTTGAACAAGTTTTTGAAAGGTGTAGGAAGTACAAGCTACGCATGAACTCTATGAAATGTGCCTTTGGGGTGTCTGCTGGAAAGTTTCTTGGGTTCCTAGTACATCACAGAGGCATAAGTGTGGATCCCACAACAACCACAACCATTGCAAAAATGAAAAGGCCTACAATGGTAAGGGAGCTCAAAAGCTTCCTGGGAGGGTCTCCTACATTAGGAGGTTTGTGCCAGGATTGGCTTCAATCACAAGTGGTTTATCCAAACTGTTGAAAAAGGGGGCTGAGTTCACTTGGGGAACTAAGCAGTAAGAAGCCTTTCAAAGGATCTAGTAGATCATGAATCATCTTCCCACCCTCCAAGCACCAGTACATGGGCGACCCATGTTGCTATATTTAGCATCAGACTCCCAAGCGATAGAAGCCCTGTTAGCACAGGAAGACGACGATGGGAATGAGCAACCCATTTACTACGTGAGCAAGACACTTAAGGATACTGAGACCAGTTACCCCAGGATAGAAAGAGCTTGCCTAGCGGTCATCTATGCATCCCAAAGGCTGAAACGATATTTTTCAGCTCACCAGATCCTTTGGGTAACTAAGTCACATCCCATAAAAGCACTCCTACATCAGCCCCTCCTAACGGAAAGGATAGCACAGTGGTTGGTCCTACTCTTTCAATATGACATAGGCCTCACTAAGCCATAGCAGATCTGCTAGCCCAGTTCCCAGGAAAGGAAGAATGCTCACTAAGCGAAGAGATCCCGAGGGAGGTGGCAGTGGTAGAGATCTCGAGAAAGAAGTGGACAATGAGATTAGATGGGTCAGCAACAACAACTTCAAATGGATTGGGAGTTTTACTAAGCTGCGAAGATGGGGACACCATGCCCTTATCTTTCAAGCTTGGGTTTTCCTTTTCAAATAATGCAGCTGAGTACAAGGCATACTTGACTAGGTTGACCATAGCACTCAGCATAGGAGTAAAACACATGAGAGTTTTAGGAGACTCCAATCTTGTGGTCTCCCAGGTAAAAGGTGACATTGGATTAAGAGAGAGCAGAGTTTGGCAGCCTATAGAACTTGGGCGCAAAGACTGGAGTAGGAATTCTAGACCTTTAGCGTGGAGTACACCCAAAGGAGTGAGTACAGGTTCGCTGATGCACTAGCTACCCTGGGATCCCAAGTACCATTCAAAGGAAGAGACACTCTGGTGAGAGTAAGTAAGCAGGAACATTCCATCATAAGGATCCTCAAAAGGATGTTCCCTAAAGAACCAGAGCAGGAGGATTGAAGGAGTGGGGTCAAGGAAAAAATGAAAGAGGCAGGATATAGAGGAAGTATCAAGGAGCTGAGGGACTATACTCAGATAGAAGGGGAGCTATATAGGAGGCTGCCCGGAGGGATCCTATCTAGGTGTATTAATGAGAAAGAAGGAAAACTGAGACTAGAAGAACTACATAGCCAGGCCTGTAGGGTTGTAAAAAAAATTAGCCTATATAGAAGGATGCAACGCATGGGGAACTACTGGCCAAATATGAACAAAGAGGCAATAACCATACAAGAGAAGTGCCAAAAATGTCAACTTTCAATGGACAAGGAAGAAAGCTATGCTCTACTTGTTACAGAAGATTGGAGAACTCCATTCATGGAGTACTTGGCTCAAGGGATCCTACCAATTGACAGGACATTAGCCCACCAGCTTAAGAAACTTGTAGTCAAGTACTTCTTACAGAACGGGATCCTATTCAAAAAGGGATACAGTGGGAATCCTCTAAGATGCCTAGAGCCAAGGGAAGCCAGAGAAGTAGTTAGGGAAATCCATTCCGATGACTGTGGAAGTCACCCAAGGAAAAGAAGACAATACAAGAAGTTACTAACGTTGGGGTACTATTGGCCAACAATGAAAAAGGACTCTGAGGAACTGGTCAAAACGTGCAATGCCTGTTAAGTACTTGGAGATGTAATCCATACTCACCCAAATGTGCTGTAGGATATGACAACACCATGACCTTTCCACACTTGGGGGCTTGATCTCATAGGGCCTATAAACCCTCATTCCAATGATTATATATGGATCCTAGCAGCCACCAAGTACTTTACAAGATGGGCAAAAGCTATCCCTTTGGAAAAGGCCACTAGAGCAGACGTGGCAAACTTCATCCGAGAACACATCATTACGAGGTTCAAGATCCCCAGGAGACTAATCAGCGACAATAGGACCCCATTCATAAACAAAGACATGAAGAACCTGACTGAAGCGTATTACATCAAGCATAGAAGGTCTACACCATACTACATACAAGGAAATGGCCAGGTTGAAGCCACTAATAGGGTGATGCTGAAGATCTTTAAAAAGATGAAACATGAGTATGGGGCAAAATGGAGTGACCACTTGACAGATGTACTCTGGGCATGCAGGAGCTCTGTGAAGATAGCCACAAGGTTCTCACCATTCTCCCTAGTGTATGGGATAGAAGCCATCAGTCTTGTGGAATTAGTTGTCCCTACACTGAGAGTAGTGCTTGAAAAAAACCAGGAGGATACCAAGGACATAAACAAAGAAAGGAGATTGGCAGATCTGGAGGGGTTAGAGGAAGAAAGAGAAATGGCCAAAAAAAGAAGCCTGAGGTACTAGTAGAGGATGGCTAAGGCATATGCACAGAAAATACACCCGAGGGCTTTCATTGAAGGGTAGCTGGTGTTGAGAACAGCAGAACATGTAAGAAGAAACTTCCCAAGACCCTCCAAATTTGCCCCAAAGTGGGAAGGACCCTACATCATCAGGGAAGCCCATGATAGTGGGTATTACTACCTCACAAAGGAAGATGGGACAGCCCTAACAGATCCCATAAATGGGAAATGGCTAAAACAGTACTACGCATGAAAAATGAGAGATCTCAGTACATCGAGACCCCTTTTACCAACTCTCCAACCTGCCAAGTGTTTCATCATTCTTTGCTTTTGTTATGAATTTTGTCTAAGTGCTTTTTGTTCAGGAACCCATGGTAAAAGGACATTCTATGATCCTTACTATCTTTGATAACCTTTCTGTGTTCCTTAGGTGGTAATTATGCTTTGATGCAATGGAATCTCTTTTATTTCCTTTAAACTACAATTGAATTAAACATTTCAAAGTCCAAATGTGGGCAAATTTGAGGGGGGTACCTTGGCCAATGCAAAAAACAGAAGAGAACTTTGACACATGACCCAAGACTCACACCACAATTAGATCAAAATACATGGCCTGGAACCACGGGCAAAAGTAAGTGCCTGAGATACCTAGCCCAATATTTGATAGAAGGGGGACCTACTTGATTCATGATCTCGGACTCTTAAAAAAAAAAAAAAAAAAAAAAAAAAAAAAAAAAAAAAAAAAAAAAAAAAAAAAAAGCACCCAATGTACCCAATCTAGTACTTGTGCAGCAAAGCAACCACTAGGGTACCTGATCCAGGACCTATAGTAAAACTTGTAGGGACCATGGCCTAGGACTCAATGCGAAAAAAAAAAAAAAAAAAAAAAAAAAAAAAAAAAAAAAAAAAAAAAAAAAAAGCAATATACAAAAAAAGAGAAGAACAGATCCACATGCTATTGAAAGTAAGAAGCAGTCTTGAAAAAAATACAAATACAGATCCATGTCACAAAAATGAGGAAGAAAAGCCAAAAATAGTGTTCAACAGAAAAAGATAAAGCTTATACAACCCAAATTGTTTGAAAAAAAAAAAAAAAACACATCTGAACTAGCTAAAAAAAAAAAAAAAAAGAGCTAAGGAATAAGGTCGGCCAGCAAAGAACTGTCTGGAGAAATAGCAGGAACAGCTGAAGAAGAGAGAACTTTTTGCCTTTTAACCTTCAAATCCTGCAAGATTTTGTGGGCATGAGCTAAAGCCTCCTCAGCAGCAACAATTTTAGCATCAAGACTCCTGGAGGCTTGCCTTTGGAACAGCATATTGGCCAGTGAACGCAAATGCTCCAGTAAGAAGGATAGATTGAACTTTGCTTCTATAAGATCCTGCACCACTCCCTTCAATTCCAAAATTCTTTCCTCAGATAAGGAGTCGAGAGAAGAGTTCCTGAAAGAAATCAGCACAACACATAACAGCTCCATGGACCTTGAACAACCCTTCTAGCAATGGCAAACCCTCCACAGGCATAGAGAAGCACAAGAAGTTACCATAGAGAGGTCCAAAGTGATAGAAATGGCTTCCAGAGAGGCTGTTGAACTCCAAAAGATCAAAGCAAGCAAGGAAAACAAGGAGCCTTGAGTCAAGATCTGAAACAGCCACCTCTAGAGCCTCCCCCATTGTTGTTTCTCCACTCGTAGGGATTAGAGAGCTTTCAACCCTCTGGATGGTTTTGGGGGTCCCTGCTTGAGATTTAGCAACCTGAGCAGACTCCATAGCTACCTCAGGAACTACGAACCCAGGATCTCTAACACTTGTGTCCACACCTGCAAAAGCAAACATAGTTCAAAAAGGGGGAAAGAATTGAGGAAGAAAGGTGAAGTAAGAAAGTTTAAAAAAAGAAAAAAAGAAAAAAGAAAAAAAGCAAAGAACCAGTATCAGCTTCCTGTGGTGGAGCTTCCTCCTCTTGCTCCTCTAATTTCTTGGAGGACTCTGTGAAAGAACACACAGCATGTTGAAGAAAGGGTGAGGAAACCTTGGCAAAATGGCTAAAAGAAGGTAAAGATACTAGGGGCTTCGCAATAGAAAGAAAAGGCAAGGGAAGAGCATAAAAGGGGGTAAAGAAGAGGAAGCACAATAAAGGTGAACAACACGCACCTTCAAAGCCCTCTGATTCCAAAGAAGAGGTAGCCTCAGGGGCAGATCTCACACTGGTTTGACCTAAAAGGGGAAGAGAAAATGAGATCTCTTAAAAGAAAAAGATACAAGAAAGGTAAGATTAAGCATTCTTATAAGGGGTGAATGGGGCTCACCTGCTTGTATGGATGGAGCGCCCCCTAAGGATTCTTTGCTTAACACAGGTTCAGGTGGCATAGTTTTGATGGGATTGAAAGTCTGCTCAAGCTAGGGATCTTGGGAAACAGGGGGCTGGGCAGTTTCAAGATCCTGTGCAACCAGGGGAACAGAAGGCAGAATGGACTGGACACCTGCATTGGCTAGCCAACCTCCTCAGTCATACCACCACTAGAGGTCTCTTCTTTCAAGCCTGGGAAAGTAGCAGAGGGAGTAGCAATCACTTCTGCCTCCAGAGTCCCACCAGTTGTGGAAGGAGGTACCTCCACCTGCAAAGGGAAAAGAATGCATAAGTACCCAGCACCAGGAAAGGGTGGAAACAAATAGAAAGAGGCACGAATAGAAGAAGGCCATACCACATCATCACCAGACAATTGACTCCTACCTTTTTTAGGGTCTGATTTGCGCTTGGACTGCAAGGAAGAAATAATCACTCATCAGTTAAAAGAGAAAAGGAAAGACACTGCAACAACAATAATAAGCTACTGCAAAATAAAAGAAAGAAGAAGGAAAGAGGCCTTGCCTTTCTTTCTTTCTACAGAGTCTCTGATGGTCTTTTGTCTACAATGGGTACGCCTAAAGGGTCCCAAGGGAGACTGAGGTACAAAATCAAAGGATCCTAAAGAACCCTGGGCTGAAGAACTCATAGGAACCTAAGAGAGAGAAGACTCTACCTTAGTCTTCACTCAAGTCCTTGGAATTAAAGGATGTCCAACTTCTTTTCCCACTGTAGGGGAGCTCGCTCTCTCGGGTTCCTCAAAAATTACCAACTGCTTTTGAGATTTCCCAGTCCTTCTTTTCTTAGTCTCAGGGCCAGCCTCAGTACCTTCAGCACTCACTTCAAGTTCAGCTTCCTTAACCTTTTCCTGCTTGATCTTGTTTTCTTTACATTTGCCTATGGGAGTGGTAACACCAATTGCCTCTACTACCTCTCTTTTAATTGGCACCCCAGAAGAAGCACCAACAATAAGGTCACACCCAGACCAAGTCTCTAGAAAATCTTGTACATAAGACACCCAACCACCCCTAGAAGCATGCCACTCCGCGAACCCTGTCTTGCTACTTATGGCAGTAGATACAATTCCAGCAGTGGGGAGGGATAGGCACCTATTGGATGTTGAAGCAGAAAGAATGTTAGGATTGGGAACTCTCTCAATCTTGCCAAAACCAACATAATCAACAAAAGATTTATGTACTCTTTTCTAGTAGCCAGCAAAACCACTGGAAGCAAAGACTCTCCTCTAAGAGTTGGGCACTACAAACTAAGGACTTCTCCGTGACCAATAGAAGAAGGCCTAAAGCCTTAGGAATGGGTCCAAAGAAGGGAGAGAAGGTACTATATCCTTAAACACTGGCAGGATATTCTGATCGAAATCAAATTGTCGGAGTACTCGGTGTGCTGAGTAATGCGTATACCTAAGGCCACTTGAGGATGGCACTGGAAGCCACAAAGGACTAACACAAGCTAAGTAGGCCAAATTACCTTCATCACCATGATGTAAATCAAAGGTGTTCCTTGGAGAAGTGAGAAAAGAAGCTAACATAGAGTCACAAGCAAACCCGTGGTTGAACTCCTAAGGAGAACGCCAACTTAAGTGCCCTGCCTGATCAAAAAGCTCAACCAAATTGACGCTGCCACCTTTCAGATTAGCCCAACGAAAGATAATGGGATGACTATAAGTAGAACTACCACACAAACCCTTAATTACATCTGGAGATCCTTGGTACTTGTCTTTTACAAACTTCAAATTTCTACATTTTGCTAAAGTAACTGAAGAATGGTCCCACATCAATACTTGGAGAATGGCACAGTGGAGGGATGAGGTGATCGCATAGCAAGAGTCGCTTTTAACTTCATCTCCATGAAGCAGATCTAGTTGAAAATAATCATGGCCCAAGAACATAGAGGCTAGAGGATATTGAGCACCCCGAGCCAATCTGATTGTCAATAGGAAGAAAATGGACTTAACCCCATACCCGGGGAACTTACTAAATAGAAATTTGCTAAGCCAGAGCACCAGGAACCCAGCTTGCCTGACTGCCTTGTCTTTCTCTAGCGGAAGCAGTACGCCCATCATTCTGGCCGGTTTCCCACCAGGGGAAGCAGTACGCCCACCAAAATGGCTGAATAATTTGTCTTCCACCTCGAGATCCTCATCGGAAAGACTGATGTCAAAAGGATTCTCATCTCCAAATATTGGGAGGAGGAAGTTATTGACCACATCCTCTAAGGTCATCGTAAGCTTACCAACAGAAAAGAAGAAGATATGAAGAGAAGGGCACCAATGGTGTACCAAGTGCCTGAGGCCCTAAGCATCTCTGAAAACTTCAAGGTTCCTGGAAATCGCCACTGCCTTCAAGATCCCAATGCGCTCCAGATAACCCACAAACGTCTCATCAGAAAGTTCCCTGTCCACCCAAATGGGCCAATTGGTGATCCTCCTAGGAACGAAATCGAAGAAAATAGGAACCGCCTCTTGAGATCCTCACCTAATCTGGAGATCTAAAGTCTCTCTTGGATTTAGGACCTGAGTGGAATTGGCAAAACCCGCCTAACCAGAAAATACCCAGGCATGAGGAGACGGAGGGGCCTCATTGTGAGACACTTGAGGGAAGAATAGGCTGGGGGTGTACCAGGGGTCCCGTAAAGGGAAAGTTGGGTACTTCGTGACCCCCTGTGACTTCTACTGCGTAGAACTAGAGGAACTCTTGCCCTTAGAAGGGTTGGGAGTACGCTCCCTCCTTTTTGGAGGAAGAGGAAGCCATCAGAGCAACAAGTGTGCTAGGAAATAGGGAAATCAAGGGAATGGGGAACATGAAAGAGGAACACAGAGAAGTAGATTAACGGGAAGGAAGAAGTGGGCCGGGATCCCTAGAGGCTGCTAAGGGATCGAGATCCTTGAGACGTGCAGCACAATTGAGGTGGGATTGAGACAGCTCAAAGGGAGTACCAAAAAGCACAAGGAACGAAGGACAGATATGTCCTTCTCAAGCACCCAGTGATGCAGCAAGGAACCAGAAGACTTGGAGTAACCATTCATGAACAAGGGGGTGGTACTTTAAAGAACCTAGAATGAAGAACTATAAGGGAAAGTAGTTGGGAAAACCTTCAACCCAACAGGAATGGATTCCGCTCACTTGGGAAAAATGGCAAGAAGAAGGACAGCCAAAAGCTGGTAAGAAGCTAAAAGGCTAGGTCAGCTCCCTAAGGACACCTCAGAATGGAAAGTCAGCAAGGGGCTTTCAGGGAGACAGCACCAGAAGGAGAAGACTATGAGGAGCAAGGAAAGGACCAGCCCTTTAAGTGACTAGCACAACACGGGCTTTGGTACGCAGGGGAGCAAAAAAGAGAAATCAGTGGTACCTTAAAACCCTAGAATGACACTATAAAAGGGGAAAGCAGCCAACATTGAAGGGGCATTCAGCAATCGTGAATCATAACAAAATCATTGAGAAAAGTTAGCTTATTTGGACCTTGTAACACGTCTTAGTGAGCACATTGTAATCCACAATTAAGAAAAAATAATGAAATATTTAATATTGATTTGAGGATCCCTAATAGTTATTTTGTGTCTTTCTTTATTACATTGTTTTACTTTACTATTTCTTGTTGTTCAATACATATATTCTTGCTTGCTAGTGTGTACGTATTATAGGATCCTTGCTCAATGCACCACTTGGTTTGTAAACAGCTGTGATGCCCCAATTTGATTGATTGTGTAATGTGTGTGGGTGTGTGATGAGTCCCACATCGGGTATTTACTGGGTAGATCTGGGCTTTATTAATAACTACAAGGAGCCTCAATTGTGACTAGTCCTTTTGAGGTATAGCGCAGATGTGGCTAGCGCTTTTCCTTGGGTCGTTACATATGGTATCAGAGCCAGCCCGGTAATCCCATGTGGGCTCAGAGACACTACCCCACAAAGTGGGCCCTAACGAGGACGTTAGGGATTTAAGTGGGGGAGATTGTGATACGCCAATTTGATTGATTGTGTGATGTGTGTGGGTGTGTGATGAGTCCCACATTGGGTATTTACTGGGTAGATCTGGGCTTTATTAACAACTGCAAGGAGCCTCAATTGTGACTAGTCCTTTTGAGGTATAGCGCAGATGTGGCTAGCGCTTTTCCTTGGGTCGTTACAGATGGTATCAGAGCCATGCCCTAGCCGGAAGTGTGGGCCCCACACGTGAGGACGCGTGTGCCCGTAAGGGGGGTGGATTGTAGTGACCCAAAAAGGGGGGTCTTGCATTCTATGGAATCCCACATCGCCTAGGGAAGCACACGGAAATGTGTTTATAAGGAATGATCTCCCTTCAATGTGTAGAGGCCTTTTCCCCAGCGCAACCTGGGGAAGAACAAAACCGTGAGGGGTATGGGCTCCAAAGCGGACAATATCTACACAGTTGGGGTGGGGTCGTTACATATGGGGTGGGGTCGTTACAACAGCCCATTTAGCTGTGGTGAACCAAGCCTAGTCCCTTCAAACTACAACAAAAAGGCCTAGGGTCCTTGCTTCAGCTTGGGCTTGGACATTGTCCAAAAAAGGACCCTCACAAAGCTGAAAATAGGATTTTAATATAGTGACCAATTTTGCTATTATGGTTAACGTTTTTTTATGTGGTAGAATAATTGAGTGGCAAAAAGATCACACTCCTCTTCAAATTCAAATAAGGGTAAGTATGTTATGGAAATATTCTTAGATAAGCACATATTTCTATGATTACACTATACAACAGATACATGACAAG
The DNA here is from genome assembly GCF_001633185.2 of Quercus lobata. Classification (NCBI taxonomy): domain Eukaryota; kingdom Viridiplantae; phylum Streptophyta; class Magnoliopsida; order Fagales; family Fagaceae; genus Quercus; species Quercus lobata. The sequence goes on from NC_044913.1 coordinate 60,428,180, forward strand.
GCTTTTGTTTTTAAACTATTGATCACTGGGTGTGATTGATCTCTTTATTGAATTGGCATTTACATGTGTGTGGTTCCCTTTTTGGACGGTGTCCAAGCCCAAGTAGAAGCAAGAACCTTGAGCCTTTTAGTTATTGTTTTAAGGGACTAGGCTTGGTTCACCGCAGTTAAATGGGTTGATTACAAACCAAGTGGTGCATAGAGCAGGAATCTTACAACACATACAAGTTAGCAAACAAGAAATATATGCATTAAATAGTAAGAAACAGTAAAGGTGCAACATGGTGAAGAAAGATAAAAAGTAAATGTTGTTGAGGACCAAAATTTCACAAGAAAGCCCATTCCATGAAAAGTAAAGAAGGCCCAATTCATAAAGTTAAGAATCAACATCAAGGCCCTATGTATGTTCAAATTTCCCACAAAAGGGCCATTAAAAATCTAGCAGAATCCAGTGAAAGAACTGGGCTGGGATACCCAGAGGTTGCTAAAGGCTCGGGATCCTCGCGACATGCAGCACAGCTAAAGTGGGATTGAGACAGCTCAAAAAGGGTACTACGAAATACAAGAAACGAAGAACATATATGTCTTTCTCAAGCACCCAGTGGTGCAGAAAAGAACCAGAAAGCTTGGAGAGTGACAATTCATGAAGAAAAAGCCTAGTACCTCGGGAAACCCAGAATGAAGAACTGTAAGGGGAAGTGGCTGGGAAAACCTTCAACCCAACAGGAATGGATTCCGCTCACTTGGAAAAAATGACAGCCTTGAAAGAAGAGAGGGTGAAGGTCAACTCTCCAAGGACACCCCAAAATGGAAAGTTAGCAAGTGGATTTTAGGAAAACAGGACTAAAAGAGGAAAACTATGAGAAACAAAGAAAGAATCAACCGTCAGAATGGTTGGCATAACAGTGGCTCTAGTACCCAGGGAGCCAAAGGGGGGGAATCAGTGGTACCCCGAACCCTAAAATGACACTATAAAAGGGGAAGGCAGCCAACATTGAAAAAGGGATTTAGCAATAGAAAATCACAACAGAATCATTAAGAAAACTCTGTAAAAAACTCAAAGAAAGTAGGGAAATATCACCCGATATCCCAAATACAACCATTATAGAACATACTTCAATTCAAAGGGATTCAAACTTTGCAAGTCTTAGAAGCTTAGATAGCCATCTAAGTCTGTAATTTTTGAGCTTAATTGGACCTTGTAACATGTTTTAGTGAGCACATTGTAATCCACAATTAAGAAAAATAATGAAATATTTCATACTGATTTAAGGATCCTTAGCAGTTATTTTGTGTGTTTCTTTATTACATTATTTTCCTTTGCTGATCTCTTGCTGTTCAATACATATATTCTTGCTTGCTAGTTTTCCTTTTACTCAGCCAAAAGTTGAGTCTTTTTATCGGGGTCCTCACTTCAACTTGGGCCTTGGACACACTTAGCCTTCAAAGAAACATATGCCAAAACATGCACACATCTAATATCACTCTCTCCCACAAAAATCCTTCTCACCTAACTATCTTGAAAGGTAATGTCCAAGCAAAGCCACTTGGACTTGAGTTCCAAATCCCACAAATCTTGTGCAAAAGCACTAAGTTTGTGAGAATTGGGGGCAGGATCCTCGTGGTTGAATCATTCTCATGAAATTCATTTACATATATGTATATGTATTAAAATGTATATCCTAATCTAAGAAACTAATAATTATTTGAAGATATGTATATTGTATAGTATGTTCTTATGTAGGACCTATAGAGGTAAGGGAAAGGACAAAACTCCATTGCATAATAAGCATGGAGAAAGATCGTGTAGTTCAGAGAATCAGCATTCTGGGTTCTTACAGGCCTAGTACCCCTGGGAACCATGACAGTACGCCCGGGGTACCACGAGAGTACTCCCGGGGTACCAAGTGAAGGAACTTTTTTAAATGTTTACACAATAAAAGATAAGCCTCAAATACTCTATTTCACTCTCTTTCTCATTGTGAATATTATGAATAATTATTTTACTTGTTTCATAAGAGTAAAGGGTCATTTTATGACACTAAAACACTTATAATGGTACTTTATTGCTTAGGAGGAATCGCATTTTGCCTTGAGGAGCTTTATGTGACTTGCGCACAACTTGGTTTGTAATCATTCCCTATTTAGCTGCGGTGAACCAAGCCCAGTCCACCAAACAACAAGTAAAGGGCCTAGGATCCTTGTTTCTACTTGGGCCTAGGTACTGTCCAAAAAGGACCCTCACATTTTGGTGACTCCGCTAGGGACTGGGAAAAAGGAGAGGGAAGAGGCAGTCCCTTTGCAAGCATGGCTCCAAAGCTAGGAAACACCAAGAGGAAGGAAACTTCCTCTTAGTGTATTCAACATCAAGATCCCAAAAGTGCGGGTTCTTCCAAAGAACGTCCCACTGAGGGACTCTATATGGAATTTTGGGGAACTTCCCAACACAAGATAAGTTTTATGCATCATTATTTTCCCCATTTTATATATTGTACATAATGGATCATTGCTCTACTCTTTACAAAAGGGGGGGAAGAGGGGTCATGTAATAATATTTTAACAATCAAAACATTGTCTCATTGCTAAAAAAAAAAAAAAATGGAGAAGTGAGCAAATAAAAAAATAAAAAATAAAAAGATTAATGGAATGAAGATTGTATGAGCTACATAGTAAAGCAATTGCCTCACATTTGGGGGCTGATTTATTTTCTTAAAAAAAAATTCATAATATTGTTTCTTTTTTTCTTTTCTTTTTTTAAGAAAAAAAAAGAAAGAGAAGTAAGCAATTCAAAGAGGCTTGATGAAATAGCAAAGCAATTTCCTCACGTTGTGAGGCTAAATAATTTTGCAGCAACTTGATAATAATATCATATGGCGTAGGATAGTAAAATGGACAAGTTCCTTGGCTCCGTCCATGGATTTAGCAAAATGGAGTAGTTCCATGATCCCAACAAAGCCTAGGAGATCCTTTATCCCAGCAAAGCTAAGGAGATCCTTTATTCCAACAAAACTGAGTACACCCTCAATTCCAATAAAGCCTAGGAGATCATTGGTTCCAGCGAAGGCAAAGTATTTCCATGGATCCAACAAAATAAAATGGTTCAAAAAAAAAATGGAGGCATCAGGAAAATGGATAGAAGTTCCACAATAGCATCAAGAGAAGGTGGATCAAGAATGATTCAACAACCGCCTTATGTCTTGGGGGCTAAAGACTATTGTGCGGCAGATCTTGAATATATTTTGAAGAAAATCAATAGAAACACTATATTGCAAGTCAGCAGCAAAATCAACATTATTGAAAGCTTAACAACTATACAATGCATCAATCATTTCTTGCAGCTTAACAATTGGGCTCATCCATGGAAATAACAAGATTTGGAGAAGCTATAGAGTCCATTGAAGGACATGGCATCACAAGTATTGCTTGATCCTCTCAATGTACCACTAGTACGTGAAAGAAGGATTGAATGGGAAGCCCACAAAAGTCGCTGCCAATCCTAGTCCTTTCATCCAGCACAAAGTAAACTTTGTGGAAAATATACTTTATGACAAATCGGCTCCAGCTGAAGAATATCCCATTGTTAGGAGCCTGGGGGCTCTCATCTCTAGGATCCCGAGGGGCTCTTATCCCAGAAGTAGAAGAAACCTGGAGGCAGTGGCAGAGCTAGGATTTCAATTTAGGGGGGGGGGGCAAGATTTGAAGACTATTTTTAAAAAGACAAAAACAAAAACAATTTTATATTAGAACTTGATTTGGACACATTATTATACTTGGGACTTTTCATAATTTCAATTAAGTACAAATATATATTTCATATCGAAACAAAAATAACCAATTCATAGTTACAAACAATTAAAGTAAGAGATTAATATAATTACAAAATATTTAGATATCTAATTTCATTCTTAAAAATTTAGATATCTAAAGTTGTTTACATTTCTATTGCTTTTGATTGCTTTTAAATAATATGTACAATTCAAATTTTTGGTTCTCTATTCTTCAAAGGATTTAAATTTGGGTCCGTAGTAGAAACCTAAACCTAGAGTTTAAAATTGAAATGTCTAAGAGATGGAGGAGAAAGAAGATAGTGGAGGTTTAGGGTCTGAGACTATAGTACCAATGTACAAGGACATTAGTTAGTTTAATATATATATATATATATATATTTAGTATAAAATATTAAAATATAAGACCCACCATCAATTGAAAATTTATGAAATAAAAAAGAAAAGAAAGTTGGGATAAACTTTCCATGAATAGTAGTGACATGCTTAAATCTGGGACTTGATAAAAGTTTCTTTTTAAAACCATAAATGTAGCAATGAGTCAATGTTGTGTAACCTTTTTACCTTTTCTTTTTCGGTAACAGAGCTATTTTAGGGACTGTATTTTGTTTTTGTTTTTTTTTTATCAGAGTGGGCAAACAGGTTAAGCATTTAATAGAGTTTTCTATCTTCTGCAAGATGGTACTTATGAACTATTTTTGGGTGGAGTCAGAGGGGGCAAGTGCCCCCCCTCGACCCCCCCTGACTCCGCCCCTGCTTGGAGGGAAGGCAGAATATTGCTTATGAAGGCACATGGGACCCGAATGTAGCCTACAAGAGGATCCCAGACCACCATCTTACATGATAGCCCAAGAAAAGATCTTGGAGGAACCTGGGGATACAATAAGTCAGAATATCCCATCTCCAGGATCCTGAGGGGCTCCCATCCCAGAAGAAGGAAGCAATACCTAAGGTTTGAGGGATCCTTTGGACAAAAAAAAGACAGAAGGAGGAAGGCTAATATACTATTTATGAAGATCCTAGAGAAACTAACGATATAGAAAGGATGGCATAAATCCTACCAAAGGAAGAACTAGAAAGGGTGAACTTAGGGGCTGACCCAAGGAACCTGGGGCCTATCCTAATCAGCAGTCAGTTATCGGTACAAAAAAAAAGAGCAATTGGTGGAGCTATTGAAAAAATATGAAGATTTATTGGTGTGAACTCCTTCAAATTAAATAAGGCACATCCAAAGGATAAATTTCCTTTGCCTAATATTGATCTCCTCATAAATCCAACTAAGGCAACAACAATATCAACCATGAAGAGGCATACCACAGCCAGGGAACACAAGAGCTTCTTAGAAAGAGTTTCTTACATTAGGAAGTTCACACCAAGACCAGCCTTGGTCACTAGTGGACTATCCAAACTATTGAAAAAGGGGAATGTTTTCATATGGGGAGTCGAGCAACCAAATGTCTTTCATAAAACTTCTATAGATCATGAGTCATTTGCCTGCCTTATGGGTACTAGTCCATGGCAAAATCACTATTGTTGTACCTGGGATCTTAATCCCAATATACAAAGAATTGAAGGACACTGAAATGAGGTATCCTAACATAGAAAGGGCGTGTATGGCGGTCATGCATCTCAACAACTGAATTATTACTGTTCATCCCACCAAAACCTATTGGTGACAAGCTCTCATCCAATAAAAGCCCTCCTCCATTAGCCCTTACGATCTTGAAGAGCAGCCCGATGGTTAATATTAATTTCCCAATACAATATGGGTTTGAAGGATCCCCAGAGCTGTCAAGAGCTAGGCTGTAGCAAACTCACTGACCTAGTTCCCCGAAGAAGAGGAGTACTTATTGAGTGAGGAGATCTCTAAAAAAGTAGTAGCAGTAGAGATCCTTGTAAAGAAACAAACTATGAGATTTATGAAGATAGCCTTTAACGAGCATGCCTAGAGGAAGCTTCCTCTTCTAGGATCCCTGTAAGAGGATCCCCCACTTGAAGAAAACACCATGACAAAATCATATTGGTGGAGCTCCTCCTAGCCACCAATTCACCAATGAGAGTAACCTTAGATGACTCGTAAAAGAAGAGTATTTCCATGAAGTATTTGTTCACAGCCAAGAGAGGATATTTTAGAAGATCCTTGGAGAAGGAAAAAAATCTTTACCCCTTTGGAGAAAAGAAATGAAATCAGTTCAGTGACCCCACTTAAGAATGGGAGACTATAAAGGAACCTTTTCTGAAGATTGAAAAATTCAATGGCCATGAACAAATTTTCCAAGTGGTATGGCCTAGGACTTGGGAAAGGGAAAAATTTCCATGTACCTAGCCCAAGACTTAGCCAAAACAGATTTTTTTCCAAGTGACATGGCCTAGGACTTGGAAAGAGTAAACTTTCCATGTACCTAGCCCAGGACTTGATCAGGACAAATTTTCCAAGTGGCATGGCCTAGGACTTGGGAAAGGGAAAATTTTCCATGTACCTAGCCCAAGACTTGATTAGAACAAAAATTTTCCAAGTGACATGGCATAGGACTTGGGAAAGGGCAAAATTTCCATGTACCTAGCCCATGACTTGGCCAAAACAGATTTTTTCCAAGTGACATGGCTTAGGACTTGGAAAGAGCAAACTTTCCATGTACCTGGCCTAGGACTTGGTCAGGACAAATTTCCAAGTGATATGGCCTAGGATTTGGAAAGAGAAACTTTTCTATGTACTTGGCCCAGGACTTGGCCAAGAACAAATTTTCTAAATACATGGTTCAGAAATTAGCCAAGAGCAAAAGTTTCCAAGTATGACCAAGAAACTAGTCAAAAGCAAAAGTTTATGGATACAAGCCATAGCACGTCCTAATAATGTGTGCAGATTGTAAGCATATCCCAGTAATAGGTACAAGTTGTGCACGTACTAGCAATAGGTACAAGCCGTAGCACGTCCCAGCGAAGGGTGCGAATTGTAAGCAAGGCCCAACGAAGAGTACAAAGAGAAAGTGTCTCAAGTGGGTATGAAAACCCAAAAATGGGTGTATAAAGTGCACAAGATTGACCTCCTTGAAAGGAATTGGTTCAAAGGAGCCTAAGAAAGCCAGGAAGGCGTAACTTAAAAAAAAAAAAAAATCTAAGAGTACATATTCAAAGCCGTAAAAGCATGGATACTTTTGCAAATCTCTATACAAAGAGATTAGTCAATGACATTGCAAACTAGCTAGCAACATTTCACTCCACCTACAAGGTGCAAACTCACCAAAGGCTTGGAGGTACTTCAACTCAACAAAAGAAAGGTACCCTTTCGGTAAGCCCACTCATCAATACCATGTTTGAATATATCAAAACACTGCAAAATGTTGTGCAAGAGATATCACCCATGCACCAATACTTTATTCATGTAGATTAAAATGAAAATTCTAATATTTTCGTCTTCTTACTTGACCAATTATCAAAAATCAAAATTTGGAATTCTTGTGTGGTTGAAATCCTCACATAGTTTCATATACATGAAGTAATTTTTATTGCCATGTCTTATTTGGCAATTGGCTTTTCCGGTGCATACACTAGGGGCTAATGTAAGATTAAAAATTTTCCTTAGATATAACTTTCACTTGATGAAAATTAAGAGGTCTAGTGCAAACTTTATGGTACATAAGTTCAGCCCTGTTATTTTCTTTATGAACTATATGGTATCTAGCAATTCAACAACAATATAATTGGTGGCATGATATGTGAATAATTTTCTACAATCTAAAATACTATACAATCTCTTATAATCTGGAAAATGAATAACGCAAAGATCAAGAGCACCCACTAGAAAAGCAAGGTTTTTAGCTAAAGCAAGGCATGGAGATGTTCTTAAGTCTTCTAAGCCATGTCCTCAGGGAAGTTTCTATTTCTTAATACATTTCTAGAAGAGTAGCTAGCCTTGATTAGATTCTAAATCAGCATTTTTATATGATTCAATGATTTATGATATCATGGCCCCATTGGTAAGTCACTATCCATGGACTAAAAATCTCATGGGCAAACATCTTGGTGTTATTCACCTTAGCCATAGCAAGCATGTACTACAATGCATAGAATATCTTTGGCAAAGTTCATGGGGGCTCCCCTCATTCAACCTAGTTTGCAAAACAAACAAAATCTTGTTGACAAAGCTATGCTATCTTATATTAAGATTTAATATGCATTCAACATGATTTTTGTACGCTACTTTCAAAAAAGCATATCCTAGAATTGCTAGCAAAAATATTAGTGCTAGAAATATACTCTTAGCATCAAATGCGATACCAATATAACTTGGTTATACATATATATATATCTACATATATTATTGTCAGTTTGACAAAGTTGATTTATTGAATACCAATCTACAACTTAATACTAACATAAAGGTGAATTCTAATCTTTCACAACATGTTAGTTCATCCCATGAAGGAAGTGAAGCAATTCCTTTGGAGTTTCCCTCAAGAATTATTTGATCTACACATTGGTTCTACAAACTAGGAAAGTGTCCAAAAACAATTTATTTTTCTCGTGCGTGGGCTACAAGTAACCCACGAGCTCGGGGGGCTAATGTTGAGGACCAAAATTTCACAAGAAAGCTCATTCCATGAAAAGTAAAGAAGGCCTAATTCATGAAACTAAGAATCAACATCAAGGCCTATGTTCAGATTTCCAGCAAAAAGGCCATTAAAAATCAAGCAAAATCTAGTGAAAGAATTGGGTCGGGATACCCAAAGGCTGCCAGAGGTTGCCAGAGGCATGGGATCCTCGGGACGTGTAGCACACCTAAAGTGGGATTGAGATAGCTCAAAAGGGGTACCACGAAATACAAGAAACGAAGAACAGATAAGTCTTTCTCAAGCACCCGGTGGTGCAACAAAGAACCAGAAAGCTTGGAGAGTGACAATTCATGAACAAAAGGCTGGTACCTCGAGAAACCCAGAATGAAGAACTATAAGGGGAAGTGGCTAGGAAAACCATCAACCTAGTAGGAATGGATTCCGCACACTTGGAAAAAATGACAACAAGAAGGATAGCCAAAATGCTGAGTCTAAAAGGTAAAAAGCCTTGAAAGAAGAGAGGGTGAAGGTCAGCTCTACAAGGACACCCCAGAATGGAAAGTCAGCAAGTGGCTTTTAGGAAAACAAGACTAAAAGAGGAAAACTATGAGAAACAGAGAAAGAATCAGCCATCAGAATGGCTAGCATAACAGGGACTTTGGTACCCAGGGAGCCAAGGGGGGGAATCAGTGGTACCCCGAACCCTAAAATGACACTATAAAAGGGGAAGGCAGCCAACATTGAAAAGGGGATTTAGCAATAGAAAATCACGACAGAATCATTGAGAAAACTCTTCCAAAAACTCAAAGAAAGTAAGGAAATATCGCCCGGTATCCCAGAAACAACCACTATAGAACATACTTCTATTCAAAGGGATTCAAACTTTGCAAGTCTTAGAGACTTAGATAGCCATCTAAGTCTGTAATTTTTGAGCTTATTTGGACCTTGTAACACGTTTTAGTGAGCACATTGTAATCCACAATTAAGAAAAATAATGAAATATTTCATACTGATTTGAGGATTCTTCAGAAATGACTAATTATTTCTAGGATTTTGCAATCTTCCTCTTCTTAGTCTCAGGGCCAGCCTTAGTACCCTTAGCGCTTTCTTCAAGCTTAGCTCTTTTGACAGCTTCCTGCTTGATCTTTCTCTCTTTACCTTTGCCTATCGAAGTGGCAGCTCCAATTGCCTCTTGCCTCTATGGCCCCTCTCTTGATCGGCACACTGGAAGAGGTACCAACATTGAGGTCACACCCTAACCAAGCCTTAGGAAAATCATGCACATAACATACCCAACCATCCCTAGAAGCATGCCACTCCACAAATCTTGTCTTGCTACTTATGGCTACAGACACAATTCCAGCAGTAGAAAGGGACAGACGTCTGTTGGAGGTAGGAGCAGAGAGAATACTAGGATCAGAAATCTTCCCAATCTTACTAGAACCAACGTAGTCTGAGAAGGACTTTTGAACTCTTCTCCAGTAACCAGCAAAGCCACTGGAAGCAAAGACTCCTTTCTAGGAGTTTGGCACCACAAACTGGGAACTCCTCCGTAACCAATAAGAAAAGGCTTGAAGCTTTAGGAACGGATCCAGAGAATGGAGAGAAGGTACTATATCTTTAAACATAGGTAGGATGTCCTTATCAAAGCCAAGTACCCGATGTGTCGACTAGTGGGTGTACCTGAGACCACATGATGAGGGCACTAGAAACCATGAGGGAGTGATGTAAGCCAAGTACGCCAAACTACCTTTGTCACCATGATGCAAATCAAAGGTATTCCCTAGAGAGTTAAGAAAAGAGGCCAACACGGAATCACAAACTAACCCAGGGCTTTATCCATACAAGCAAATGAGTTTTATCCATTCTTTATTAATGCTTATTCTTATCTCTCTTATCCTTTCTTCCTAAGAGTCCTTGTTTTCTTTTCCTTTTTTTTTTTTTAGGTCAACCTAGTGCCCAATCTATTCCTGAGGCCGCTCCTTCTTTGGAGTCAGAGGGTTCTGAAGTGCAAATTGCTCACTATCATTATATTTCCCCCTTTCTCCTTTTTCTTTTTGGTTCACCTCTTTCCTCCCTCTCTTCCATACTTCTCCCTTGCCATTTCCTTCTATGGAGAAGCCCTTGGTATCCTTCCCTTCCTTTAGCAATTTTGCCAAAGTTTCCTCACCTTTTCTTCAATGTGCTATGTGCTCTTTCACAGAGTCCTATGGGAAGTTAGAGGAGCAAGAGGAGGAGATTCTGCCACAGGGAGCTGATACTGATTCTTCAACTTTCTTTAACTCTCCCAATTTTTCTTTTCTTCTTTCCCTTTTTTGACTTTGTCTGCTTTTGTAGGTGTTAACACAGGTGCTAAGGATCTTGAGCCCGTAGTTACTGAGGTAATTGGGGAAACTACTCCCAGTGTCCAGGTCGTTGAAGCTCAGGCAGGGATCCCTCAAACCATCTAAAGGGTTGAAGGTTCCTTAATTCCTAAAAGTGGAGACACGACATTGGAAAAGGCTCCAGGGGTGACTGTCTTAGATCCTAGCTCAGGGCTCCTTACTTTCTTGTCCCGCTTTGATTCCTTGGAGTACAACAGCCTCCCTACGAGCCATTTTCATAGTTTTGGGCCTCCCTTTAGCAATTTCTTGAGATCCTCTGTGCCCGTTAAGGGTTTCCCATTACTGGAAGGGCTGTTTAAAACCCGTGGAGACTTCACCAGTGGTTTCTGGGGAGGTGTATTTCTAGGCAACATCCTGATGGAGCTGTTATGTGCTGTGTTGATCTCTTTGAGGGATTCCTCTCTTGACTCCTTATTTGAGGAAAAGCTTTTGGAATTGAGGGGAGTGATGCAGGATCTCATAGAAGAAAAATTCAATCTATCCTTCTTGCTGGAGTATTTGCGTTCCTTGGCCCACATGCTATTCCAGAGACAGGCCTCCAAGAATCTAGATGCTGAAATTGCTGCTGCTGGGGAGGCTTTAGCTCGTGCTTACAAGGTATTGCAGGACTTGAAAGTTAAAAGGCAACGGGTTCTTTCTTCCTCAACTGTTCCTGCCATTTCCCCAGAAAGCTCTTTGCTAGCTGGCCTTATTCCTTACCTCCTTGCTCTTTTTTTTCTTTTTTTTTTTTTTAAGATAGTTCAGATGTATAAATTTTCTTTTAGACAATTTGGGCCGTATAAGTTCTATCTCTCCCTTTTGAACACTACTTCTGACTTTTCCCTCCTTTTTTTTTGGCAATGTGGATCTGTTTTAAGACTACTTCTAATTTTTTTAATAGCATGTGGATCTGCTCTTCTTATTTTGTTGCTTCTCTTTTTTCTTTTTTTCTTTTTAAATGAGTCCTAGGCCATGGTCCCTGCATGTTTTGTAGTAGGTCTTGGATCAGGTACCCTGGTGGTTGTGTTGCTGCACAGGTATTGAACTGGGTACATTGGGTGCTCTTCTCTTTTCTTTTTTTCCAAGTCCCAGGTCATGAACCAGGCAGACCCTTTTGGTCAAGTACTAGGCTAGGTATCCCGAGCACTTACTTCTGCCTGTGGTCCCAGGTCATGTACTTGAACTAATTATGGTGTGAGTCCTGGGTCATGTGCTAAGGGTTTTTTTTTTTTTTTTTTTTTTTTTTTTTTTTTTGGGCACTGGCCTAGGTACTCCCCCTAAATTTGCCCATACTTAGGTTATGTAATGCTTCACAATTGTACATTTTAGCTATAGCTTAAAGAAAAAAAAAAAAATATATATATATATATATATATATATATATTTCATTGAATCATAGCATAGTTACCATCTAAGGAGCACAAAAGGATTGACAAAGGTAGTAAGGATCACAAAATGTCCTTCTACCATGGGTTCCTAAACAAAAAGGGACTTAAACAAAATTCATTAAAAAAAAAAAGAGAGTAGAGAACGATGAATCACTTAGCAGATTGGAGAGCTGGCAAAAAAAAGGTCTCGGTGTACTGAGATCTCTCCCTTTTCATGCGTAGTACTATTTCAGCCACTTCCCATTTATAGGATCTGTTAGGGCCATCCCATCTTCCTTTGTGAGGTAGTAATATCCGCTATCATGGGCTTTCCTGATGATGTAGGGCCCTTCCCATTTCGAGGCAAATTTGGAAGGTCCTGAGACATTCTTCCTTACATGCTCTGCTGCTCTTAACACCAATTGCCCCTTTGTGAAGGCTCTTGGGTGTACTATTTGTGCATATGACTTAGCCATCCTCTGCTGGTACCTCTGGCTTCTTCTTCTGGCCACTTCTCTTTCTTCTTCTAACCCCTCCAAATTCGCCAACCTTCTTTCACTATTTGTGTCCTCTGTTCCTTCTTGGTTTTGTTCAAGCACTACTTTTGGCATAGGGACGACTAGCTCCACGGGGCTAATAGCTTCTGTCCCATAAATTAGGGAAAATGGTGAAAATCCTATGGCTGTCTTCACAGAGCTCCTACATACCCAAAGTACATCTACCAAGTGGTCACTCCATTTTCCCCCATACTCATGTTTCATTTTTTTGAGGATCTTCAGCATCACCCTATTAGTGGCCTCAGCCTGACCATTTCCTTGTGGGTAGTACGGTGTAGACCTTCCATGCTTGATGTAATATGCCTCAGTCAGGTTCTTCATGTCTTTGTTTATGAACAGGATCCCATTGTCACTGATCAGTCTTTTGGGGATCCCAAATAGCAATGAATCTTTAGAGAATCCATCTTAAGATTTGGCCAAAAATGGTATGTTTAGCTTTAAGATATTCTTGCTGTTTTGGGTAAGAGCTGTTGGGGAAAGAGTAGCAGAAAAGGAAAGTATTTTAGCAAGAGAAAGGTAGTTTCTTTAGTCGGTTTTTGTTTTAGCCAAATGTTGAAAAATCAGTAATGCTTAGGCTGCTGGGTCAATTGTCACAGCTGTTTTAAAAAGGCTGTCATAGCTGTTCTGAAAAGGCTATCCCAGTTGTTAGGACAAGCTGTGACAGCTATCATGAGATAGCTGTCACAAGACAGCTGTTGCTCGGGGTAGAAGCAGATGAGGTCAGATGTCCGGCTGATGGGATTTGAGCATTAAAAGGCTGATGATGTCACTTCCAGCTAGGTGTCAAGTGTTGAATACATTACCGGGGTTCAGCTGGAAATGTTTCCTTTTTTGGGTGTTTGTGTTTTTGGTCCAAGGTTCCATTACAACACATTTCTAGTAAGTAATAGAATGATTGGTTGAGAGTTAATGAAGCTTTAAAGATCTAGTTAAGGTCTCATTGTGTTGTGACTTAATCTTGGTGGCAGAGAAATATATGGTTTGATTGTGGCAGACAGCTGTTGAGTATGAAAGATATCATGAATATTTTGTATATATTTGGAGATAAAAGATAGCCAATCAGATTAGGCCATGTGTTTAAGTTGGATTTTAGTTGAAAGCAGTAATGTAGTTTATGTAGAATAAAATAATGAAGTTTCTAAATTTGTATAGCAACAGTTGGGGATTGAATGAACAGTTATTTTCTCAGAGGTTAGATGGTTGGAGATATTGAGTATTTGTCACATGATGAGTATTAAGTTTTAAAAAAAGAGCAATGGGGAATTTTTTCATCTAAATTGCTATATGATAAGAGATGCTTACCATATGTTACCCATTACACACAGACTCGTCAGAGTTTAGGGAGTTGGAGAAGACACGCCAAGCAACATATTTCTTTTATCAACTTTAAAAGAGACTTATGAGCTTGGATCATAAGCCGAAGAAGCCGCTTGCCATGAGTATAAGAGAGGTAATATAGGCCGTGAGCTCTGATTCATTGCTTAAGCCCGATCCATATATTGATGTTGACAATATCATGGGCTGTGATCCCAATTGATGAAAAGGAAATGTGGACCATGAATCCGCCTCTTGAAGTAAGGATCTCATGGGCCATGTGAGCCCAATCCATATAGTTGAATGAGATATAAGCTTATTTTGGGCTTTAAAGAGATTTACCCAAAAAATCAATAATATGTTGATGTGGCATGGGTTGCCAATGAAGTAATGCCATGTGGGCCAAAAAAAGAGTCCTTAACATTTAGCCTCTCGAGTGCATGGGCTTGTACTGTAAGGGCATGCATGAGTAATGGGTTTGCTTGAAGACCTTTTTAGATGAGGCAGTCTGAGATTGTTGACTGCGGGAAATGCTACTGCTAGATTGAAGGCAGCAACGTAATGTTGCAACTGGTCAGGATTGCGGTTGGGTTTGTTGTTGCTGGATTGAAGGCAGTAAGGCAATTTTGCAGCTAGTCAGGATTACAACTAGATGTGGTGCTGCTGGGTTAAGGGCAGCAAGGTAATGTTGAAGTTGGTCAGGATTACAGCCAGATGTGGTACTGCTTCGATTATGATTGAGTTTGTTGAAGTCGATACATTTGGAGCTAACTTCATTCTTGTAGTTGTGACCGTAATTGGTCCATTCAGAAATAGTATGAGCATAACTTCCAATACTACGGCTGGAGAGGATACAATTCTTGCTTCAACGAATTGAAGTTTTTGCTACTGAACATTTGAATACTAAGGTTATGGCTGGGGCAGTCTAAAATGTATTTTGATATCATAGCAAATGAATATTTTGCTGATACTGCTGATTGTAGTCAATTCTTGAAGAAATTTGATAGAGATGGCCAAGATATTATGAGCTTTCCATTGAGATTCTGTCCTTGTTAGAAGAGCTACTTTAGGAAGCATAGAGATTGAATGGCCACTTGTAGGACTGGCTGCATGATCATGTTTGTATTGACAAATTCATAAGTGATGATCATATTGTTGAATCTGATAGTACTGTTAGGTTAACAAAATAGGTGCTGCTAAGCATGTGCAGATTCAATGTAGTAGAAAGTTCCATAGCTGAAATAGTAGCCTTGATTTAATTGGTAGAGTGACTGGTCTTCATGTAGATCAATGTGTACTCCTCTCAAATAGATAGTGAGAGACCAAGCCCCCAAGGGTAACATCACTACAACTTTGATGATGACATTGCAAAGATCCTAGCAGTGTGATGCGTAAGACCGCTATGATTCCAATAGTGTAGTACGTGGGACTACCACGGCTTTGAAGAGGGTGCGTGGGATTTCCACGGCTTTGAAGAAGGTGCATGGGATTGCCACGACTTGATATAATAGTACTCCAATGGATAGAGTTTCATTTGTTGCTTGTAATTTTGTGAGAGTGCCGAATTGATGAGTTATGTGTTCTTGAAAAAAGTTGGCCGCTGGAGTTCTGAATATGAGCAGCTGGAGTTTGTTCTGTCTGCCTAGGCAAGCTGCTGGGTGTGTGTCAATTTACTGCTGGAGTAATCTTTTCTTGATTTGAAAAATTTCTTCATCATTCTAGATGACTTTGTGATTTGCTAAATGTAATGACTGTTGAGTAGATGATAATGATTGAAAATATTTGATCTTTGTGTCATTGTCTATGAAGGAAATAGCATTGGCAGCTTCTAGGAAAGTATGACTGGCATAAGTTCTAGCAGTATGATAGGAAATACTAGATTGATGGTGACGGTCTGGATCCAACAATAAAATAGTATGGTGGCAGCTTTCACCTTGTGTTTAGGAAGTAAGTTCAGCTAAACCTCTTGTTGCCCTTAAGTAAGAATCAAGGGTGCCACTTGACAATGTTGGTAGATGATTCTTTGTTGGACTTAGATAGTTTGGAGACTACTTCGTCTTTTCCAGCGGTAGGTGGATTCTTGTCAAGTTGTTGGCCATTGGCTTCTTGCATCTTTCACCATTCGCTGGGTCAGGATTCAGAAGTAACACGGACTGTGGAGTACTCATCTTGCTTCCCAGCGGTGCAAGATTTTTACTAATGCAGTAAATTTTTAGACCCTTGCGGCAGCTGGGTAGATTGTGTGATGTGAAGATATAGCAGTAGGTAGTTTGAAATAGTGCCATGTAATTGCTGGGTGTATTCAAGTAAGCCTTGGATCTAATTTTTGCTTGTGGAGGGCAGCAAAAGTGATTCTTAATTCTTCATGAGAACATTTTTCAGCAAAGATTCCCCATGTAGCAATGGGAATATGTTGAATAGTGATGTAGCAAAATGTTGGTATGATCCGTGATGGATTGAGAAAGTTCTCTTGCAAAGTTCTCCATTTATTGGATATAGGCCTCAAATGAAAACCTGTATGTTAGTGAAATAGAGATAATTGCCATTAGATTTACCATGGGCTTTTAATATGGGATTGAATTCCATTGATAAGATAGTTTTGCCATGGACTTGAATCATGGGCTTTTGAAATATGTTGTTGCCAAATTATTAACTTTGGGCTTTGAGTATAATGTAATATTATTTGCCAAATAATATTTGGGCTTTCAATAGCATTTGGGTTTTTGTAAAATTTTGCCAAAATATTGTTTGGGCTTTTGATAAAATATTGCCAAGGATAGTACTTGGGCTTTTGAGTATTTGTAAAATTTTGTTAAACTAGTATTTGGCCTTCTGATAAAATATTGCTAAGAATAGTTCTTGGGCTTTTAAGTATTTGAGTTTTTTGTAAATAGTTGCCAAAATAGTATTGGGCTTCAGGAAATAGTTGCCGAAATATTGGGCTTTTTGTAAATAGTTGCCAAAAACATATTTGGGCTTTTAGAAATAGTTGCCAAAAACGTATTTGGGCTTTGTAAAATAGGTGACAAATTAGTATTTGGGCTTTGTAAAATAGGTGCCAAATTAGTATTTGGGCTTTGTAAAATTTTGTAAAAAATATTTTTGTGTAGCAACGGGCTTTAGAGGTGTCGTACCGTGACGGGCTTTGGAGTGCCATACCGTGACAGGCTTTAGAGTGTCACGTAGCAACGAGCTTTAGAGTGCTATAACGTGACGGGCTTTAGAGTGCTGTGTAGCAACGGGATTTAGAGTGTCGTACCGTGACAAGCTTTAGAGGTGCCATACCATGACAGGCTTTAGAGGTGCCATGTAGCAATGGGCTTTAGAGTGTCATGTAGCAACGGGCTTTAGAGTGCCATGTAGCAACAGGTTTTGTAGAGGTTTTTGTTGGGCTTTTTGGGTTTTTCCCACAAGGTAAATGAGTTTGGGCTTTTTATAGAGATGGTATAATTTTGTGGCCCAATATGGTAATGGTATGGTGAGTATTTGTGTGGACCCAAAATAATTTATAGGGCTTGTATAAAGAGTATTTGTGGGAGCTTAAGTTGGGTAATAATGTGGAGAATATTTGGATAATATACAGGAAGGATTTGTGGGAGTTATTGGAGTATTTTGTATTTGGTGAATGGGTAAATAGGGATTTGAGATGTAATAATTTATCCAGCTAAATAAGTGTTTTTTGCTGGGGGCTTTTTTGATTGAACTGTTGGGGAAGAAAATAGATTGTTCAGCGGAATGAGGGCATTTTGCTTAATGAGGCCTACTGCTACGAAAGTGTTAGATAACAATATATATGCCTAGCAGCATGAGGGTTTGCTACTGATCAAGCCCTTTGTTATTGGACTGTTGGATAATAATAGATTTGCCTAGCTGTATGAGGATTTGCTGATAAAGCCCTCTGATGTTGAACTGCTGGGTAATAGTGCAGCCAAAGAAGGGTAATCTGTTGCTGAGGCCCTTTGTTGCTAGAGAGATGAACATGTCCAGCGGTAAAAAGGCTTGCTGTCGATTAGACCCTTTCTTATTGGACTGCTGGATAATAATAGATTTGCCCAGCTGTATGAGGGTTTGCTGATAAATCCCTCTGATGTTAAACTGCTGGGTAATAGTGCAGCCAAAGAAGGGTAATCTATTGCTGAGGCCCTCTATGGCTGGTATGATGGATAATAGTAAATTATTATAGAAATAGGAGGAATTTCTAATGAAGATAAGCTTTCTTTTGGGGAAGAGATCATCTTTTATAGGGTCAATAAGCTTGTAATAAGTATGTTGCAAGCCTTGGTGCAGCTTGAATGATAGAGAGACACGTGGAATAGTATTTCCGTGAATAAATATGAGATAATATTGTTGTGACTTAGTGTCGTGAGATGCTGGATCAAGAGATTTTGAGTATTTGGAGTCGAGTTCTCCTTTATGATATGTGATTGTAGACTTTGAAGGCATGACATAGCAATACATGCAACTCCCCAGTGGAGTCACCAAATGTTCGGGGGCCTTTTCGATTGCCCAGCCATATGTGGTTTGTTGGAGGGATGAACTTACTATGCCCGGGTTCTGTTTAGAGAGTTGCTTCAGGAACTCAACATTGGGCCATGTGGTCTAACGGCTACCAACATATTTTTAAGCCTACCAAACCATTAAAGCCAAAGTCTAAGAATCATGATAATGGTCGAATAAATATATAATATGCGTTTGATATAATAGCTTTGATTAGTAGTTATAATAACAGTTGAAATAAAGTAGTATTTATTTAGAGGAAAAGTAATCATGTACTCAATGATGTAAATTTAAAGATATGGAAGCAAAGTCACTTATCTCTGATGGTTTACAGCCCCAGCGGTGTAGCACTAGTGAGTAGATTGCATCCCAGCAGAATGACTCAAGCGGTAGTGAGGCAGTTTGCCATGAGAACTTCAAGATTAAAAGGAAAAAATGGGTGCAATTGGAGGGGGAGAGAGTATGTCCAGTTGTGTGTAGAGGCTGGTTAAGCTTGCTCCTCTTATCATGTACTTAAATGAGTTTCCCCTTTGACAATGCTCTTTTAGTTGTTGTGAAGTTATAAATAGTGTTGCCTTCCATGGGAAGATGTAATTTTCCTGCAATGAATCTTTAGAGAATCCATCTCAAGATTTAGCCAAAAATGGTATGTTTAGCTTTAAGATATTCTTGCTGTTTTGGGTAAGAGCTGCTGGGGAAAGAGTAGCAAAAAAGGAAAGTATTTTAGCAAGAGAAAGGTAGTTTCTTTAGTCGGTTTTTGTTTTAGCCAAATGTTGAAAAATCAGTAATGCTTAGGCTGCTGGGTCAATTGTCACAGCTGTTTTAAAAAGGCTGTCATAGCTGTTTTGAAAAGGCTATCCCAGTTGTTAGGACAAGCTGTGACAGCTATTATGAGATAGCTGTCACAAGACAGCTGTTGCTTGGGGTAGAAGCAGATGAGGTCAGATGTTCGGCTGATGGGATTTGAGCATTAAAAGGCTGATGATGTCACTTCCAGCTAGGTGTCAAGTGTTGAATACATTACCGGGGTTCAGCTAGAAATGTTTCCTTTTTTGGGTGTTTGTGTTTTTGGTCCAAGGTTCCATTACAACACATTTCTAGTAAGTAATAGAATGATTGGTTGAGAGTTAATGAAGCTTTAAAGATCTAGTTAAGGTCTCATTGTGTTGTGACTTAATCTCGGTGAGCAAGAAGAGTATTTAATGCTCTGCTCTAGCAGCTGGCAGAAAAATATATGGTTTGATTGTGGCAAACAGAAGTTGGGTATGAGAGATATCATGAATACTTTGTATATATTTGGAGAAAAAAGATAGCCAACCAGATTAGGCCATGTGTTTGAGTTGGATCTTAGTTGAAAGCAGTAATGTAGTTTATGTAGAATAAAATAATGAAGTTTCTAAATTTGTATAGCAACAACTGGGAATTGAATGAACAGTTATTTTCTTAACAGTTAGATGGCTGGAGATATTGAGTATTTGTCACATGATGAATATTAAGTTTTAGGAAAAGAGCAATGCGGAATTTTATCATCTAAAGTGCTATGTGATAAGAGATGCTTACCATATGTTACCCGCTACACACGGACTCGTTAGAGTTTAGGGAGTTGGAGAAGACACGCCAAGCAACATGTTTCTTTTATCAACTTTAAACCGCTGGAGCTTTACTAAACATACCTCTTGGCCCTTCAAACCACGACTCCTAAAGTTTCCTCAAAAAGACTTATGAGCTTGGATAATAAGTCGAAGAAGCCACTTGCCATGAGTGTTAGAGAGGTAATATGGGTCGTGAGCTTTGATTCATTGCTTAAGCCCAATCCATATGTTGATGTTGATGATATCATGGGTTATGATCCCAATTGATGAAAAGGAAATGTGGACCATGAATCCGCCTCTTGAAGTAAGGATCTCATGGGCCACGTGAGCCCAATCCATGTAGTTGAATGAGATATGAGCTTATTTTGAGCTTTAAAGAGATTTACCCAAAAAATCAATAATATGTTGATGTGGCATGGGTTGCCAATGATGTAATGCCATGTGGGCAGAAAAAAGGGTCCTCAACACTTGGTTACCAAGTGTTTCTGGTGGGCTGAGAAGTATTGTTTTAGCCTTTGGGATGCACAGATAACCACTAGACACGCTCTTTCTATTTTGGGGTACCAAGTCTTGGTATCCTTAAGTGTCCTGCTCACATAATAAATAGGTTGCTCCTTCCCATCATCGTCTTCCTATGCTAGCAGGGCTCCTATAGCCTAGGAGTTTGATGCTAAATATAGCAATAAGGGCCACCCACGTACTGGTGCTTGTAAGGTGGGAAGATGATTCATGATTTGTTGGATCCTCTAAAAGGCTTCCTGCTGTTTAGTTCCCAAATGAACTCAACCCTTTTTTTCAACAGTTTGGATAAACCACTTGTGACTGAAGCCAGTCCTAGCATAAACCTCCCAATATAAGAGACCCTTCTCATGAAACTTTTAAGCTCTCTAACCATTGTAGGCCTTTTCATTGTTGCGATGGCTGTGGCTTTGGCTAGATCCACACTTATGCCTCTGTGATGTACTAAGAACCCAAGAAATTTTCCAGCAGATACTCCAAAGGCACACTTCATAGGGTTCATGCGTAATTTGTACTTCCTGCACCTTTCAAAAACTTGTTCAAGTATATAGAAGTGTCTTGCCCTGGTCTTTGAATTTACCACAATATTATCAACATAGTCTTCCATTTCCTTATGCATCATATCATGGAAGATAGCTGTCATGGTTCGCTGGTACCTGGTCGCTGCATTTTTAAGGCCAAAGTGCATCACAATGTAATAAAAATTTTCGATTGGAGTCCTAAATGCTGTCTTCTCTACATCTTTGGCAACCATGTGGATTTGCTTTTACCCATTATACCCATCCATAAATGAAAACATAGAGTTTCCTGCAACTGAATCTACAAGGAGGTCAACATTAGGTAAGGGAAACTCATCTTTTGAACATGCCTTGTTTAGATTGCGAAAGTCCACACAACAATGGATTTGGCCATTCTTTTTCTTCATAGGTACTATGTTGGAAAGCTATTTGGGGTGCTGGATGGGCTTGATAAAACTAGCTGCCAGCAGCTTCTTAACTTCTTGAGTTATTTGAGCTTCTACATCAATGTGAAAGACCTTGGCTGGCTGAACTACTGGCTTGACTCCTGGGTCTACATTGAGAGAATGGACCACCAGTCCTAGATCTAGACCAGGCATCTTATCATATGTCCATGCGAACACATCCACATTTATTGAGTAATGCCACTAATTGCTCCTTTTTCTTTACTGTCAACTAACTACTAATGAAAACAGGCTTCTGGGATCCCAACCCAGCCACCAAGTTTATCTCTCCCAATTCTTCCTCGAGCTGAATTTGCACTTCCTTAACTGGGTCCTCTAAGATTTCTTCTTGAGCCATCATACAATCCGGTGGTCCGAGACCCTCCTACATGATGCATTTAGGCACTGCGCACCTTCATAAATGATAAATTAACCTTCCTCCAAGTTCTCGTACTACCACGCATTCCCGAGATCCTAAGGGGTTGGGCTCCCTCTTTTGCCTCTTTCTGTCCAGGAGGTTCCTTAGGTTACGAGTACCCCCTCCTTCTTCTTCTTCCAAGGCAAGTGCTCCTGGGGTCCTTAACGTGGGGCTTTCATCATTTGGTTCCAACTCATCATAAAACATTGTTTCCACAAAGTTTACTTCTCATTGGCTAAAAGGGTTAAGGTTAGCAGGGATCCTTACGGGCCTCCCATTCAATCTTCCTTTAACACATTGATGGTATGTGGAAGGAATAAGGCGATGCTTATGGAGCCATGGGCATCCCAACAGAACATGGTAAGAAACTTCTGAGTTGATCATGTGAAATTTGGTCAAGGCTACTATTTGACCTACCCTTATGGCCAACTGCACATATCCCTTAGTTGATTCTACTGATCCTCCAAACCCTGTTATCTCCATGGGAGCCCCTAGGATCCTCCTGCCAGTCAGGCCTACGACTTCTAGAGTACTCAAGGCTATGAGGTTGAGTGATGCCCTTATATCTACTAATGTTCTTCTGATTTGGACACCATTTATAGTGGCCATTAGATAAAGGGGTCTGCGATGGTCTGGATGCTCAACCTCTATGTCCTAATCAGTAAAGGTTATTGCATTGGTTGTCTCCAAGTAAGCTCGGCTAGCATGGGATTCTGCTGTGAAACATTCCATCCCTGAATCTGTCGCTATACTCATGAGGGACTTTGTGGCCACCCTTCTTGCTTCTGGCCCAAATCCCAATTGGTTGAATAGTGATTTAAACTTAGGGTTCTTCCGAAGGGTCCTAATTGTGCTTGGATGGAAGGATCCTTCAGATTCTTCTGCTTCTGCCGAGTTCCCATGGATATGGATCACTACAGCCACCACTTCCTTTCCCTTGTGGTTGGGTAAAGGGTTCTTTTTGAGTGAGCTCTAGGGTCCTTTCCCTAAGCTTCTTGTGAAAGAGCCTAAAGAGGGTCCAATAGTCCTTGGTAGAGTGCTTGACATAGTTATGAATCCTAAAACAAAGGATTCTTCCTTTCTTCTTCAGTTGGTGGCCTAGACACAGTAAATGGCCTAACAATTCCATCTCCAATCTATTTATCCAAAACATGATTTAATTCTTCTATAGTACATGGGATCACAGGTGGTTCCTTGGTAATTTTTCCTTCAGGTCTCTTCCTCTTTTCTCCTATTGATACTATCATGGCCTGGGATACTGGCACTCTCTTTGTCCTCATGGTTAATGCGGTCCTCCTAGTTCTTTGTTGCAGGTCAGCAAATTGGGTTATGCATAGATTTTCAAGATTAAGCCTATAATCAAAGAGCATGTTGGATATACAGGTCTCCACAAGCTCCTTTTCTTCATGGTCTCCATAACAATCTAGAGAAACATCTTTAAACCTTTTAATGAACTAGACAGGATCCTCTCCAAGCCTTTACCTCACCATCTGAAGGCTTTGGAAGGTGACCTTGTCCTCACCTGGATAATATTTTGCACAAAACCTTTCCATCATTTCGTCCCATGTCTTAATGGACCCAGGCCTCAAGGTGGTGTACCATGTATATGCCCTGTCCACTAGGGACTTAGCAAACTCTCTTAGACACAGCTCCTTATCTCCTGCGTAAAGGCCCATGGTATGAATGAACCTACTCACATGTTCCACAGTGCTTCCATTTCTTCCATCAAAAGGATGGATCTTTGGGGGTATATATCCCTTGGGGTAAGGCTTGCCAAGGAGTTCTAGTGGGAAGAGGGGATCCCGAGAAAATTGCTTAGGGATTCCCGAGAGCTTTTCCCTTTCTTGTTCCAGCAGGGCATTGACATCTGCTAGCATGAGATACTGGGGGTTAGCTCCCCCTCCTACTGCTAACCCTCCCTCTGGTTGTACTCTATCTTGGTTAACCACAGGGGGGGCGTTATCCCTGATCTCTTAGGTCCTGCCTTCTTTGAGGAGGTAGATCTCTTGTTGCAAATCTTTCAACACTTTTGCCATTCGGGCCATAAGGTCTAGCTCCTGCCCTACGTGCCTCAGTCCTAAGACAACCTCCTGCTCTACCAAAGGTACTTCATTCCTCTATCTGGAAGCTACTTCATTTTCTCCTATGGGCTCAGATACCGTAGGTGGCACATTGGTACCTTTGCTGTTTCTTGGTCTTGGAGCCATACTCTACAAAGGGACTACTCCTTCCCTCTCCTTTACCTAGTCCCTAGTGAAGTTGCCAAAATGTGTGGGTCCTTTTTTGGACGATGTCCAGGCCTAAGTAGAAGTAAGGACCCTGGGCCTTTTAGTTGTTGTTTTTATGGACTAGGCTTGGTTCACCGTAGCTAAATAGGCTGATTACGAACCAAGTGGTGCACAGAGCATGAATCCTACAACATATACATGCTAGCAAACAAGAAATATATGCATTGAACAGTAAGAAACAATAAATGGGCAATGTGGTGAAGAAAGATACAAAGTAAACGTTAGGGGTCCTTAAGATAATGTGAAATATTTCATTATTTTCTTAGTTGTGCAATACATTAGATGGCTTACTAGGACATATCATAAGGCCCAAATAAGTTCAAAAATCATAGACTTATATGGCTATATGACTTGCAAAGTTTGAATCCCTTTGAATCCAAGTGTGTCCTCTAGTGGCTGTTTGAGGATACAGGGCTGTATTTCCCTCTCTTTTCTCACTTTCTTTGAGTTCTAATTGAGTTTTCTCAATGATTCTACTCTCACTCACTGTTGCTGAATGCCTTTACTATTGGTTGCTTCCCCCTTTTATAGTGTCATCCTAGGGTTCTCGGGGTACCACTGATTCCCCCTCATTTGCTCCCTTGGGTACCAAAACCAATGTTGTGCCAGCAAAAGTCTCTTGTTGCCTTTCCGTTCTGGTATGTCTTAAAGAGCTGACCTTGGGTTTTTTTCCTTTCATGGTTTCTAGTTCCTACCTCTTCAGACTCAGCTTTTGGCTACTTTTCCCTTTGTCATTTTCCCCAAGTGAGCTGATTCCTTCTTGCCAGGTTAAAAGCTTTCCAACCACTTCCCTTCATGATTCTTCTTCCTGGGTTCCCTGAGGTACCAGCCCCTTGTTCATGATTCGTTGGTTCCCAAGCCTTCTGATTCCTTTCTGCATCATTGGGTAGCTGATAGGGACGTATTTGTTCTCATTCCTTGTGTTTCTTTGCAATCCTTTTGAGCTGTCTTAATCTTATCCTGGCTTTGCTGCATGTCCCGAGGATCCCGAGAACCTAGCAGTCCCTGGGTATCCCAGCCCAGTTCTTACCACGGGACAACCTAGTGATTTTTTGACCTTGGCAGGCTGGGCTTTTTCCTTCTTCCCTTCGTTTCATGAGTTCTAAGGCCTACCCATTCGTGGGTTTGGGTTCTTCCTTAAATCCCTTAATGGATTTAGGCCTACCATCCTTTTTTCTTTATTGCGGGCTCAAGTCTTTTACTTATTTCATGGAATTCAACTCTCTGTGCCATTTTTGGGCCTTAGTGCAACATTGTGACTTTGTAGACCCCAACAACATGTAATTTCTTCCTTCTAATTTGATATACAATTTAAGGAATCTATGTGCAAATTTTGGATTGGATATTAGCTTTAGGATGTTGATTATAATGACAGAATTTTGTATAACCTTATACACATTCTTATGTAGTGACCACATGGCACTTCTTAAAGCTTTTGAAGGATAGAAGGATGCAAACCGTAATGAAATGAGTCCTGTCACCTTGCAAATGACAAAGGATATGAGAATACAATTTGTAGATCTATTTAGCACTAGCATTGTAAACAAATTGATGAGTGCTAATGCAAGTTCTTTAAGATTTTCAAATTTTAAAGCATTTGATTTGCTGAAATCTTATAGTTACTAAAAACTTTCCCGTGCATCGCACGGGTTAGTGACTAGTTATTATTATTATTATTTGATAGTTACAACAGAAGAAAGTGATTTTTTTTTTTTTTTTTTTTTGAAGTCATCCTAATTAAATTTTATTTTCTTTCTTGGAGTTATACCAGGTGTTTGGAGTAACTCAAAATTATCCAAATTACCAAAATAGTTTTATATATATATATATATATATTTTTTTTTTTGGCATATAGTTGAACAAACTTGTGTAGACACTCAATTTTGCACCCATAATTTAACCTTGGGGGATGGCTAAAATGACCATTTCATATACCCGAAAAATCATAGTCGCATTACATGCATTAATTCATTCGTTGCATATCATAAAAATGATCTCGAGATTCTAACGGTTGCGATAGTATGTCTGATTCTCAAATCAGACCGACAGATTGAAAGATATCACGAGATCAAGTTTTCACGGTCTACAGGCATTGTATGGGGTGAAGCCAATCACGTGTGATTAATTGAAATTAATTTTGATTAGTTAATGATTAAAATTAATAAAATGAATTTTTGTGATTGGTTAAGTATTTTTCTTAAAGTGAAATTTGTTGCATGGGATTAAAATAAATAAGCTGATAATATTTAAAGACTGTAGATAATTAGATTTTTGGGATAAGTATATCCAAAATAATTATTTTAAAAGTCCTAATTATCACTTTGGAATGAGGTTTATCATTAAAATAACTCTTAAATTGGTCCAAATACAATTTTAGAGTTGGAAAACACTTCAAAAGCGTGCTAATCAAGTAGCAGATTCCAAATCCACGTTCCAAGGCACCTTTGGCATTGTAGAGGATTGAATTTCCCTTCAGTTGTCAAAATTTTAGCTTAATTTGAATTTTGAGTAAAAAGATATGATCAGAACACTGAAACTGGTTCTAATCTGAAAAATCAGCTTACTCTTATCCAAATCTCCTTTATTTTTTTAAAGGATTTTCCCTATATGTTTTTTCTTATTTTTTAAGCTGATTGGACTTAATTTTTAAGCAAACCTAGCTTATTTTCTAAGCAACTAACACCTCTATAAATCGGGGAGGCCTCCCAACATTCGAGGACCATTTTTTCTGACCCTTCTTTTTCTAATTTGCCTCTCCTCTTACGTTAAAGAAGTTCTGGAAGCCCTGCTTTAGGAACTTCTTTTTTATTAAGAGGCTTCACTTAAATCCTTAAAAAAAAAAAAAAAAACAAAAAACAAAAAACAAAAAACAAAAAAAAATTGTTTCTCTTTGAGGAACTCTTTCCTTGAGGATTAAGTTCATGTAGGTATAACTCTAACTTTGTTTCCATAACATGCTTTCATATATATTTTAGTTTCCATGGACATGATGTTTTCTTTTGTGTTTAAATAATCATGTTTCTCATATGTTATCACATGTTCTCTTTTGCTTTCAAAAGTTTTCACATGATTAATTGATGAACATGTCTAGATCTAGGGTTGAATCTTGCCTTAGAATTTTAGATCTGCAATTTTTCTTTGTGTTTTTTTCAAAAAACTAAAATCAAATTTGCTAGTTTTCTTCATTTTTTTATTAAGAGTCAGATCCGTATTTTTTTTCCCCTTTGTTTCTTTTTCAAAGTAAAACTAGGTCCAAATTTTATTCGTAAAGTTTGATATAAATTTTAATAAAATCTGATCTGCATTTTTCCAAATAAAAATCTGGTCTGTTTTTAATAAAAAATCTGATCTGCATTTTTCCAAATAAAAATCTGCCATGTTTTTAATAAAAAAATTTGATCTGCATTTTTTCAAATAAAAAAATCTGATCTGCATTTTTCCAAATAAAAATCTGCTCTGTTTTTAATAAAAAAAATCTGATCTGCATTTTTCCAGATCAAAATCTGCCATGTTTTTAATAAAAAAATTTGATCTGCATTTTTTCAAATAAAAAAATCTGCTCTGTTTTTAATAAATAAAAAAATCTGATCTGCATTTTTCCAAATCAAAATCTGCCATGTTTTCAATATAAAGAAAAACTGATCTGCATTTTTCCAAATAAAAATCTGGTCTGTTTTTAATAAAAAATCTGATCTGCATTTTTTCCAAATAAAAATCTGCTCTGTTTTTAATAAAAAATCTGATATACATTTTTTTGAAAATAAAAATCTGACTTTTTTTTAATCAAAATCAGATCTGCATCTTTCAATAAAAAATTTGTGTTTTCAAAATAAAAATCTGTTTTTTCCCACATTAAAAAATCCCAATCAGATCTGAATTTATATTTAAAATCCCTTCTTTTTTTTTCTTTTATGGAAACTCAAAATTAAATTTTTCATTGACTATTCTCATCAAAATTTTTCACACAAAATAAAATGGCAGATCTAAGGTTCTTGAATAAAAATTTAACCCTAGATCTAGAATTTGACATAGCGTTTGTTGCATAACATTTCATACTTTGAATATGGGTATATAATGGTCATTTTGAGTCCAGAAGATCAGACTTCGTCTGGGACGAATGGGTGCCTAACACCTTCCCATTCCGTAACATAGCCCCCGAACTTAGGTCTTTTGGATAGTAGACTACTGTTTCGTCTTTTGTTTTGGTAGATTGTAACTAGGATCAAAGTTTTGTAATTTTTACATAGATTGTATTTAGGACCAAAACTTTGTAAAGTTATTCTACCAAGATGTAATTGTATAATCAATTAATGAATTTGAGGTATTTTTGGACATGTGAATTGCATTTTATTTTTTCTTATTTTTTTTGTAAAAAAAATAAATGGCGACTCCACACAATTACCCAAAAGAGAGGTGCCCTAAGCACCCAAATCTCTTTTTGAGAGCACCCCTCAAAGAAGCACGGTCTCTCACAACTTGTACATTTCAATGTACTACAAAACAACAATATTGCACATTTCTTTTAAAAAAATTAAATAGAAATTATGCAATAAGTCTAAAAATTGTGAGTGATTTGGCTTGAAATTCTACTTAGGAAAGATAATTGAGGAGAAGTTTTCAACTTCAAGGCTTCATTTGTTTTTATGTGAGAACATATAAAAAATAAGAAAGGAAATTAAAATTAAAAAATTAAAAAAAAAAAAAATCTAGGATTTGGTCCCAAAACAATGACCTCTTGAAAGTCGTTATAGTTTAACCTCTAAAAACCATTCCCCATGTTCTATTAAAACTCACTTTAAAATCATGATTGTTCACTTTCTTGAGTATTTTGCAAGTGGGTTGAATCAATTTCAATCTATAAGTGCTCTTTGTAATGTTTATGGATTATGGTTCATGTAACATTTTGAATCCATAAATAAAAAAAAAATAAAAAAATAGTTTAGCACACCAAACTAAATGATGAATTCTATAAAACCATTTTTATTTTTTTACCTTTCACTAAAAGGAACTATGGTAAAACAAAAGGAACAAAATATAACAAACAAAAGATTTAAATTCATCATACCATAGGGCTTGAGCAACTTCACCAATAAAGTTAATGGGAAAAAATGACTATCTAGTATCTACCTATTATGATGCAGCTCCTATTCACCCAATTGGACACTGCATCCATTCTCCTATATCTTCCAAGAGCTTCTAGATGTCCTCTACTACTATTCGCAAGATCCCAAGCCATATTTTCATGTTTTCACCAAGTGTAGATGAGATGGTTCCTTCTCTTCAATAAAAATTATTAGTTTTCCAGGGAAAAAAATGGTTTGAATGATAGTGTTTTTTTCAAAATTTATTTTTCAAATTTTTGCTAGAATTTGCCCTTAGGCATCTTTGGGAGGCCTGACTACCTCAAATTAGTCAAATATTGTTTCTTCTAAATCTTTTTTCTTTTTCGTCAGTATGGGAGGGATATGTAGTTTTTTCATTGAATCAAAGCTTTTTCAATTGGTGATGGAGAAGGAGGGAATTTCTTTGTGTTATGAATCTTTGAACGGGGCAAATACTTCATGAAACCAGTGTTTATGGGCAAAAGTGCGGCATTATGGTTGATGAAAAATATAGAACACACGGTGATTAGGGTAAATCCCAAACAATTTTTCATGCTTAGGGAAGGCAATATTGCCTACACCTTGCAACGGGGATCAAACTCTTTTGGTTAGTTCATGCTAGTGTTTGAACTCAAAGTTGGTGGGCTATGGAGGTCTGTCATAATCCTTGAAGGGAAAGAAAAACATGGTTGGAAGGTATTTGGCCTAGAACTGAGGAAGATGTTAGAACCTAATCAATATGCTTTTGGTCACTCAGGCCATGCAAAGTTTATCCCTCAGACACAAAAATGTAATTCAATGTTTCATCCATCTCGGTCTTTTGTCGAGATAGTGAAGGGTCCAATGCAGGCAAAAGGTGGTATTCAATCGATCCATAACCAAGGATGTAGGATAGAATATTATAGATGGGGCGGTGGGGAGAAACATCAAAATAGGACAAAGGAAACGATGGCAATGGTTCTGAAACATTATCGAAATCAGGTTGTGGATGTTCCGGTGGGTCAACCTGGTACAACAATTGTGAAGGGAGGGGAGGGGAGAGAGAGGAGCATTAATTTGGGTACTAATTTAGGTGAGAAATTATCGGTACAAAATAAAACAAGATCTCCATTAAGTTTCAATTTGAATTCAAATAAAACTGAGAATGGGAAGGGGCGTGATTTGAGGGAGTCACGTTGGTCTGGGAAGGGATTAATAGTGGAGGTGGCTGAGAATGGGAAACGATGGGTTTCTTGGGGTAACTCCAAAGGTGGAAAATCTTCTTTTAAATGGGTGATACGGGCATCCACTGAACAGAAGGAGGAGGTGGGTATCAATTTGGGCCTAAAACACTCAGAGAGCCCAATGCGTATCTAATTCAAGCCTGATGAGTACAAGTCCATGTCACTTAGAGGCTAGGGAATGCTCCAACTCATTTTTAGGCCCAATCCCTTCTAAATCTTATCCCGATGGGCTAGAAAAGAATCTCACGGTCTCTCCATCTAATTTAATGGCGCCGGTAGAGATGTCAAGGAGAAGGAATGATGGGAGCTTCTTGGTCTCTTAGTTGCATGTGGTTTCCCTAACGACAGCAATGCAGATGGAGCCTCGGTTAAAGTGCTTAATTCTTAAAATCTAAATGGTGTGTACTACTAGGCTTGATGCCAAACTCACATAACTTAAAATTGGAATGTACATTATGAGGCATAAATACAAGAAACTTACATGATTGCAAGCTTATGATCTAGGAGATGTGGGAGTTATATGATGTAACTCTTTAGGTGATAGTCTCTTTTAAATTCTATGTGATGAATTTTGTAGACTTTGTGATTGATTGCTATTCACATATCACCTCACATATATCTCAAGGTTTTGCTAGTTGCACACACTACACAAGTTACTCTTTGTTAAACTTGGTACATTATATTGTGTGTGATCTTGTTGTGGCCATCCACGATTAAAAGTTCCTTGATTTTAATGCAAAATGTGTTTAATGTTTGAGCTTTGAGAACAAATTGATTGAAAATCTTGATTTTGGAAGATCTGGGTTGAATTCAAGTGTTTTTGAAAAACTTTTCGTCTTATACTCATGCATTTTATTCATGAAATATTGTGCTTTGAGGAGTTTCTGCATTAAATTGCTCTGTTTTTCAAAAATTTGATTTTTACATGCATCATTTATGTTTAGGATTCACATGTATTGCATTGTTTTTGTATCCATCTTGCAATTTTGCAGTCATATCTCTCATTGTTTTCACACATAACATGCATATACTTTGCTAAATTGGGTACTCAACTTGATTGAAAAATTGATTGATTAATTTTTGAGTTATGTACTTTCTAGTATATGCCTTTTTTATGTGTGAGCTGTAGAAAATTTTTTTCTTAAGAGATATGATGGATAATCAATATGCAAATATTTTCTCTACTCATGCAACTGTTTATGGGTCACATAGTGCCATGTTTGCATTTTATTGAAAGAGAGAATATTTTTTCTCATGTGTATCCTCAACTTAGTTTTTTTTACAAAAACTTGGTTTGTGTCTTTTTATTTATCCCCAAC
Organism: Quercus lobata; assembly: GCF_001633185.2. NCBI lineage: Eukaryota > Viridiplantae > Streptophyta > Magnoliopsida > Fagales > Fagaceae > Quercus > Quercus lobata. Next base: position 60,460,037 of record NC_044913.1, read on the forward strand.
CCCTTTATTTTTCCTCAAAACTGTTTTTCCCAGAACTTGTTTTGTTTTTCCTATTTTTATAGGGGGAGAAATTTTTTTTAACCTTTGTGGTTCATAGGGGGAGTTGTTGCTCTTCATAGGGGGAGTTGTCTCTATTTTCTCTTACTTTCTTGCGTATGTTTTTTGTCTACCTTCTGATTGGGTAGTCTTTGTCAATATGTGACAAAAAGGGGGAGAAATAAATGACCTGTTTGTTTTGTTTAGGGGGAGAATATAAAAACTTTTTGATGTATCTAACTTAGGGGGAGAGTTAGAATTTACTGTTGTTTTTTATATTCTGTGTCATATTATTGTTTATATGTCTTTCTTTCCACACATGCGGTGATGTGTTTGTTGAGTGTTTCAGGAAAGACAGGTGCATTCTGATCAAGACCTTCTACCTCTTCTTGCAACTTCTAGGTTAGGAGTCTTAGATTGGGATTTGTGATGTAATTGGGCATTTTATTGTATTGGGTTGTTCTTGCATTTGAGCATTTCATTTTGTATGAAAGTTTTGTCACGAATTGCCAAAGGGGGAGTTTCTTAGGTTCTAAATGTTTAGAACAATTGGCAAATCGTGAACACAAACTTGTCTAGATATAGATCTTAGAGTCTATAGGTTTTATTAGACAATGCTCAATGTGATTCAAGTCAAGATTCAATAACATACAAGCTGCAGGAATAAGATTTCATAATCTGTCTGGCTCGACCGATCGAAAGACAGGCTCGACCGATCAAAAGTTGTATCTGCAGAATTTTAATTAAACTCAAACAGCAGTCCAAGCCATTTTAGGATTAGGGTTTCTAATCTACTTCTCCCAGTATATAAAGGAAACCCTAAGCACGTTTTTGTGAGGCTTTTCAGAGAGAAAAAAGTGTGCCTCTTTTGTATTTAGGGTTTTGTTCCTAAAAATCTCTCTTATGTCTTCTATCGGTGCTATTCCTTGAAGAATCTCAAGATCCGGTATTGTAGAAGTTGTTGCCTTCTCTAGTCATCAAAGGTGTTGATGATCTAAACCTTCAAGGGTGGTCTTGGAGTCACAAACAGGAGAGTTTGTGTTGCTAAACCTTTGAGTGGGATCTCAAAGTCACAAACGGGGGTGTTTGTGTTTTGCAAAGGCCAAAGAAAGAAGGAGTCCGTGGATTCGGAGCTTGCACGTGGTCGTGTCAGTAAGTTCTACTGGTTGGTAGCATTAGGAAGTCAAGCGGGGGTGCTTGTAAGTCCTTTTGTATGAACTTCGATTCTTTCTAGTGGATTTGCTTTTTACCTTGAGGATAGTTAGGTTAAATCCTCCCCAGGTTTTATACCGGTTTGGTTTTCCTGGGTGATCATATCTTGTTTTATTTATTTTCCGCTGCTTTACTTGATTTGATCTTTGTTATTGTGATAACCTAGACTTGTGAAATTTGTCTAAGTAACAACTTGGCTAAACTACCTAGGTTAAATCAATTGTATTAAGGGGTCTAAAAACTGACAGAATCGTCGAGAGTTTAGTAATATAGAGCGTCAAAAGAAAAAAATTACTGGAGGAGTTGAAAAAATTAAATGCTAAGGAAGGGGATTTTGGTCTGACTGATGGGGAGAAATGTCATAGGGCAAATTTGAGGTCCCAGGTGGAGCATCTTCTTTCCTTGGAAGAAATTTCCTGGAGACAAAAATCTAGGATGTTATATATCAAGGAAGGGGATAATAACACCAAGTTCTTCCACAGAAGGGGATAATCATCTAAGGACCTTAGAGGTGGATGGGGTGGTTTTTTAGGAGGAATCTGAGGTAACTAATCAGGTAGTCTAGTTTTATAAAAATTTGTACAAGGAGTCTGAGGGGTGGAGGCCTTTTATGGAGGGTTTGGAGTTTGATCATATTGGGGATATGGAGAAGGTTTGGCTTGAAAGGAAGTTTGAGAGAGAGGAGATACTTCAAGTCGTAAGTGATTTGGAGGGGGACAAAGCTCCAGGTCCGGATGGGTATACTATGGCGTTTTATCATCATTGTTGGAGAGTAGTGGAGAAAGACATGTTAGCTATCTTTGAAGAGTTTTTCCAACATTGTAAGTTTGAAAAATCTCTTAATGCTACCTTCATTGCTTTAATTCCTAAAAAGAATGACACCTCGAATGTTAGAGATTTCCGGTTTATTAGCTTGGTGGGGAGTGTGTATAAAATCTTGGCTAAGGTTTTGGGAAATCGTTTGAGAGTGGTTTTAGATCAGTTGATCTTTGAAGCTTAGAATAGCTTTGTGGGTGGGAGACAAATCCTTGACTCATTTCTTATTGCGAATGATTGTGTGGATAGCCAAGGGAAGAGTAGAGTTCCTGGAGTTATTTATAAACTTGATATTGAGAAAGCTTAAGATCATGTGAATTGGGAGGCTTTGTTGTATTTGTTGAATAGAATGGGCTTTGGAGTGAAGTGGTGTAAGTGGACCCATACTTGTATTTCCACAGTTCAATTCTCTATTTTGATTAATGGGTCTCCAATTGATTTTTTTGGTAGTTCAAGGGGTTTAAGACAAGGGGATCCACTCTCCTATGCTGTTTTTAATTTTGATGGAGGTGGTCATTAGGATGTTGAAAAGAATGGAGGGAGCTGGTTTGATCCGTAGTTTTAAAGTTAAGGGTAGGAGGGGTGGTGGGGAATGTGTTTCACATCTATTGTTTACAGACGATACTATCCTATTTTATGATGCAAATGTGGAGAAAATTCTTCATATTCAGTTGTTGTTACTCAGTTTTCAGGTGGTAATAGGTTTGAAGGTCAATGTGCACAAGTAGGGGTGTCCAGTGACCCGGATCAACCAACCCGCCCGCCCGAACCGAAGGTCCATGGGTGGCTCCAAATCCACTCTACGGTCGATCACGTGTTGGCAAGTGAAAAATCTGAATAATTCGGTTCAGATTCGAGTTTCAAAATATTTCACCCGAAAAACCCGAACAAACCAAATTATTCATAAAAATATATATATATATATTGTATAGGATTTGACATCACATGCCAGGAACAGTCCATGCCCAACAATGCCAGCCTGAGACTCAAAGCAACTTTTTCTCACACACCATCCAAACATGAATATTAGCTGTTCATCTCATATTTAAAAATTAAAAATTAATGGTGTTGATGAGAGTAAAACTAAGCACGATATGACCAGTTACAATGGAACAATAACCCATTCTAAATCAACAGTTATAATCCAAGATGAAGAGCCAATCTAACGGTGAGAATTAAATAGGAAAGATCTGATATCTCTCACTTCCTCTAACGAGTCTCTTCACTCTTCAGTTTTCACTTCAGAGACAGAGTTCAGGTCATGGACTCATGGCTTCCCATTCACGCCTCCTCCTCCCCTTTTCACTCTTCCTTACCTCTTCAGTCTTCACTTCTTCAGTCTCAGACTCTCAGTTCTTTACTTGGCTCTCTCAAACTCTCACAATCTCACACTCTATAAATTCTAAACCATTTCTCCAAATCCAAAGTGCAAACCCTAGCCGCCTCCAATGCCATTACCCACTCCCCTCTCCACCTCCAATGCCTAGCACTGCCGCCGCTGTCCACTCCTCTCTCCATAGCTACCGTAGATGTTTAGTCCTCACCCCGCCACTGTGTACTCTTCACTAAGTCAGTAAGATAATTTTTCTTTGTTTCTCATCTTTCTTTTTTGTTAGTCTCGTTGGTTTCATTTGTTATGGAAATCAAATGTTAAAATCAAATAAACCCAAAGATTAATACTAGGAAACCCTAACTAAAAAAAACTTAGAAACCCTAACTATTTTACTTTTGTTCTTTGTTCTTTTCTTTAATCAATTTTGATCCTGTTTTAATTTTATTCAGGATTGAAAGCTAACTCCAAGTATCATTATCTGCCCTCAAGTTTGAAACCCATACACCCACGGTTTTCTTTAAGGTATGGTTTTTGCTTTCCTTTGTGTTTAGCAAAAAATAATAATAATAATAATATGTAGTGACTGTGGTGATTATTTGATGTTTCTTTTTACAAAAAGAGGCAGAGTAATTTAAATGATAAATAGAAGATTGTTGAAAGGGAAACTATTGAATGTAATTCATGAGAGTTGCATTAATGTGGCTTGCAGATGCTTTTGATTTTGCTTTTATATTAGTTTGTAGCTTTGTATGTTCTGTATTGCCCAAATTAGACAAGGTTTATTTAACATTTTTGGTTATAACATCTTATGGAAGTTTTAGTTTACCCTGCTTTGTTTTTAACACATTTAACACCTAGAAGTTGATTATATGAGAAGATTATTTTGATGTGACTGTTCCTAATTTTCTTTCCAACACCTTGAAGTTGCTTTGTTTTTAACACATTTATATGAGAAGATTATTATGATGTGATTAGTATAATCATGCAATTTGTCACTGCTAAGAAGAGATCTGTGATCTTGCATGTCCCTAATTAATCTACTTCATTGAGTGATCTGTGATCTATGATCTTTCTTTCTAGTAATCTCTTTTGATTATATTTATTAAAATGTGTGGTTCCAGTATACTAGTTTTCCTTTTTGGTTTGTGTGGTTATTATTTATTATTATTATTATTAAAGCTATGAATTATACTTGTTACTCTAGTTTGCTAATATGTATCTCTATTTTTTTAGGTCAGGGAAACCCCCACTAATGAACCCTCTGTCCAAACACCAACTGCTACAGAAGATGATGGTGCTATTCCCACCCAAGTTAAAGATTCTGCTGCTACCCAAGCTGAAGTAGCTGCTGCTTCTGAGTTGCCCCCAGTTCCACCATGCTAAGTGAGTATGACAACTCCTGTTAGTGGTACTTGTAGTGGTAGGAAAAAGTCTATTGTTTGGGGTCACTTTGAAAAAATAAAGATAGGTGACGGTGATACTAGTAAAACTAAGGCTATTTGTAATTATTGTAAAAAATCGTATAATGTTAATAGTAAGAGTTGTGGTACTAGTAATTTGTTAGCTCATGTGCCAATATGTCCCAAGAACCCTAATAGAGAAGATCTAGTTAAAGGGCAGAAAACATTAGCTTTTGAACCCAAAAAGGATGGAGAAGACGGATTCCACCTTGTGTCAACATCCTTTTCTGTTGAGGCTTCTAGAAAGGCATTGGCCGAAATGATTATAATTGATGAGTTACCTTTTAGGTATGTCGAGGGGTATGGGTTTAAGAAATATGTAACTACCTTACAACCTAAGCTTCGATTAAAGGATATCCCATCTCGTCAAACTATGGCTAGAGATGTGATTGGCATTTATAATAGTAAGAGAGAGAAGCTAAGGAAATCCTTGAAGGGTTGTAGGGTGTGTCTCAGTACGGACACATGGACTTCTATTCAAAATTTAAATTTTATATATCTCACATGTCACTTTATTGATGATGCTTGGAAATTGCATAAGAGAATTTTAAATTTTTGTTAAGTTGAAGACCACAAGGGAGAGACTATAGGTAGAAAGATTAAGATGTCATTGCGTGAGTGAGGTATTGATGGGATATTCACCTTGACAGTGGATAATGCTAGCTCAAATTTAACAACAATTAAATTTTTGCAAAGGGTGACTAAAGATTGGAATAGGACGGTTTTAGGAAATGAGTACATGCACATGAGGTGTTGTACCCATATCCTAAATCTCATTGTGGGGGAGGGTTTGAAAGAGATAGATGCATTTGTTGCTAAGGTGCGTGAAGCTGTAAGGTATGTGAAGTCCTCACCCAATAGAAGTCAAACTTTTAGGAGTTTTATGGAGAGGTTAGGTATGGAGTCCAAGATTCTTCTTAGTTTAGATGTATCTACTAGGTCAAACTTGACCTATATCATTTTAGAAACTGCTAAAATTTTTGAAAAAGTGTTCCTTCGAATGGATTTTGAAGATGATGGTTATTCGTTGTACTTTAGGACCAAGGAAGATAGTGGTTGTTTGGGGTCTCTGTGTATGATTGATTTCCAAAATTGTAGGGCATTTGTGACTTTCTTAAGGCTTTTTTATAATGCAACAAAGAAATTTTCCGGTTCTTTGTAAGTTACTTCAAATGCCTTCTATGATGAGATCTTTGTTATTCAGGAGAGTATTTCCAATTTAGTTAAATCCCAAAACACTCTCTTGAAAAGCACAGCCACAAACATGCAAACTAAATTTGAGAAGTATTGGAGGGAAGGGGAGAAAATTAATCCTCTTTTGTATGTGGCTGTGGTTCTTGATCCACGAAAAACATTGAAGTTTTTGAAGTTTTCTTTTTCTGAAATTTATGGGAATGAAGCTGTAGAAGTGATGGTTGATAAGGTGAAAGATTTTTTGTATAAGTTGTATAATTTTTACACTTCTATTTATTCACCAAATGTGCAAGAACAAAGTGGGAGTGAGAGGACAAAATTGGAAAGTGATGCTAGTGATCCATATGTGATGGTTTACTCGCGATATGAACGTTTTTTGCAAGTTGAGCAATCTGTAGGTTGTAGTAATGAGCTTGAGAAGTATTTGGCTGAAAACTATGATGGTAGAAAGGATGTGAATTCTGAGATATTGGAGTGGTGGAGGGACAATTGTAATAGGTACCAAGTTTTGTCTAAAGTTGCTAAGGATGTGCTGGCTGTACCAGTTTCCACTATTGCATCTGAGTCAGCATTTAGCACTGGATGTCAAATTGTTGATCCATTTCGAAGTTCACTATCTCCTTTCATGGTTCAAAACCTTGTATGTTCACAAAATTGACTTCAAGTCACAGTTCCAATTTCTCATCGCCAGTCAAGGGATGATGCAGAGGCATTGGAGGAGGAGTTACTTGACTTAGGTAATATGTTTAAATTCTGAAACTTAGTCTATTAATTTTATTGAATGTCTCATGTATTCAAGCAAAATTTAATCTATTGTGTTTATTTCCTATTCTTTTCTAGTTTTAAATCAACAACCAACAACAAGTGCAATAGCAAATACCAACTCAAGCAAGGGTTCCACTTCAGGCAAATGACCCTTAATTAGCATTGATGATTAATCACTGACTTGGTATGATTCTGCCTTTAGCTTCCTACTATTATAAACTTGGTTTCCTTACTAGTTGGTCTTGTATTTGATACTAATGTATTGTTTGTTGAATATTTTTTTGCCTATTGTAGGAGGATGGTAATTTATTTTGTAAAGAAGGCAGCATTTTGGGAATATTTTGGAAGCTTTTTTGGACATATCGCTTTTCTAACTTATAACAATACTCAACTGTCGATGCTTATAGAAAAGAAATCTTAGTTCATAGATTTTCTTTTCTATTAGTTATAGACTTATAAACTATAGAGTAGTCATTTAATGCATTGGAAAAGCTATTTTTTGGAAATACCTATGGTATTTGATTGTTGTAACTAATAATATTGCTTGGAACATTGTATAACTAGCAAGCTTTCTGCCTTATGGGTTACTGCCCAAAAAACTTGCAGTGACTGCCTCTATGTTACTAAGTATATATCCATTGATTGGAATATTGCAGTATAGTATTATCTGTTGTGATTTATTTGTTGCTGGAAATATTATTTGTTGTGGTTGGCAAGTTTTATAGGTGTTGAGCAACTTGCTGCCTACGTGCTTATTGTGTTGTTTAACAGATTACATATTATTTTTTGTATTTATTTTTTGTGGTTAATGTGGGAAAGATTATGTATTTGGATTGATAGGTACTTCTTGTTTCAGATCACAGGTGATTAAAAAAAGAAAAAAAAAAAAGAAAGGCTTTTTGGTGTATTGCATTGATCACAGGTGATAAAAAGAATAGGCCTTTTTTGGGCCTTTTTGATTTGTCCTGATTGAAGGCCCAATAGTCCTAGTGTAGTTAAGCTTGAAGCCCTATTTTAAAATAAATTAAGTAAAAAGAGACCCAATTTGAAATATATAGGGAATTCAGAAAATCTGAAATCAATGGGGTTTAGCAAACTGCCAAACTGTGTAATTTGGGCTAAAAAGGCCCAAAAAAATGAAATTACCATAATTTTAACTATGGCAAAAAGTCCGGCCCAATCTAAGGCCCAGACCTGTTAAACCGAGGACTCCGACCCGGACAATCGATTACCTGAAATGTCGGATCCGACCCGAATATTCGGTCAAATATGGATCCAAAATTCAATAACCTGACCCAACCAAGTCGAGTTCGGTTTGGGCCCAAAACCAACCCGGCCTGACCCGTGGACAGCCCTATGCACAAGAGTGAAATAGTTCTAATAAGGGAGGTTGATGATGTGCATGCCCTGGTGGAAATTTTGGGCTGTAGAGTTGGAACTTTGCCTATGTCTTATCTTGGCATGCCATTGGGGGCTTCGCATAACTTCCCTTCAATTTGGAATCCTATTTTGGAAAAAATTAAGCGGGAATTAGCCGAGTGGAAGAAGTTTTATTTGTCTAAGGGGGGTCGATTGATGTTACTCAAGAGTACGTTATCTAATCTTCCTACCTATTATCTATCTCTATTCACCATTCCTACTTATGTGGCTAATAAGATTGAAAAGTTGTAAAGGGACTTTCTATGGGGTGATATCAAGGCTCATCTGGTAGGATGGGATAAAGTTTGTGCGCCTATAGCTAACGGTGGTTTGGGGATAAGGAAAATTACTACTTTCAATAAGGTCTTATTGGGGAAATGGTTGTGGCAGTTTAGGAAGGAAGAGGGTCGGTTATGAAGGAGGGTGGTAGCATCAAAATATGGGGAAGAATGGGGGGGATGGACCTCAAAGCTAGGTAGGGGAGTTCATGGGTGTGGTTTGTGGAAAGGTATTCACATGGGATGAGAGGATTTTAGAAAGAATTGGCAGTTTGTTGTTGGGTTGGGGAATAGAGTGTGATTTTGGCAGGATGGGTGGTATGGGGATCAACCTTTCCAAGTGGCTTTCCGAAGGCTGTATGGTATTGCCATTAATAAGGAGGCATCTGTAGAAGCTACTTTGTCAAGGCAGGAGGAGGAGGATAGAAGAATCTGGGATGTTCATTTTTTCAAGAATTTAATGATTGGGAGATGGATGAAGGGCTACATTTTCTTCGTATATTGGGAGCTAATACTCCTCCAATGGATGTTGGAGACCGGATCAGATGGAAGTTAAAGCCTAATGGGGAGTTTGACATCCGATCGTATTATAACAAATTGCGGGATTCTCCCTTAATTGTCTTTCCTTGGAAAGGAATATGAAGAGTAGAGGCCCCTAATGGGTGATAACTTGAGAAGATTGAGGGGATTGGATTTTGTAGACTGGTGCATTACGTGCTGGCACTGTGGAGAGACGGTAGACCACTTACTTCTTCATTATGAGATGGCTTATCGATTGTGGAGCTTTGTCTTAATAACTTTTGGTTTGTTTTGGGTTATGCCTAGATCGATCCTAGATTTGTTTTTTGGAATTGGTTGGGGAATTATTTGTCTCAGATTTGGAACTTGGTTTCATTGTGCATCCTATGGTGTATTTGGAAGGAATGGAATCAGAGGACTTTTGAGGATTTGGATAGTTCCAGTGTTCAGATGATTGCCTCTTTTAGGGGGACTCTTTTTGATTGGTCTCGGGCATAGGGACTCACGACTAGTGATTCTCTCCCCTCTTTTCTTAGCTCTTTTTCTCTTTTGTAATTAACCTGTTGTTTGGTTTTCTTTTTTGTTTTTTCTATCTTCTTCTTCTTGTATTTTTTGGGTTTACTCTATGTTTGTCATGCATAGAGTAGCCATTCGTATATATAACATTCTTACTTATCAAATATATATATATATATATATATAAGTATGCTCTATATAGCCATTGACTGCCATAGATCTCATCTCCAAGCTCCATCTTCCATGGCTCTGTATGGTGGTGTTAATGAATGAAGCGTTGGATACAAGGTTGTCAAAATCAGGATCCTACGTAGGATCATTGAAGGTAGGTAGGATCGTAGATCGTAGGATCAGATCATGAATCATAAGATCCTACATATTTTCAAATTTAAAGCTGATAGTTTTTAGACCCCTTAAAAACACAATTGGATTAACCTAGGTAATTAGCCAAGTTATTACTTAGTTCAAATTCCAAATCTAGGTTATCATAATCAAACAATGATATCATGCAAAGCAGTGGAAAGATAGATAAGACAATGATATGATCACCCAGGAAACTAAACCGATAAAAACCTGGGGAGGATTTAACCTAGTTATCCTCAAGGTAAAAAGCAAATCCACTAGAAAGAATCGAAGTTTCACAATAGCGACTTAGAACACTAACATCCTATAGCTACTCACCAGTAGAAACTTATTGACACGATTATGTGCAAGCTTCGAAACCACGAACTCCTTCTTTCTTGGATTCTCCAGCAAGTACAAGCACACCTACTTGTATTTCTTTAAGTTCTTATGGCAGCAACTGAATGATCATCAAGCTCTTGAAGAAATCTCCTTCTTGATAATCCTAAGCTTGTGTAAAGGAAAGCTCCTTATAGATCTCACAAGAGATTTACACAAACAGCAATATGAGCAACACTAAAACGTGGCTAAGGTTTGCCTTATATACGTAGGGCAAATTAGAAAACCCTAAACGTTTTAAAACAAACTAGGGCTGAGTTGGAATTCTGCAGAAAAACGCATCTGACCCGATTTTCGATTGATCGAGCCTAAGCTTCGATCGATTGAACTAGGCCGAGAAGCATAAATGATTTCTGCATCAGCTTGTTCCAACTTTACATAAATGAATCAATTTTGAGCAAGTTTAAACACGACTAAACATCTTGTTTTGATCATGGCTTGCCAACAATACACATTAGAGTTCTAAATACATAAAATCCTAAGTCTTTAGAACCTAACAAACTCCCCCTTTGGCAATCCGTGACAAAACACAACTAAAAGCTCAAAGTTTACAAAGAAAAGCCCTTTACATAAAAATGCTCATAAAAACAAATCCAATCCTAACTACTATCCATCAGTTGCAGGTGTAGATAGCAGCTCAATTGAATCAACCTGTATATTTCCTGAAACACTAAACAAAATGCATAACCGCAAGTGTGGAAAATACAAGTAAACAAACTAAATTCTTGATTTCAAACAACACACAATAAAGACGTATATCAATGAATAACTTATAAATATAAATCAATAAGCAGTCGAAACAAGAAACATATAAAGTAATAAAAGTATCTCCCCCTAACATAGCCCCAACAAAAATATGGCAAGAGTTAAAAAAAGGTAAAATATAATGTGAAGCACCTAGATACAATCTAAACTCCATAAGCTCAACCAACCAAAAATGCTCTCCCCCTGAAAACAAAAACTCTACAAGCTCAAATATGTACTCCCCCTTTTTGTGATGGAATGCCAAAGGGAAATCAAAATCCATCATCAAAAAGAGGTGGCGGTGAAGATCATCGAAACTGTGCCAACTCTACGCGCAAAGCACGGATCTCATCGAGCATGTCCACCAAAATCTGTCCATGAGCCGCCTAAACGGTCAAGACATGATCCAACGTACGTCGAATGTCTGAATCATCTGAAGTAGTCGATGGAGGAACATCAGCATCAACAGCACCAACACCAGACGACTCAGCCGTATCAGCACCTGTAGAAGAGGGAGGAGGGGGAACAACACCAGATGACGCACCTCTAGGACGCATAGGACCAACTCTCAAGTGAGTAGCCCTCTACCTAAGAAAGGTGACACCTATGGGAGCTATGACATGAATGGGCTCACCGGACGGGAAATCAGCTAGACCAAGAAACAACAAAATCCTATGAATGAAAATAGAATGAATAAGAGCATGCGCTATGGCAGAACTTCTATGATTCTATGGCAGAACGTCTATGATTCTATGGCAGATATGGAAAGCTGATAGTCGCACCAGAAACAAAAGCGTACAAAAACACACATCACTTAAGAGGGATGGTGTGGAGATGAGAAATAGGCCACAAAGAATGACACGTTATCCTAAAGAAAAGATAGGCAGTCTCAGTAAGCTTAGTAGATGTGATCCGAGGATCAGAACCCCACTGGATAGAAGACCCAGTGATGTATGACATAACGTCATCTAAGGGTGGAGACTCCTCATAGGGATAGACAGGCTCCCTAACGACCAGAACCCCAAGAGCATCAGCCACTACCCGAGGAGTAATGGTGAACTCAACACCACGTATCCAACTCCTAACAAGGGTGTTAGAATCATAGACGTGGCAAGAGAGATTCGAGAAGAACTCTCTAATCAGGGCAGTCGGGGGTGGATGATCTACCTCTAACAAGGACAACCAACCTCTAGTCTCAAGGTTTGCCCTAATGGCCGGATCAACTCATCTAATACAACAGAACTCTCAGCCCAAATCTTACGCTTACAGTTCAGTTTCTCATAAACCTCTCTGCTTTTGTCATTCCTAAACAACTCACTCCTAGAGGGAGACTCAGAGAAAGTGGAGGGGGTCCTATGGGCTCTAGTCTTCCTAGGCATGGTGCTAGGATAAGGACAAAGACACAAAGCGAAAACAAAACAAAAACTAAGGGCAGACTGCAAGTTAGCACAAAAAAAATATAGAACAAAAATCTATATGATGCATGAACAGTTTAAATGTCATGACGCATGCTCTAATGTAGTGAAATTAAGTTTAAATTAAGTTCAAGTTCACAAAATTGGCTTGAGCATAGAGTTTCTAACAAAAACCCCAAAAATTTGAAAAACCACTTGTTCAATTTGTAGAAAATTAACCAATTGATCATCACACAAGATAGATTACATAAAATAATGATCAATTACATCAATTCAACAAGCCAATTTCATCAATTGAAACCAATTTGAACAAAATCCCCAATTCGGGTTCAATACAAGCCCTAAAATTTTTAATTTTTAACAAATCCCCAAATTGATCAAATTAACCATTACAGATCATGAATATATCAATATAGCAACAAAACCCATTAATCAAATTCACAAAATAAGGCTTGATTAATCAAAAATCCCAATTTATGCATAGTCCGAAAATTTACCCAAAAACCATGAAATAATGCATGAAAACATGAAAAACAATGCAAAAGAATGGGTAATATGGACATACCAGCTTATGTAGAGAGAAACCTTGCAAGAAATTGGAAGAAAACAACAAAAAAAATCGTTGTGGAGCCTTGCCGAGTCGGAGAGAGAGAAAAAGTTTTGAAAAGTTTTTGAAAAAGTAGTTTGAACAAGTCAAATCTTAATTTTTAAAAACCTGATTCACGAGTTTCGATTGATCGAAAACCAATTTCGATTGATTGAAACAGACAGAGGCTTCTTTAAAAATTTTCAAACAATTTCAAAACAATTTCGATTAATCTAAAAACAAAATTGGATTAATCGAAATAGACAGAGGCTCTAGTCAACATTTTAAAACACTTTCGATTGATTGAAAAACAGATTGGATCAATCGAAATAGACAGAGGCTCACAAAATTTTTTTGAGAAAAAAACACAGTTTTGAAAATAACAAAGACACATTTTAGAAAACCTCAAAGCATTGAAATTGATGAACAAAATGCATGAGTATGTGATGAAATGTGTTTCAAAAACAAAGTTTTAAACCCAGTTTTCCCAAAAATTAAGATTATCAAACATTCTCCATAAATTCTTAATCATCAAATCTATTTTGCACAAAAACTCAAAGTATTTGCAAACTTGGTTGGTCAGACCAAAGACACACACAGTAACATGTACAATGTTTAGCAAAGAGTAACTCGTGTAGTATGTGCAGCTAGCAAAAGCTTGAGATACATGTGAGGTGATATGTGTATAGCAATTAAACACAAAGTCTACAAAATTCATCACAAGGATTTGAAAGAGACTATCACCAAAAGAGTTACATCATATAATTCTCACATCTCCTAGATCATAAGTTTGCAATCATGTAAGTTTCTTGATTTTTGCCTCATATTGTACACACAAATTTTAATTATTCAGAAACTTATTAAAATAGCCGGGATAATGTACACACCAATTTTATTTGATTTATTTAACATTAAGTCCAATAATGAATATACCAATTTTAGCATTTAAACAGAGGCTACACCTTATGTTCTTTTTGTGCATATGCTACACTTTTTCGAGCACAAAATCTTACGATATGCACTAAGGTGTTCATGATTGGCTAGTGAACAGTGGTGAGATGGTTATTTATGTCTTTCTCTAAAAGTTCAAGTCCGACAGTCAAAGACATGTGACTTCAAGATCAAGACAAAGTGATCAAAACTATAAACATCTTTTCCACACAACATGCACTACAAAGCTCAAACTAGTAAAGTGCAATAAATAGGCTCATCAAGGCTAAACAAGGTACAAAAGACATGTTATGTGAAAATAAATTGACCAACCTTATTTTCAAAAACCAAGAAAATAGTGCAAAAACACAATTTGGTTCCTTTTTCTCTCTTTTATATATATATATATATATATATATATATATTGAAAAATAAACAAAAACATCCTAGAATGAAATGCATGAATGTTATGAAATGCAAATCCTAGAAACAGAGAAAACAAAAACCAAAGAACAATGGTCATAAAGAATAGCAATGAAGCACAAGGACCATGTCAGAAGGACTCAATTAGATTGAGCCTTTTGCATCCAAAACGTCTTAGATGCACCACGAGCATTGGAGTTCTTATTCACATGGGAATGATTACCAACTCCAGGATTGGAATAAAGGTTTAGAGTCTTTACCAATTCACCAATGAGTACCATAGGATCTTGTGTTTGAGGCACAGGTACTTTTGGTTTGTTTGCTCTCTTAGTAGCTTGCAGCTTGTAACAGTTTGGATGAATGTGTCCAGACTTTCCACAAAAAATGACAAACCCATGTAGGCTTATCATGTGACTTGTCCTTAGAAAGGGTAGGCTGCTTAGGTTTATAATTTTTCAGATCAACCCTAATCTTCCTAAGAGGTGTAACTTCTAAGGGTTTGACAACCTCACTTACAACCCTAATCTTCCTAGGAGATGTAACTTCTAAACTTCGATTCTTTCGTAGTGGATTCAGGTTTACCTTGAGGATAGCTAGGTTAAATCCTTCCCAGGTTTTTACCGATTTGGTTTCCTGGGTCATCATATCATTGTGTTATTTATATTTTCCATTGCTATGTATGATATGATTGTTTGATTGTCATATCCTAGATCTAGAATTTGGACTAAGTAATAACTTGGCTAATTAACTAGGTTAATCCAATTGTGTTTTAAGGGGTCTAAAACTCACACCATTATATGCATAGTTTTGCCACACACAAAAGATTCTCTCTCTCTCTTAATTTTATTTTTCATGTTTTGGTGGATTTTTATATTTTTCTGGCATCTCGACTTTAGGTTGATGAATTTTTGTATTCTTTGAAATTCTACTTTAGGTTGATGTGATTTAGTTTTATGGTGGGTTCCAGCTAACTCAACTAATAAAGTCTCTGATGATTGAATAAGAGATTTGGAGTTCAATTCACGCCTACACCAAAAACCGATTAGTGTCATGGTCTAGTGATAATGGGCTATCATCAGGAGCGGATGTCATAAGTTGAAACTCTAAATAAATAAATAAAAGGTTTTGTGTTTTTAAGTTGTTATCTTTTTTTATCTTCTTTGATTTCATAAATTTTATCCTATTGCATTATAAAGATTATATATAAGAATGTAATGTTATATTTTACTACAAAATATGACTTGGATAATCATTGTTTTTTTAAAACTCTATTTTGGGTTAATACATTTATTGTTGTATTTTTGAATTTCCCATCACTAGTAGTCTTTCTTCTTGTTATATCTTTGGTTTGATTTTTTTTTTTTTTTGAGTTAATACTAATTTATATTGGAAGTGAGAATTTGAATCTATATCAAAATACAATTCTGGCTATGCATTTGAATGTGTTTATCAATTATTTGAGTAATATTAAGTATAATTTTATTATGAATTTTGATTATTATGATAATCTCCTTTAGATAATGAAGAATTTGAATAATTCATTTGAAAATTAAAAAGTTTAATTGTACAGAAAAAAATTAGAAAAACATAGTGCATTATAACATAATTTCAAAGAATATGTACCACCTTATAAAGAAAGAATATCAACCAAACATACTCAAAGTAATAGAAAGATAGATTAGTAAAGATAGAGAGATGAAAACTAATTTTAGAAATTGTTTAATTTTTAGGGGTGAACAAATTATTTTCAACAAATTTTAGAGAACAAATTATAAAATATATCACAACTACAAAATATTTATCTATTTCCACGCATCGCGTAGATATGCAACTAATTATTTTAATTCCTAACCCAATACAAATTTAAAACCTTTTTTTTTAATACTTTTATTTCCCTAAGGTCGCCATTTCCTAAAGTAAAAACTGTCGCACACCTTTTAAAACAATCTCTACAAGTCACCTACTTCTTTTCTTCTTTCTCTTTTTTTCTTTTTGGTCTTCATCTTCTTAGGGTCCATTTGGTTGGAGAAGTGGAAAAGTGGGAGTATAGAAAAGATTTAGTTTTTTTTCATTTGTGTTTGGTTGGGAGGATGGAAAAGTGAAGAGATGAAAAACTTATTTATTTAGTTGAGAAGAAAAATAAGAGGATGAAAAATGAAGTTGGTATAAATTTACAATTATGTCCTCATTAAATTAAACAAAAAAGTAACACATTTTTTTAGCAAAACAATTGTGTACGTGCAAGGGGATGAAGAAAAAAAAACTATTAAACAAAGTAACTAAAAAAAAAAGAAAAAAAGAAGCTACTGACGTGGACAAAACCCATGTGCAAGTGCACATGGGCATTTTCGTCCATTATGCAACTCATGTTTTCTCCCCCAAGTTTTCTCCCCACTTTTTGGAGGGCCAAGGAGAAAACACTTGAGCCCCACCACAAAATTTTTCACTCCCTCTCCCAACCAAACACCCTCCAAATTTTCTTTCTCTCAACTTTTCTCTCCTAAATTTTCCATCCTCCCTAAGATCCCTCCAACAAACACACCCTAAGTTCCCGTTTCATTCCTCACTACAACTTCCAAGTTCACATTTTTTTTTCCTTTCCTTAGAGCGTTCACATCAAGGGTTTTAAAAATTTTAACATTTCGCAACTCAAAAAACCACTTTATAGCATTTAACACCTCACTTCACAATACACCCAATATCAAAACTTCTATTTTATTTACCATTTCATTTAAATATTCTTTCTTTATTATTTTTTATTTCTTTTTTATATATTTTTTATTCTTCCTCTCTCCCTCCCTGTCTCTCTTTCTTTCTTAACCCAACAATCCTACACACTGCTCGCCACTGACCACCACAAGACCAATAGTCACCATGCCCAAAACTCAAATATTACCAACAACCACCACAAACCCACCACCCACCAAGCCACAACCCACTACAAACAAACAAACAAAAAAACCAAAACAAAACAAAACCACCGCCACAACCACAACAACAACCCCTATTATCAACAACCCACCACAAAACCCATTAAAATAGATCAACACCACCAGCCACTACCACCACCAGTAGGAAAAAAAAAAAAAACCATAAAATTTCAACCACAAACAAGAACCCAGCAACCCACCGCTGCTAAGAAACACCTCTATTGACAAAACCCATTCCAAAATCAACCCACCATCAAGATGAGAAAGAGTTGAGACAAAACCGGCACCACTACATAACCACCACCACAATCCCAACAAACCCACAACAAAAACAGAGAAAAGAGAGGAGAGAGAGCGATGGCAAGAAGGAGAAGAGATCATCTTGAAGCTTTGGCTTTAGATTCGGTTGCAACTGAATAAATCAATGTTTTTCTATTAATTTATGTTGAAAAAAAAGGAATTTGGAGAAACGGGATGGTTTTATGTGATAAGAGGGAGAAAAGAAAGCTGTTGGGCATGGGCACGGTGATAGAAGAGAGATGGGCAGTGGGCACGGTGACAAAAGAGAGAAGATATAAAGAGGAAAGAGAAATAAATATTTTTTTTAACAGAGAAGAGAGGCAATTAATGTTGGATATATTTCGAGAATTTAGTTTTGTGATAAAGTAAAAGGAACAATACACAGATCTAAGAATAAGCAATATTAACACAAAAGAAGTAATAGGCAAAACAATAAAAATATACTGCATAAATAAAAGAAATCTGCAATATAGTTAAAAACTCACAGACCAAATGCGTGAAGAAAGAATGATTCAGATCAAGTTTTATGTTTGACACAATCTCCTTAAAGTAGATTTCGTCCCTCACACAATCACTGTGGTGCTTTGAGACTCACGGATGTCTGCCTCCCAAGATAAAATGATCTATAGCACGAAAATGAAGCACACAAGTTCATGCTCTGCGAACTACTCAATGTCTATTTCTCTCTCTTTGACACAAAATGAATGCACAAAAATACTCTCTGGGAGAGTTTTCTGAAAAAAGTGGTTTTTATATATGAGGGACTATGAATTATTATACGTTACTGAACAGGCACTCCGTTTCAGTAATAACTGCTATGCACATACTAACTGACTCAAAAAATATTTTAAAAAAATATATATATTATTATTTGGACAAGTAGGCCCAGTCCTCATATGCCAAAAGCCCAACCCAATGTCCAACTCACGAGCATATAAACTCATATATTATCTATTTCCTTTCTTATGTGGGACTCAGGATTTTTACCACATTAATAACATCTTCAAGTGAATATAGAAAAAATCAATTTCTTATTCACTCCATGCTATTTTTCCAACAATCCCCCACATGAATAGAAATTGATAAACACAATGCAAGTGATGATGCAGACACAGAGAGAGTGGAAGAAAAGTTACTGTATCGAGAGAAGTAGCTTATGGTTTTGAACTTTTCTTTGTGAAAGACTATTGGATATACTGGCTTACCAGTGAATATGATGTCTTGAACTGTTTAGCCATTTGTGTATACCAAGACAATAGAATTCACATAGCTCCTTTTCGAACATATTTCATTCTTATAGTTGTGTTCATTTCGGCCTTAAACATATCCTGGTAAATTCATGAAGTGCTTTAGAGAATTCAGCCTTAAAAATTCTCATGGAAGCAGCCCACTTCACACTCATATAGGTGATTCTTATTAAGAGTATCCTACTATACTCCACTTAGAATTTCAAGATATAAGAATCATTAAAAGCAAAGCTTAGGAATGGAAGGGAGATGTTATCTCCGTAGTGATAAAAATAGTCTCCACAATTTTGTTGTCCCTTTGAAAACCTAGATCTTGGGATCTCCAGTCAACTAGGTTGGGTTACCGTCATGGAAACTTTAGGTCATAGGCTTTAACCCCATTCCCATCGATGAGCAGTTTACTTGCTCTCTACTCAAACCTTTGGTTAATGGATCCGCTATATTATCTTTCGTCTTTATGAAGTCAATGGAAATAATTCCATTAGAGAGCAACTATCTCATAGTATTATGTCTTCGACGTATATGTCGAGACTTACCGTTGTGCATATGACTATGTGCCCTACCAATAGCTAATTTGCTATCACAATGTATACAAATAGAGGGCACAGGTTTCATCTACATTGGCATATCCTCCAGGAAATGACTAAGCCACTCTACTTCTTCTCCTACTTTGTCCAATGTAATAAATTCTGATTCCATTGTGGATCTAGCAATGCATGTTTGTTTAGAAGACTTCCAAGATACCACTGCACCACCAAGTGTAAAGACATATCCACTTGTGGATTTTGTATCTTTTGTGTCGGATATCCAATTAGCATCACTATACCCTTCTAGATACTAAGTGTAGTGCAACCTATAGCTTAGGGTGTATTTCAAATACCTTAAAACCCTAACTAATGCCTTCCAATGTTCTTCTCCTGAATTACTAGTGTATCTACTCAACTTGCTAACAGAATATGCTATGTCCGGTCTAGTGCAATTCATTATATACATATGACTGCCAATTATTCTCGAATACTCCAATTGAGATATGCCTTGCCCTTTATTCTTTGTTAGATGTAAATTTATATCTATAGGTGCTCTCACTGGACTGTCATTATATTTCTTGAATTTCTCAAGAACTTTCTTAATATAATGTGATTGAGATAAAACAAGTTCATCAGATTTTCTAGAAATTTTCATTCCTAATATCACATCTACAACACCTAAATCTTTCATGTCGAACTCACTAGTTAACATTCTCTTGGTAGCTTTAATGATATCATTATTGCTACCTATAATGAGCATATCATCAACATATAGACACACAATGACATAGCCATTTGCAGTATCTTTAATATACACACATTTGTCACACTCATTGATTTTAAACCCATTGGACATCATTGCATTGTCAAATTTCTCATGCCATTGCTTTGGAGCTTGCTTTAATCCATGAAGAGATTTAACAAGTCTGCACACTTTCTTTTCTTGACCAGGAACATTGAACCCCTCTGGTTGTTCCATATAAATTTCATCATTTAATTCCCCATTCAAGAATGCAGTTTTTACATCCATTTGATGTATCTCAAGGTTATGCAATGCTGCAATAGCTATTAACATCAAATTGGATGTGATTCTTGTAACAGGTGAATATGTGTCAAAATAATCCATACCTTCATTTTGTCTGTAACCCTTTACAACAAATCTTGCCTTGTACTTGTCAATAGATCCATCAGCTTTCAGTTGCCCTTTGAATATCCATTTATATCCTAGAGGTTTACAACCTGGTGGACGATCCACTAGTTCCCATGTATGATTTTGTAAGATGGATTCAACTCACTATTGACAGCTTCTTTCCAGAAAGGTGCCTTAGGTGTAGAAATAGCTTCCTCGAAGCTTTAAGGTTCATCTTCTAACATATAAGTTATAAAATCTGGACCAAACGATTTTGACGTTTTAGCCCTCTTACCACGTCTAGGCTCAACCTCATTCCTCTCTTCCATCAACTCTTGATCATGAGAGGTATTAGATGTAGACTCAAAGTTTCTCTTATGAGAACTTGATTCTTTTGTGGATTTGTAAGGAAGTATATCCTCAATGAATGATGCATTCCTGGATTCAATAATAGTATTGACATGCAGGTCAAGAATGTCAGACTTATAAATTAGAAATCGATATACAGTACTATTATGAGTATAACCAATGAAAACACAATCAACAGTTTTTGGTTCCATCTTTATCCTTTTAGAAATAGGAACCACCACTTTTGCCAAACACCCCCCACACCTTCAAGAATTTATAGGAAGGTATTCTACCTTTCCATAATTCATAGGATGTCTTATTGGTTTTCTTTGTAGGAAATTTATTAAGAGTATAATTGGCAGAAAGAATAGCTTCCCCCCACAAGTTCTGTGGTAAACCGGAACTTATCAACATTGCATTCATAATTTATTTTAAGGTTCTAGTTTTCCTTTCAGCAACTCCATTTTGCTGAGGTGAATAAGTTGCAGTGGTTTGATGAACAATACCATGCTGTAAACAGAACTCACCAAAAGGTGATTCATATTCCCCACCTCTATCACTCCTTAGAACCTTAATCTTTTGTTGATTTGATTCTCAACCTCATTATTATATTGCATGAATGCCTCAATTGCCTCATCCTTGCTCCTTAGCAAGTACACATAACAGTATCTAGTGCAATCATCTATGAAAGTGATGAAATATTTCTTACCACCTCTAGTTTGTATAGATTTCATGTAACATACATCACTATGTATTAAATCTAGAGGTTCAGTGCTTCTTTCAACTGATTTAAAAGATGCTCTAGCCATCTTAGCTTCCACACAAGTTTCACATTTATGATCAAAATCAACTTCAAATTTAGGCAATAAATTTAAATTGATTAGTCTATGTTCTTCTGGATACAAGGTTCTTCTGAATTTTTGGCACATGCAGTACATCTTTCAAAGTGAGAAACTTGCCCATAGTCATTTTGAGCACAACCTTTCCAATTCCTTCAATCCTAGAGGCTGAGGAATTTCCCATGAAAATTTTTCCTCCATTACCCACAGGATTATATGTAGAAAACATTTATTTTTTTTTTTCTGAACAGACATGGTGAGTAGCCCCAATATCCACCCACCATTCCTTGGTATTTCCTCCTACCAAGTTCACTTCGAAAATCATAGCAAAAAGGTTCATGTTGGTTTGAGTCACAACAAGATTCACAACAATTTTGATTGACATCTATGTTCAACAAAATTCAAACAAATTGTCCTTAAAATCAGCCAAGTTGAAGAAAATAATTTCCAAATGTTACTGTGCAAAAGAAAGTCAAGCCAACTATCACACCGAATTGCAAAAAAGGAGCATGCACAGTACAAACAAACTAAACAACAGCCTGAACAAAACCCAGCCAAGCAATAATTCAAGTTCACAAATATCCTAATATAATATAATTTAATTAAACCCACCACTACTGTCAAGCATCAAATCAACTTTATCACATGCTTAGAAAAGGACACGGCTTGTGTCCAGTGGAAATTTCCACTAGACATGTTGGATGGTGGACATGTGTCCACTCTTGGACATGTGTCCATCATCCAACGTGTCCAGTGGAAACTTCCACTGGACATAAGCAACACCCCTTAGAAAATATCTAAGACACAGAGCAAACACTAGCAAATATGACAAAAGTCCTAATCTAATAAACTAATCAAGAAGGAAAGATCAACAATAAAACAGTATATACAAACCAAATTCTGCAGTCAAACACGAAATTCAACATTTTCAAATATTAAAGTTCACAGTTTTAACAGATATATATACACAACAACCGATAAACACAAACACAGTTTTGCCAAAATTTTGCGTAGATTAAAACCAATTGCCGATAAAGTGTTTTTAACAAAAACAAAATTCCTTTTACCATGAATTACAAAAATAAATTAAAATATATTTTTAAATCTGCTTTAAGATTGCTGGATATATTTCAACAATTTACTTTTGTGATAAAGTAAAAGAAACAATACACAAATCTAAGAATAAGGAATATTAACACAAAAGAAGTAATAGGCAAAACAATAAATATATACGCATATATAAAAGAAATCTGCAATATAATTAAAAACTCACAGACTAAATGTGTGAAGAAAGAATGATTTAGATCAATGTCTCTGCGAACTACTCAATGTCTCTTTCTCTCTCTTTGACACAAAATGAATGCACACAAATATTCTCTCTGGGAGAGTTTTCTTAAAAAAAAAATGGTTTTTATGAATGAGGGACTATGACTCAAAAAATTAAAATAATAAAATATTATTATTTGGAAAAGTAGGCCCAGTCCTCATATGCCAAAAGTCCAACCCAATGTCTAACTCATGAGCATATAAACTCATATATTATCTATTTCATTTCCTATGTGGGACTCAGGATTTTTACCACATTTAATAACATCTTCAAGTGAATATATAAAACATCAATTTCTTATTCACTCCATACCATTTTTCCAACAATTAATAAATTAATATTTTTTATGTTTAACTTCTAACTACAGTAACTACTATAGATAGCAGTTTACTATAGCTAGCAGCTAAAATATTTTAGATTTAGCTCCTCTGATGTAGTAGGCTTTTCAGTGTTTGTGGTGTTAAAATGGAAATTTAGCACTTTCAAGAGCCTAATGTGAATGCTCTTAAGTTTTCTTAAACTAGTTTACACAACGTCTAAAAACAGGAGAGAGAGAGAGAGAGAGAGAGAGAGAGAGAGAAGAAGAAGAAGAAGAAGAAGAAGAAGAAGAAGATTACGAAGAAAAGTTCTAAACAAATAAAAAACGAGAGATAGAGCAAGACAAAGATGATGGGATCTCAATATTCTCCATGTTTGATAGCATCTTATAGTGATTGAAGCTTCAACCATGGCAATAAGGTGTTGTGAGCCTGTAAATACCTTTATATATATATATATATATATATATATATATAGTTTTCTTAAAAAGCCCTGATATAAACTGTGAGAAGTGCTCACGATTTTCAAACCCAGACAGTTCAATCACAGTTTGAACGGTTTCTTGCTTTTTGTGCATAGAACGGTTCCTGTGTAATACCCGGGGGAAAAAAAAAGGATTTAAAAGGAGGGGTATTTAAGTAATTTTCTTTTTGTGGGGCCAATTTTATAATTTATAATTATAAGGAATTTTTTAGAAAATAAGGTTGAAACACTAGTATAAGCTTATTAAGTTTTGAGAGAGGAGACTACTTAAATTACTTAAGTAGAGAAGGTTTGACTGTACAATTGAGGTAAGAGCCTGAGAATCTCTTTCTTGTCAAATCTAAGTTTTATTTAGAATTAAAATATATTTTTTTATATGAGTATTATGGCCAATAGTGAGACTATTTAAAAAATCCGATGAGTATGATGATGTAAACGAAGAAGGAATTAGATCTATTTTTCTCTGTGCCGGTGTTGCGTTAACTGTAAGTGCTGCACAGGTTTACCGAATTGAGTTTTGGTGAATAACAAAAAGTTATAGTGTAGGCTGGTAGTGTGATAAATTACAGAGGTAAAATATATATGTCAAATAGTTCTTTTCCGTAAAAGCATGTCAGGAGCTTGATTTTGGTTTGATATGGTACTTTTCTTAGTTTTGTCCTCATGCCAAAAGAGAACTAGGGTCGGTAGCAGTGGCAGGAAAAAAAAATATATATATATATATATATATATGTATATATATTTATATGTATATATGATAAATGGAATTACCACCTTGACAAAGCAACGCCAGCACCTTTCCTTTATTGTTGTTATTATTATTATTATTATATTTGTTTATTTGGTTGGTTGAGGCATTAGGGGAAGTCAGCAAGTGCTCATGGAACATGGTCTAGGCGATGCTTTTGATCCTATATGATAATATGTATCCTAGGTTTTATTAGAGGCTGTAGAGGATATATACAAGGATTCTTACTTTGAGATAGTAAAAAGAAATTATTGGATATTATTAGTAGTCGCTCTATTGGCCAAATACCATTATAAGTCATTCTTAAATTATTTGATTATTGAGTAAATGATACCTACAAAATTGTTTTAGGTGATATCTAAGGATTTTAGAAGAAGTGTTAGGGAGAAGTTTCTTTTGGTAAAGCTTTGGAGGTAAGTAACCTTAGCCTAATTGGGTTTTATTTTACTTATATTAATGTAATTTTTTTAACTACTGAAAATTGTTTATAATTGTGGGAATTTTTATTTATTTCTATTGTATTATTGATTTCAAGTAAATGATTATTATAAATATATCTATATTATTATTCAAGGAGCTTCTCCTATTTGGAATCCTCATTTTTTTAGTTCAAAAAGCCCCTACACTCCTATATTTATGCAGAGATAAAACTAAAGGACAATTCAGTAAAAATACAACTCTAACTCCCACTAAAACATTGCCTAAAAAGTAGGGTCCTTATTCTGTTGATTTTCAAATTACTTTATCTATTTATAAATTAGATTCTCAAAATAAAAAATATATATATAAAATAAAGACAGTTTTTTTTTTTTTTACCTATAAAATAGGACCACTAAGCCCAACGTTTTCACTAAACCAAAAAAAAACTCATCACACGTGCAAAGTGCGTGTGATGAAGCTAGTTTTAATAATGAGTATATGATTTATATATATATATATGCTTGAATAAGATATATTTTTATTAGAAACTATGAATTCATATATATGATTATGAACAATTTGACTATGAATTGATTCTGATACTCAGCTAATGGGGGTTATTCGTTGGTACTTTGATACCCAAACCAATGGAGGTTATTCATTGGTACTCTGATACCGGGGGTTATTCATTAGTACTCTAATACTCAGTCACGGGGATATAACGTGACCATAGTAATAAGATTTTTAAGAATATGAATTACATTTGAACATTTGAATTATTTTGAGTCCTTAAAACTACATATGTGATTTTGGAAATGTTTAAGTATTTGACTATTTTGAGCCATTAAAACTGCTTATGTATTTTTGGAACCTATTGTAAGTTATAGTTTTGATATATGGAAAACTAACTACTTTCTAAACCATCTATGATATAGTTGTAAGATTAAAGTATGTGATCTATTTGCAACTTATTATTTTAGGACTATGAAGCTTCTTTTGTTATTTTTGAAAACCTGCAGTATCTCATAACTTTTGAAGACTCATATTACATTTTATTACTTTACAGATCTATTGCTATGCCCAGTCACAGGGATATAGCGTGACCATAGTTATAAGATTGTTAAGAATATGAATTACGTTTGAATATTTGAACTATTTTGAGTCCTTAGAACTACATATGTGATTTTGGAAATGTTTGAGTATTTGAACTATTTTGAGTAATTAAATCTGCTTATATGTTTTTGGAACCTATTGTAAGTTATAGCTTTTGATACATGGAAAACTGACTCTTTTCTAAATCATCTATGATATATTTGTAAGATTAAAGTATGTGATTTATGTGCAACTTATTATTTTAAGATTACAAAATTTCTTTAGTATTTTGAAAACACATAGTATATTATAACTTTGAAAATACATATCACATCTTATACTTTACAGATCTGTTGCTTGATAGAACTTATTAGGATTTTGGTTACTTATTGAGTTGTCAACTCACCCCCCTTTTTCCCCTCCAGTTTCAGATTGTGAAGAATAGCAAGTTTTGGGAGTTTTGATGTTGTGATATGAGCAGGAAAAGAAGTTTAGTGATTTTGGGATTGGATGGTCTTCTAATAGTTTTATATTTATTGTCCAATTGGCATTACATACATGAGGTTTGGATTTTGTCCCTATTAAATTATTGAAGATCTATTTCATAAAGAAATTGTTGAGGTATTTTGGATTTATTTGATTTAATTTTTGAGGATAAATTTTAATTGGTAAGAAGGCCTTGTACACTTGTAGGGTGCTTACTTTATAAGCATGCAGCAGTTGTCACGTGTCTATCTTTATACTTGGGTTCGGGGCGTGACACTATGGTTAAAAGAATAGTGAGAGGTTTCTAGTTAACTGGGTTGGATTATACGATTTAGTTTGATCCGAGCCTGAAAACCATGGCACAATGTATTATTCTTTAATATATTTGCTTATTAGCATTTGTATATTAGAGATAGCTTTCAATAAATATTCTTATTTCTTCTACCATTTTGCAATAATTGATATGCATCAATTTAATTTTGTTAAACTATCTCATGCATTGCATGCGTTAATCGCTAGTTAGGTATATTAGGATGTATTGAATTTGTAATGAGTTTTAAGTAAAATACTGATATGGCATGCCCTTATTGAGTGGTATAAAATTTGCACTAGGTCCGTATTGATGGAGAGGTCCTTATTCTGTAAGTCAAATCCTTGGCTAAGTAGGATTCCGAATCATCAAAGGAAAGGAGAGCACAACAAGCACTGCTCTAGTGCAGTGCAGTGCATGGAACAAAAGGCTAAGCTTGACTTGAATAAATTCGAATCAGGTTTCAACAGATCCTAGCGTTACTGTTTCTGGTATCTAATTCCGAGTTCGAGCGAGTGTCGCACAGTCGTTGTCAAAAAAGAATTCTGAATGGAGACGTCGTTTCGTGTAGCACTGTAGCCCAAGATATTACTTTTTAAAAAGAAATAAATAAATAAAACAAGGCGTGCGCCGCCAAGTATTGACAATTTAATACTGATCACATCGAGAGTCATCGAGAGAGCGCATAATTTCTGCCTTCCTCGTCGCTTGTAAGTTTCTTTGACATCTTTTAAGTTTTAACTGTTTATTCCTCAGTTTGCCTTTTTTGGGGTTTTAAATATGAGTGTTTCTCTTTTGATTTTAGGTTTAGATCTCCCTTGGCTGGGAACCCACCGATTGCAGACCACTACTTTTCCATTTGAAAGCTGTTAAGAGTACGTGCTACTTCAGACATGTATTTCATGCTATTGATTATTATTATTATTATTATTTTTCCATGAATCAATAGTGTTTTAACAGAACGAGAGGCAAGAATCTAATTCGATTAAGACGCGTTCTAAAGTGCTCCACTGTTGAATAGAGTTCGCGTTGGCTGTAAGCCTGTAATTGTCTTTCATACATGTTATGACATGGGGCATGCGTGTGTGAAATAGTGTCTTTCTTTAGTATGAGAAGTTATACCAGTACAGGGAATATTTTTCCCTTTAATTGGACTCTTTTCTTAAAGAGTTAAGAGTGTAAGTTGAAAATTTTATACAGCACCATTCAATTAGGATGATCTTGGATCGGGTTTAGATATACCCAACCTAAAACTTTTATTTATGGATACTTGGATTTCAATATCCATTAAGTATTTATACCCGATTCGTACCTGATTTTTTACTCATAAATATCCATATCTGACCCAAACCGGCTTTTGAGGTTTTTATTTATTTATTTATTTTATTTTTATTTTTTTTATAATAATAATTTTTGGGCTATTTAAAACAATAATATTCCTTCTATGTCTATGTTTGCCATTTCTGCACTTCCTCCAACTCTTACTCTCTATCTATCAAATCCAATCCAATCTCTTCCCTTTTCGTTTTAACACACAGATAATAATAATAAAGGGTAAAAAAAAACTTAAGGATAAAGCAATTGGAAAAACTTTGGGGGCGGATTGTAGCTCTAATTGGTTCGTAGTTAACGATATTGACTTTTTGTAGGACCTATTTCAGTTGGACTTAACTTAGCTCGCAATTCAGGCTTATTTTTTTGTAAAATGCATAAATTGATTTGTTATCGTTTGAAACATACAGATTGATTAGCGTATGAAAACAATGATCAACTAGGTGAAGCCCATGTTTTCAAATCAGCCCATGCTTTCAAACCAACTAGAACACAGATTGATTAGCATATGAAAATAACGATCAACTGGGTGAAGCCCATGTTTTCAAACCAACTAGAACATAGGCACAGGCGGTCAGACGTAAGGATATATAAAGCCTAACCACTAAGCTACACTTGAATACTGATGCTCAACAATAGAAAATAAATATAATTGAAGTAAACTTAACACAATTTTTTTTTTTGTTTGAAAACAACTTAACACAATTCTATTCTACTAAATTAAATAAAATTTCATTACTCCTTTTATTTTATGTTCTAATAAATGATATAATATTTTTATTATATTATATATTTTGATTATCCATATCTAAAAGGGAATAAAAAAATTATAATTAAATCCTTAAAAGATGTTCAACTTTACTTCAAAAACTAATCATAACTTTTAATGTTTTCATACTTTATTATTTTATTTTATTAATTTTCTTATTTAATTTGTAAAAATAAGCTTGAAAATCATTAAATTTCTCTCATACATATAGATATATTAGTCTATTTTCCTAATTTTATAAATTTAATATATATATTTGGGTTTTCATTAATTATTAAAGTAATTATGACATCATCATTGTTTGACCTCGGGCCAATCTTAAAAACCTTGAACATCTCCTTTTATCGGTTCTTTGAATAGTTTGAATTTAAAAACCATGCACAAAAGTTGTTGCCTTTTCCAAGATATCTACCAATAATCAGGTTTTAAACTCTACTACTTAGAGCCTTGAGTTTGTGTAAAAATTACAAATAATTGAAACTTTTTTTCTTTACTTTTTTTATTTTTATGAATCATGTATGGGTAATACCCATAATACCCGACCTAAACAATTTGGGTATTTACCCAAATCCAGCCCAATTCTCGTTACCCATGATCTATCAAATAATACTCAAAAGTTTTAGATCGAGTCAAGTCGGGTACCCATTACCCATTGGATATGGTCATCCAATTTTTTGAACTAAAATCAAGTCACACTTTTTGTGCAAAAGTGATGAGTTTGTGTAATAGATATTACTCTGAGTGAGTTAGTACTAACAGTTTTTTTTTTTTTTTTTTTTTTCGGTCTTAGTAGGATTCTTTTCTTAAGAGTAAGCTTATGTGGACAAAATTGCCTTTCGTATGTGTTGTGGTGGTGTCCAGAGAGTGTATATGAATGGATGTCAAAAAAGTTGATGTGAATAAATAAGTGCATACGAAAAAGTCAGGAAATTTTCTCCCTTTTCTTAAGAGGGCGTTTAGTTTGCCGTAATGTTACTTTACACCATAATATTACGTTATTGTAATTTTACATTAATGTAATCTCAATACAAGAATATAACATTACATTGTTTAGGAAGGTGATGAGATTATTGCTCCATGACACTAACTGTCGCATGCAGTTTTGGTATTGGCATGTAAGTGTATTCCCTTATCTTATTCCCCTTCCCCTACATATGTGTGTGTGTGTGTGTGTTTCTCAAATAAAAAAAGATACTCTTTGTTGTCGAGTCATCCCTCATCGGTAAGGTATGATATTGAGAAGGGTTTTATCACTTGCTCCGCAACACTAACTGCTGCATGCAGTTTTGGTGTTGGTGTGCGAGTGTATTCCCTTATCTCATCCCCCTTCCCCTATGTATATATATGTGTGTGTTTCTCATTTTTTTTTTTTTAAGAAAAAAAAAAAAGGTGGTGAGATTAAGATTATGTAATATATTTTGTAATTTTAAACTATGATAATATTAGAAAAAATAAAATAAACTAAAAACTTTAACGTCGCCTTTTAAGAGTTGGTCTATATAAGAACAAAAGTGTTCTTTCATTTGTGCTATGGCAGGGGCCTAATTGAGGTGAATACATGAATGGTGTGAAAGTCGATGAATTTTTTTAGTCTCAATCAAGAATCTTTTCTTAAGGGAAAGTCTGTAAGCACAAAATGATATTTCATTGGTGTTGTGGTGTGGCCTTAGTGAACTGAATACATGAGTGGCTGTGAAGTCGAGATCTGACTTGTTGGGTTTTTTATGGTGGGCTAGTGGTGATGGCTTGTGAAGACCTCACTTGTTGGATTTTTTCTGGCCGGCATAGTGTGGACAAGCGATGTTTACTGGTCGGCATAGTGTGGACGGGATGGGGGATGACTGTTGACTCTTTGTAGCAGTGCTGGCGTAGGTGGTGGTGGTAGTGGGCTAGTGGTGGTGGCCGGTGGAGATCTGACTTGTTGGGTTTTTTGTTTTTATAATTTATTTTCTGTAAACTAAGATAGAAAAAAGACAGGAAATTAGCATTTAATGAAATAGATAGACACGCAACAAATTTTTATTTGTGGAGTATAAAAAGAAGTACGAAAGTTGGGATAGAAGATTTAGACTTGGTTTTAGGAAAGGCAAATACACAAGTGTGTATGAAAAATCATTGAATTTTTTTTGTCCCTTGTCCCTAACTATTAGAGCAAGTGTTATCTGACATGTCTTAATCTTTTCTCCATCCATTGGTTTTATCTACGTATTTGCAATCCATTGGAGCAAGTGTTGTCTATCCTGCAATTGTTATATTTTTTTCCCTGAGCATTTTAGTTTATTAACACAACGAAAGGCAGGAAGCTCTTTTTACCTAATGACAAGAGGAAGCCCATTTGGCTAAAGTTGCCCGCAATATTTATATGATCAGTGAATATACTACTTGGTAAATTGTTTTTCTGAGTATCATTGAGAGAATGAGAAATAATCAAATTATTTAATATCTAATAAAAATAGAATAAATTTATTTCATTCATTTATAGATTTTTTTTAAAGATTAATTTATGAAAGTTCAAAAACGTGTAAAAACACCTTTGAACGTTTAGACCCCCAAATTACAACTTAACCAATTCAAGCAATATGTCAAACAACTAGTGTGCGGAAACTTAACATATGCAATAATATGAAATTGGTTAAAAACTATCTAAGCCATAACAAAATAAAATCCACAGCAGATAATAAAAAGGCAAAGATAGAGAGGAAGGAAGATGCAAACACAAAGACAACACGCGATGTGTTATCGAAGAGGAAACCAAAGCCCTCGGCGTAAAACCTCTCCGCCGCCCTCCAAGCGGTAAACAATCCACTAGAAAATACAGTTGGGATACATGGACAGCAAAAGACCCTCCAAGCCTAATCTATCCAGTGCACCTAAGCCCTCCAAGCTTCTTGCTCCAATGAGGTTGCGCCGAACCTTTTTCTTTTCTAGCTTCCCGGATTCCGCTACTAGACCGTAGCATCAACCAATGAAGATTGGTTCCTTCCTAACTGCTTCCCAGAAATCCAAACAACTGTCTCACAGTGATGATGATGGTGAGAACCAGGTTTGGTATAATGCCTCTCAAGGATTTGACAATGGAGAGGAAGAGAGTTGAGGAATTTGAAGAGACTCTAAGGTATAGATTGTGGATGAATCAATCTTGTTTTTCTTTAGGGTTTCTCTCTCAAAATTCTCTCTGGAAGCTCTCTTTCAATCGTGGGTAAAAGGGGTATTTATACTGGAGTGGGAGAAGAATGTGAAACGTCAGGTTTTACAAAACAGGGGTGGCTCGCGGCTTGACCTCGCGGCTTGACTAAGTCGCGAGATCCAGTCGCGAGATAACTGTATGGCCAGTTGTCCTGTTTTGTCCTGTAGTGCTCCAGCTAGCATGACTGTTCATCTTCCAGCATGCTTGGCACGTGTGCTGCGTCTGGCGGCTTGCAGCCGCGAGTCACCCGCGAGTCCCAGCCGCGAGTCTCTGTTTTCTTGCACACTCTTGAGCAATCTTCACTCTATCTCACTCACTACCCTTACATCAAACCCACCTAAATACAGGGTTACTAAATGCTGAATTACAAGCAAATTTGGCACGGAATAAAGCCAATTAGATGGTTGAATAAATTCAACCTTACAATTTATATTTGATTCTAACATTTTTTTAAGGAGAAAGAAATATGGCAAGAAAAAAAGATCAATTTTGGAGGCATGTTGAAGCCCTAGATGGCCGTTTCAAATGTAACTTTTGTCAACGTGATTTTGCTGGGGGTGCTTCTCGGATTAAATATCACTTGTCTGGAGTTAAAGGTCATGCAATAGATATTTGTACAAGAGTGCCTGAAGATGTTAAAAAAGAAGCTTATCTGGTAGTTGGAGGGACAAAAAAAAACACTCAGGTGTGCATCAATTTCAAGCAATGCTAAAGAGAGTAAAATCACTTCATGTTCAATATCGAAAGATTTGTGCTATGCTACCTTTTCAAAGATGTGTGGTAAGAAAGATAAGATTGCAGTGGACAAATTACTTGCCCAACTTGTTACGGTAAATAACATATCATTTGATGTTGTTCAAAACTCATTTTTTATTCGCTTTGTGCAAGCTGTTGCTGAATATGGTCCTGAATATAATTTACCCTCTTATTTGACTCTCCAAAAGAAGTTAATTCCAAATCTGAAGTTAGAAGTTGAAGAGTATATTAGAAGTATTAAGAATTCTTGGGTTGCAACTGGTTGTACTCTTATTTCAAGCATATGGAGTGATGTAGAGCAAAGAGCATTTATCAATATTATTGCATATTCTCCTAGTGGAGCAATATTTTTGAAATCATTTGAAGTTTCAAGAGATAAAATAACAGCACTATATATTAAAGACCTAATCTCTTCAGTAATTGAAGAAATTGGGCCTAATAATGTTGTTCAATTGATCACTGATAATACTACAAATTTTGAGTCTACTGGAGACATGCTTATTAACAAGTACCCTCGTTTGTACAAAACTCGATGTGCTGCTTATGGCATTCAATTGCTTTTGAAGGATATATGCGAGGAAGTTGATTGGGCACAAAAGATAATTAATGATGCAAAATTAATTGTTTCATATATGTATGAGGATTGTATCATTTTGTCACTCATGAAAGAGTACACAAATGAGAAGGAATTGAAACATCCTTGTACAAGTATGTTTTCTTCTAATTTCTTGATGCTTCAATCTATTTTGAATGTTCGAGATGAGTTGCAACTACTTGTTGTATCTTCTGAATGGGAAAAATTGAATCACAACAAAAAGGGCATTGCAGTTGCTAGTATTATCCAAAGTACACAATTTTGGACTCAGGGGAAAGATGTGTTACAAGGTTTGGAGCCGTTGTTCGAGCTCTTCGATTAGTTGTTAGTGATTGGTCAACGACAGGATACTTATATGAAGCATTGGAAATGGCAAAAGAAGCAATTAAGCAACGGTGTTCTAGCAATCAAGACAAATATATGCAGATATGGGAGTTATGTAATTGTAAGAGTACTGAATATGTAATCCACCCAATCCATGTTGCAGTAGCATTTCTGAATCCTGCGTACATGTGTAGTGAGAAATTTATAGAGAGCCGTCAGATAAAAGATGGTATAAGTTTCATTTTGGAGAATTTGGTGGCTATTGAAGAAAGGGAAGACTTCATGAAACAAGTGCAACTTTACTGCAATAAAGTATCAAGCTTGTTTACAATTACCGCAAAGACAATGTTGAAAACCTCTCATCCTCGTAAGTTCAATAGCTTAGATATAATTATAATATTTAACTATATAATTTCTTCATAAATTTTATAAGTATCTAAATTGTAATTTTATTTGTAGGAATATGGTGGGATTTTTGCGGAGATCATCTTCATATCTTACAAAAGTATGCCACTCGAATTTTGAGTCAACCTTGTAGTTCTTCCTCATGTAAGCATAATTGGAATGCATTTCTAGTAGCACAATCAAAGAAAACAAACATTTTTTCATCTGAGATGTTGGATAATTTGTTGTACGTAAGAATGAACTTGATGATGCTGGAGAAATTTAACACAAGTAAATCTCGAGACTTGGAGGCAATTGATCTTGAAAAACTTAATGAGCTACCTGAATTTGTTAATCATGAACAATTTTGGGAGGCCGATTCATCTAGTGGAGTGGTTGAAATGGTCATTGATGACTAAGTACTTTGGATCAATTATTTGAGATGTTTTAATTAACTAAAACATTATGTAATAGGGTTTTTTTTTTTTTTTTTTTTCGTGGTTTTTACGGTATTTTTCCTTACTAGTGTAGATTATTTCAAATTGAATTGTTAAAGACTTTGCTATGTGATTGTGATACAATGATCATTTAATTGTGGGTGTCTATATCCAACCTCTCACAGCAGGTTGTATCAATGATTCAATATACCTCTTTTGTCTAAATTGAATGCTAAATGAGATGTATTAGTGATTTTTCATTGCAATCAGTATGGATGATCA
Source organism: Quercus lobata (assembly GCF_001633185.2). Classification (NCBI taxonomy): domain Eukaryota; kingdom Viridiplantae; phylum Streptophyta; class Magnoliopsida; order Fagales; family Fagaceae; genus Quercus; species Quercus lobata. The sequence continues at coordinate 60,494,994 of NC_044913.1, forward strand.
TTATGCATAAATGAGATTGGTGGGTGGCACAAGTGGCTCATGTGTATCCAATTTCATCTCATTTCATACCCAATTTAGAAGGCAACAGATACATGGATACAATCCTCTCAAATTGGTGTCAATCGAACAAATTAATAGTTTAGGAGAACATTGTACATGTGAAAGTTAAGGTTGAAAAGGTGTAATTCACTTAAAACTTTATATCATATGAGAGAGAGAGAGAGATTATCATTTATCAATGGACTGGATTCGAGTTCCTTGACAAACTGGGGTCAATTAAAACTGGTCAATGATCCAGACAATTATTTTCATTTATATATTAGAATTACAGAAGGCAGCTCACCATGAATTTCTACATCCAGGTGTGAGAGGCTGGATGGATGTAGACTCCCAATGCATGGTATATAGTATTTATGATTTTTGTGCTGAATTCTTGAAACATATCTTTCTTAAATGAGGACGAATTATATGTCCTAATTTGAGCGAAGTCATCCAGGTATCTATCCCTACTCAAGTTCTATCTGGTTGTTTATTTCTACTATAGCACATAAATTATGTTCCTAATGAAACTCCATGCCTTTGTAAAAATGCTGAGCAAATCCTTGTTCTTTGGTCTTTGGAAACACAGTACTTGTGCAATCTATGAAATTAACTTTTGCAGCGCTAGTCAAATATTCTATGCGTTTGTTTCTTCTTTCATTTTTCGTTATCTTAGATTTATTTCTCTCACCTTGTAATTATCATTGTTCTAAATTTCTAATGTTCTACCGCAGTCCATTGCATGTTACAGATATATTTGCTATGTGATCAAGTGCTATATCTATTAGTCCTAGACCTAGTATGTTGTTGGGAACGGAAGTAGTGCTCTTTGTGTCCTGATTAAATATATAGGTTGTTAACACAATCAATCAACCTTTTATTCAAAAAAAAAAAAAAAAAAAAAAACAATCAATCAACCAATCAATATTATTATCTTCCCTCAAAAAAAAAAAATCAATATATATAAAAGCAAAACGTTTGACTTTTTGTTCACGGCCACTTATTGTGCCACGTGGCTTTATAATTTAATGAAACACGTTCACATTTAAAAATACCAACAATTGTATTTATTCGTTTAACTGAATAAGCAAACTGTTTCAGTGAAATTTTTACTACGTCTGTGTTCACTTGCCTATATAAATTAGAGGGCTAAAATAGCCATATATCACTGTTTGGCAAAATATTTAGTAATATATCACTGTTTGCGAAATATTTAGCAATCTTCAACTTTTTTGAAACCCAAGTTTGTGAAACTTGAGTTTGCTGTGTAACTTAAGTTTCAAAAACTCGAGTTTTTTTTAAAAAATAGCCTTCAAATATGCCGTGCTATTTTTGATGTAACTCGAGTTCCTGGAACTTGAGTTACATCAAAAATTGGTGGAAATTTTCTATGGAACTCAAGTTTGAGAAACTCGAGTTCCACGGCAAACTTGAGTTTCATAAACTCAAGTTTTAAAAAAGTGGTAGATCCCTAATTATTTCGTAAACAGTAGTAGATGCATACACATTTTCCTAAATAGTGGTGCTTGGCCATTTGGCCTAAATTAGAGACACATTGTTTTGCCATGCTATTTTTTATGGAATTCCAATTCCTAGAACTCGAGTTACACCAAAAATTGGTGGAAATTTTCCATGAAACTCAAGTTTGTGAAACTCGAGTTACATGGCAAACTCAAGTTCTAAAAAAGTGGTAGATCCTTATTTGTTGAATGTGGTAGAAGGAGATACTTAGCTGTGAATTACACTGTTCAGGTCACTTCCTCATCAATGCAGCTGATAAAGCTGTTGCCCATCATTTAATACGGAGGCAATAGGCTACTTCTTGCTGGAAAGTTCCCCTACCCTTCATGATTCTCTCTCCTCAATCAGCCCTTCCCACCTAAAGCCCCCAAGAGTCTTTTGTCTCTTCTCCTCTTCTCATTGGGTAAATTCCCTCCTCAAGCATATGATGCTCCAACTACAGCATTAACAGTTCAACAATCCCTTCCTCGGTCCTTGGGCCCCCACATTAGCCCCCTAAAACTTTGCTATTAATTCTGAAATAAAAGCAAGGTTTTAGTTGTACAATGCATCTTGATACATGCCATATGTGTTACCACATGGTGACGTCCTTTTACCTGTCTCTAGCACGCTCCTGATGCTTTGGTATCCACAATTTCACGTTTATGGGGTCAGACGACTGCTTGTCCCCCCATGTTCTACGATATGATGATAATCCTACGCTTCTTGTTTTCTCTCATTTATGGGGATTCTAGCCTTTTGCCCTTAATTTTTAAAAAATTTAGCAATATGCCCCTATTTCGAAACTATACAGGGATATGCTCCTGTTTCGATACTCGATTACCTTAAAATCGAGTTTCAATGAAATACTCAATTCGTAGAAAATCGAGTTATTCCCAATAAAACTTTAAAAAAAAATGCATGGAACTCGATTTTAGGGAACTCGAGTTCCCAAACGCTGCTATAGCACTTTAAAACATCACTATAGGGCTTAAAAACGCCACTATAGGGCTCCTTGAACCTAGTATGGGGCAATCACACACTTATAAAAAATTTTACAGAAAACCGCCGCTATAGGGCTTTAAAACGTCACTATAGGGCTTAAAAACGCCACTATAGGGCTCCCTGAATATGGGGCGATCACACTCATAAAAAATTTACAGGAAAACGGCACTATAGAGCTCCCTGAATATGGGGAAATTACACTTATAAAAAAATTTGCAGAAAAACACCGCTATAGGGCTTTAAAACGTCACTATAGGGACTAAAAACGCCACTATAGGCCTCCCTGAATATGGAGCGATCACACTTATAAATTTTTTTTTTGCATGGAACTCCATTTCCTGATACTCGAGTTCCATGCAATTTTTTTTTTTTTTTTTTTAAAGGTTGATCGGGCATAACTTGATTTTCTACGAATCGAGTATTTAATTGAACTCGATTTTAGGGTAATCGAGTATTGAAATAGGGGCATGCCCCTATATAGTTTGCAAACAGGGGCATATTGCCAAAAATTTTAAAAATTAAGGGTAAAATGCCAAAATCTCCCTCATTTATAAGCGGAAAATTAACCGCTCATTTTTCACCCCTATATAAGGAGAGATTGAGGCTTTACCTCATTTATGCATTTATCAATTCATGTTGAAGCAGCTGCCCGAGGAGAAATTCTTCCATTGCTTGTAGGTGTGTTCATACTCACATTCTTTTGCACAGATTTATACTTGTTATACCATAAAATTCCATGGGTAGATTCGCTAGGCTAGTAAACACTCCCGAAGGCATGGTTGCCTTTAAGGCTAAGTATGGGATCCCTAACGGTGTTGAACTCCAACACTGTTTACTAGGCAAATGGTTGGTCCTGAACAGACCTCCTGGCTCTATAGTTATTTTGATGATTGCTTTCATAGAAGGTGGGATGGAAATCCCCATGGGAAGGGTCACTAGAGACTTCCCGATAAACTATAGATTGACCCCTACCTAATGCTCCCTAAACGTTTTTAGGGTCCTCGAGTGTGCAGATATGATAAACTAGAAGATGGGGATCAACCTCACCTGGCATGATGTGAACTGGGTGTACAACTGCCAAAAGGGGAAGGAGACTAAATACTACATCAAATGTAGGATCCCTTCCGTTAGGTTAATCTCATGTTTGCTTGATTCAAGCAAGGTATGGATGAGGACTTCCTCATCGTCTCTGGAGACTGGCATAATGGATTGCACTGTCCAACCCAGGATGGGGAACCAGGTAGGGTTCCCACGGATAATAGATATGCCTAGGACTTTACTTTAATCAAATGTTTACAAGTTTTATTTTTTTATTTTTTTATTTTTTATTTTTACTTATAACTCATGTTGTTTCTCTTTTGGCAAATGAATACCACACCACCCTATCCAAGCACCTCGTGAACTTTACTAACCTAAACCGAATCCTTAGGTTAGAAATCTTTTTGCACAAAGATTGTCAACTTTGGGCTGTAGACATCATCCTCGAATTTGAACCACTTTCCAAGTGCTTTCAAGATCCAAAGAACGTCATTAAGGCTAAAGACCCACAATTAGCTCAAATTGACGTAGCAGTCCCAGGCTTTCTATTAACTAAACCTCCTTCAGTGGGAACCCAAGACGCTCAGCTCCCAACCTTACTCGCAGCCAAGCTCCTCTACTCACAAGAGCCCCTTATAACTTCGGACGAAGAAACAAAGGAACCTACACCCGAACCGGTCTAGGAAGTAACAGATAAAGACTTCAAAGTCTTTTACCAACAAAAGGACCTTGAAGACACTCTTAGTACTTCCCATCGCCCTCTACATATCGTCCAGGTCAGCACTAGCCAGGAAGGACTTAATATCCCAAAAGGCATGGGATTCAAAGAAAAGACTCCAGATCTACTGGGGTAGCCTCTCCAGTTATCCCAGTGGTGCCCTGACCACCAACTCCCACTCCGACGCTCGCATCTTCTAGGGATGCCGTTGAGAAGAAAAGGCCTTGAAGACACCGAGGGAGGAGAGATCACCCGCTCCTCTCATCAGCCCCCAGCAAAAGAAGCTCAAAACACCAAGGGCCAACAAAGGAAAAGTTCCTCTTCATGGACCTTTAAGGATCCTGAGGGGGAACAAATACCTAAGCCCACCTAGAGACCCTGCTTCATTTTGAGCTTGGGTGGCTTTGTCATGAATGACGTCAACCTAAGAGACCCCCAAAAAGGCAAGTCTAGTCTCGTGGCAAAGTGCTTGGAGAAAGCCCTGTGCTTGCCCAAGGGCATTCAGGAACTCAGGTCCTTTAGGAAACGTGAGGTCTTCCTGTCTCTGAAACGAGACCTTGCAAAGGTATATAATCATATCCCTTTTCTCACTAATCACAATATCACATGTATGAACACTAAACAACATTCATCTTGTAGTCTGTCTAAGCTACCTTTGTGGCTGAGGAATGGGTGGACCACGCTTTGGACCAGGCTAGGAAGGCTGAGGGTAAGCTGGAAGCAACTGAGAAAGCCCATGCCGAGGTGTATAAGAAGCTCAATGAGACTTTTACCCAACTGACCAAGGTTGAGAAGGCTCACAAGAATGCTGAAGATGCCCTCAACAGTTTTGAAAAATAAGCTGCAGAGTTCCTAGAGGCTCAAAAGAAGGCCAAAAATAAACTGGCCCTTAACATGTTAGAGGTGAAATAGCTACATAAGTTGGAGGCCAAGGATGATGAGAAGGCTAAAGTCGAGCAGTCAGCCTTGAGGTGTGGGGTCAGGCCCTCACCGCAGCCGAGGTTAACACTAAATCAGAGCTTAAGGCCCCTGACAGGGTATACTACCCTCTAGCTCTGCGCTTGGCCCCAAGCCCATCCTAGCCTTCAACGGATCCTAGCTCCACCCCTACCTCTTCCTCAACCCAGCCTACCACTACCCTGACTTCCACGCCAGCTAAAGAGAAAGAGAAAAAGCAGCCAACTCCAGTAAACGTGAAGGACGTGGAGACCGAAGAGGCAACTGAAGTGGCTCAGCTGAAGAGGAAAAGAAAGGAGAAGGAACAAGAAAAGAAAGAAGGGAAAGAAAAAGAAACATCTACATAACCAAGCCCTAGATTTTGAAGTGAATAGCCAACATTGTACTTGGGCTTAAATTTAGTTGATGCCCTCTTTTCTCATATTGTATTCAAATTATCAAACTTTAATGAAAATAAGTTGAACTTTATTTTATACTTTTCCATCTATCTAATTTTTACTTATCATATTGTATTTCTTGCTATTTTCTCTTGCTTAAAACAGTTGCAAAATATGATCCTCTGATTAACTTAATTTAATCCTCTTATTTTACTATTCAGTCTGAAACGAACTGTAAGAAAATAACCAGATTAACTCTCAAAACTTAATAAAAATTTCAAACAACACTTACCTCAAGTTGGACTTGGAATTCTAACAAGCCAATTTGCACTGAACCTAAAGCCCGAGGAAGAAAGCAATCTCCCTAACTTTATTTTGTACTTAGGCAATTTCCTATGAAGGCTAACTTGCTCACAGTTTGTAACCCCAGGAGCCAAACCAAACCTAAATCCTGGCAAATGCATTGAAAATTTTCCTATAACTATTAATTTACCCAAGGGTTGTGACCCGAGGAGTCAAAAAAGGGCGAGGTTCTGTTTAGCACTTAGAAATTTTCAAAACAAAGGTTAATTTTCCCAAGGTTTGTGACCCGAGGAGTCGAACAAGGCCGAGGTTCTATTTAACACTTAGAAATTTTCAAAACAAGGGTTAATTTACCCAAGGCTTGTGACCTGAGGAGTCAAACAAGGCCGAGGTTTTGTTTAACACTTAGAAATTTTCAAAATACAATGATTGCCTCACCAATTGCATTCATAGTAAAGCGCATATAAGCCAGATATGAATACCAAAGAAGTTCTTATTATTAATAATAGTAACACCACAAATTATTTACATTCCAAGGACATGGAATTATATTTTCATCCAGGTCCTCCAAATAGTATGCCCCAATACCAGCTACTGAAGTTATCCTGTATGGTCCTTCCTAGTTGGGACCCAATTTTCCTAGGCTGGGTTCTTCGCAGTCCCCACCACCTTTCTCAAAACTAGGTCTCCTGGAGTTAATGGCCTCAACTTTACTCCCTTATTATACCCTTGCTTAAGCCTCTGTTGATGATGTGCCATCTTTACTGTAGCCACCTCCCTTTTTTCTTTAATCACATCCACGCTGTCTGAGAGCAAACGATCATTCTTCTTAACACTGAATTGATCAGTTCTTAGGGTTGGGAACCCTGACTCGAGAGGAATTACTGCTTTTGCCCCATAGGTCATTGAGAAAGGAGTCTTTCGAGTTGATCTTCAGGCCATAGTATGATAAGTCCATAGCACGTGAGGCAATTCGTCCACCCACCTCCCCTTTGCATCATCAAACCTTTTCTTCAACCCAAACACTATCAGTTTGTTCTCTAGCAACAGATAATTCAAGTTCCAAATTCTTAACTTTATCAAGTAAAAGCATGTTCTCAGTCTTCACATTATTCAACAATTCATTAGCATCAAACAGTTTCACAAGCAAATTTTTTTTTTCAAGTTCAAGAGATGCAATTTTCTTTAAGCCTAAATCAACACTCATGGCATCCTTTACAGCAACTTTGCAAAGTTTATTGTAGGCTTCTTGTAAATCTACATCCTCAAAGAGTTCCCCATCAGAAGGGTTCTCCTCAACAGCAACACTTTCATTAACTACAGCAATAGCAATGAAAGCAATGAAGTTTACATCCTCATCACTACCAGACTTATTATCAGAAACTTCATCATCACTAAGGATTACAGCCAATAGCCTTACCCTTAGATCTCAAGAATGTTGGACATTCAGATTTCACATGACCTACTTTTTCTTTAGGTTTTTCAGTGTTATTAACCTTAGTGGGATCACTTCTCCTAAAATTTCTAGGTTCAACAGTGTTCTTACCTCTTGCCCTTCTGTTGTTGTTCCTAAGAAAATTTCTAAAGTTCTTGGCAATGTAAGCAATCTCTATAGTAGAGAGTTCATCATCAAAACCACTAGCATCGACATCATCAACAGACTTGAGAGCCATTGATTTGGATTTGCTAGTCTTAGGTAGGTCCAACTCATAGGACTGAAGAGATCCTATAAGTTTAACAAGGATGGAGTCCACATCCTTTCTTTCAGTGATGGCTGTCACTTTGGGTCTAAAATCCTCAGTCAAAAATCTAAGAATCTTCCAAAAAATTTTAGGTTGATCATAGATTTCACCCAAATTATATGCAGAACTAACAATATCATTAAGCTTAGCATAGAATTCATCAAAAGATTCATCATCAGATATCCTAATGATTTCAAATCTAGTTGTTAATTGCTGCAACTTATTAATTTTAACAGCCTTTGTGCCTTCATGCACAGTCTGGAGGATATTCCAAGCAGTATGAGCAACCTCAACATTCGAGATTCTCTTAAATTCCTCCATAGAAATAACATTAAAGATAGCATTCATAGCTTTGCTATTGAATGCGGCTACTTCTTTATGAGAAGTTTGCCACTCACTAACAGGAGTAATGGGCTTCTCCCATCCGTATTCAATGGAGTTCTAGACTCTCTCATCAATTGATTTCAGGAATGCTTTCATCCTTACTTTCCAATAAGCATAATTATTCCCATCAAAGTGAGGTGGGATAACAAGAGAGTATCCGTGTTCCATGACAACAGGGGTCAAGGATCAACTCAAAGATCAAAAGATCAACAACAAGAAAGCTACCTGCTCTGATACCATTTGTACGTTTTCAGACACCTTAAAACATAATCAGATTAACCTAGTTAATTAGCCAAGTGATTACTTAGTCAAATTAATTAGATCTAGGTTAACACACATATATCATATCAATGTAAAGTGCAGAAAATAAAGAACACAAAGATATGATGACCTAAGAAACCAAACCAGTAAAAGCCTGGGGAGGATTTAACCTAGCTATCCTCAAGGTAAAACTGAATCCACTATGGAAGAATTGAAGTTTATACAATAGCAACTTAGACCACTAACATCCTATTGCTATCTCGAGTAAGAAACTTACTATCACAACCATGTGACAGCTCCGAGTCCACGGACTACTTCTTTCTTGGATTCCCAGCAAGTACAAGCACTCCCGCTTGTGTATCTTTAAGCTCTTGAATCTGCAACTGAATTGATCACCAAGTTCTTGACATAATCATGAAACTTGGAAACCTAAGTATGTGTGAAGGCAACCACCTCTTGATCTCACAAAAGATTCACACACACAGCATATGGAGCATCTCCAAAATGTGGCTAGGGTTTTCCCTTTTATACTTAAGACAAAACATAAAACCCTACACGTCAAACGGGCTTGGGCTGAGTTGGAAAATTCTGCCAAAAAAAAAAAAAAAATGCATGACTTTCGATCGATCGAGCCAGACATAATTGCATAATAAATTCTGCAGTAACTCAATTCCAACTTTACATAAAAGTAAATACTTTGAGCAAGTCTAAACAAGACTAACATGTTTTGATCATGGTTTGCCAACATTACAAATTGAAGTTCTAATACATTTAAACCTAAAGTCTTAAAACCCAACACCATCTATTCGACAATGGTTGATAACCACTCTTGAAAAATACAAAGTAGGTAATGGACAAGAAGATAACGTTCTTACAGATATTAGTGCCACTCTTTGGGTGATTTGAACCAACAGAAATAAGGTTATATTTGAAAATAAAATTGCTAATGTTCAACAAGCCATTTCAAGCACTAGAAACCTCCTGACAAAATGGAAAGCAGATTTAGATGATTGTATCCAAATTGGTTCAACAACTGCCGTAACTGTTGGAAACCAGATTCCAAGCCAAAATAAGAATTGGCAAGCAATAATAATAGTTGACACAAAAAAGCATTCGTGCGAAGCTAATTGGAATGGAGGTGCCTTTGTGATCAAAAATCGTTCAAGCCAGTTCGTTCGTAAAGGTTGTTATTCATGGCACTCCTACAATGATGAGAACAACCTGTTATCCACAACCAGAAAAGCATTATATGAGGCGTGGATGCAAGGTGTCAGGGAGATAATCCTTTTTCTAAAATTATATCAAGGAGTGAAGCTAATTCAGACACATCACTTGACTAGCTTGGAGAACATCCCCATCATGGAGGATATCACGACATTAAAAAAGATGATTAATATATTCACATCCAAGTTGCTCCTCAACGGGTGCTCCAAGAAGCTCAAGAACTAGCAAACATAGCGTCAATATGTTTTACAAGGCTCTCCTGGATGTGATTTTATTTGGCGGTAACCAAAAAAAAAAAAAATGCAAATAATGTGTAATAATTAGGAAGAGGGATCCAATTTTTATTTTAAATTTGCATGCCTATAAGGAATCCAGCTTAGTGGAACCTTTCTTAGAAAATCATTATGAGATATGAAGTGGAGGCTGATGATCAACCAAGCTTGGTTGCCAAAACACTTGTACCCTAGCTAACTCCAAACCTATGGTCTCGTTAACACTACAAAACGCGGGGGCCTTGGGCCACGTTTTTTAAGGTGCGGCTATAAAAAACGTGGCCCAAGATAGTCTGAAGCCGCGTTTTATAAAAACGCGGCTTAAAAAAACCTTAAAGTCGCCTTTTTTACGCGAGGCCATAGAAGGGTGCTTAGGCCGCATTTTTTTGAGCTAAAAACGCGGCCTAAGGACCTCCGTATTTAGATTTATCATGGTATGAGGGCAGGAAAAATTGAATCCAATCATCACTAATTAAGTCTAAAAGGGATTTCATTGAACATGTGGAATGCAATAAAAACAAATATATAGAATATCAAAATAACATATATAGAACAATGCAAATTTTCATCTGCATTCAAAGAAACCCAAAAATTCATATCAGGTCCCATTTAGTAACACCATAGACACAGCAGCAAGCAACGAAACATATATCGTAGGATTCCAAGATTATATTAGCTTACCAATAAAAGCTATTGTGGCCCATTTCATTGTTGAATAACCCCCATCATTGAAATTTTTTAGTCTTACGGTGCAGGAGGCTGGCCTGACAGTGGCAGTGTCCTTCAGATTTCTCTTTCTCTATATGCTGGACCAAAAAAACTCGCTGACCCTGAGATTTCTCTCTCTTTAGCGATTGTTCTAGAATGCATAATAACCTCTCTCTCTTTTTTTCTATTCTAAGCTAAATGGGTTAGATTGTAAGAGATGCTATTGGTTGTTGATTAAAGAGAAGAGGTCTGTTCAATTTCTGAAGAGGCAAAATTGGTTTGCGCTTTTGGATTTTCTTTTTTCCTCTGTCTGTTGGTTAGGAACGGAACATGCATACAGTAATAAAGTGGGCCGAATTGAAGATGGCAGAAAATGGTAAATTACACAACAGAGAGAGAATCTGAAAGAGGAAAATTACAACGCTATTCTGAAATCTACAAACCGTAACAGAAAATCCCAAAACATCAAAGCAAATATCTAAATCTATACCTACCCAACCAAAATACCCAAAAACTAAGTCATATTTCATACCCAGAAATAAGAAAGGGGAAAAAAATTACCGGTGGTAGTTTCGGCGATCTGATGACGGCAGGTAAATGGCCAGATCGACGGAGTTAATGAAACTTAAATTTCTCTTCCTTAATCTCAATTCCTGTGTGTGCCTGCGGTTTCGGTGTTCTGAGTCTGGCGAGGGAACGGATGGCGGCGGAAAAACTGACCATAACAGTGGAACTTAGATATTTCTCTCTTCACACCGTACGAACTCTGTCTCTCTTTGTGATTGATTGTGTATCTTTCTCAGACTCTGTCTCTCTCTTTCTGCTTTCTCCTTTCTCCGTGTAGCAATCTTTCTTTTTTAATTTTTTTTAAGCGGTTAGTTTCCTTTTTATACGGGCTCTCAAACAGTGTAGTGAAACATTATATTTTATCGCTTTTAAACGGTGTCGTAACCTTACCAAACATTGTAATTTATTGCCTTTTAATTTAAACGTGGCAGCATTTTAAGGGGCTTTTTTTCCTAACGTGGCAGCATCTCCTTAAAGGTTTCTGCTATTATATATAGTATTAGATTAGATTAGATAATTAAAATAAATATATAATAACTTGTTTAACTTTTGTTTAATAATAAAGATTGAAAAAATAAAAAAGTTATTTATTTTAAAGTAAAATAGTATAAATGTATGAAATTGGAACCGGCTTGGGTAAAATAGTACTATAAAATAGTATTAATTTTACCTACTTAGTTTAGTTAGTTAAATGTAAAACAGTATAAAATAGTTTATCCTTGGCAATAAACAAAAGTCAGAGTTTAAGACCATTCACATCAAGAATATTAAAATACTAATTATACAACCAACACACAAAAATATCTACTACATCAAACATGTCAAATACTAAATGTTTTGACACTCAGCTACAGTGAGCTACCCTCTTTCTCTCTTTCTTATGCTTGGCCTCTCCTATTCTTTTCTAATTCTCCCTCACAACCCACACCGCCAATCATCTCCCTTCCCTTCTCATCAAGCCTTATCACACTGCCCCCATTCTTAAAACCCATCTACTCTCTGTTATGTCTCAAAGGGTTTGTGGTCGGCGTTTTAGGTTAGGGTTGAGATTGGGGAGGCTGAGGTGTTGGGGTGCGGGTCATCAGAGGTTAGGGTGGATTTTGGCTGCAGTTTTGTGGTGGGTTCAAATTGGGTTTTGTGTGGGTTCAAATCGGGTTTTGTGGTGGGTTTGGGTGGTGGCTTGGGTTTCGATTGAGGAACTGGAGTCTAGAGGCTGTCCAACCTACTACACCTAGGGCACTACCATCGATGTGCCACCAAGCCGACCCCACCATCGTGCTTCTCAATATTAATGGATGCTGTTGTGGTGGATGTTGTTGTGGTTTTGGGATTATGATTTTGGTGGTTGAAGGTTGTGGTTGTGGGTGATTGTGATGGTGGTAGTGATTGTTGTGGCTGTGGCGATGATGGCTGGTAGAAGTGGGTGTGGGTGTGGGTGTGGGTTTGAGTTTGATTTGATTTTGGGTTTGTGATTTGGTTTTGGGTTTGTTTTTGTTTGTGATTTTGGTGGTTGGGGGTTAAGGATGTGGGTGGCGGTGGCTATGGCTGTGGTTGTGGCTGTGCAATTGGTATGGTAGAGGATTGGGTGTTTTTGTTTGGGAGAAGAGACATGCACAGAGAAAGAGAGAAAAAGAGACGAGATTGAGAATAAAAAAGAATTGAAAAATAATGAAGAAATAATATTTTAATAAAGTGATAAAAAATATAAAACCTTTTATGTTGGGTATATTATAAAATGGGGTACTAAAATAGATAAAGTAGGGTTTTGAGTTGCTAAAAACTATAATTTTTAGCATTCTTAATGTGAATGCTTTTATGACCTTGCTATACACACTATCACGAGACAAAATGCTCTAATGCCCTTGAGATACACAGGGTCGCAAGACAAACTTGGAAGAAATCTAAGGCCTAGTTGTTGATGGTCACGATGAGGCCATTCTTACCTGCTGGAAGCAGCCTCAACCCCAAATCTCAGATCATTAGTCTCCGGTGGAACTGGGATCAAACAAGAATCGGTTCCTTGCATTCCTTGATGGATCAAGTGGTAGCAGCCCAAGCTTCAAGCCCTTTGTTTGGCATTTTGCAAACCAGTGATTGAGTAAGTTTAGCAAAATATAACTAGTAGTGGTTATTGATGGGTTTTAATTTCCCTTTTATTATGTTCTCTATATACCTTTGCTGCTGTTGAATAAAATTGTTTATTTATATGTTAAAAAAAATAATTATAATAGCGCTAGTTAGTTACAATAAAACGCAAATGGGTAACTAAATATGTGTTCAAAAAATTTGACAGGAATCAGATTACAATTATGATCAACTTTATATTCTTAGATACAGGTTTATTGTCCTTCATAAAAAGTAAAGCAACAAGCTAGAATTATACCTAAAAAACTCATTAATCCTCATAAAGTTAATGGGACAACAGAGCATGCTTCAAAAAATTTGGACAAAAAAATCAGATTACAATGAAACTAACCAGAACTGAATAAAATGATGAATGGGTATACTTTTCCAGAGAGTAAATCATATATTATTCATTAAGATCTGATCATAACCAAAATCAAAACCAAACCCATGAAACGATCTAAAATATTTACCATCTAATAATCAAAACCAAACCCATGAAGCAAGCTAAAAGATTGCCCATTCAGTAGCCAAGAAAGTAAATAAAAGAAACTGCAGAAAAAACAAAGAAAATAAAATGTCTGTTGAGATGGAAAGATCAATAGAGTGGCCATGCTTTGGTGGTGGGTCAATGGAGGAGTGGCGATGAAGTCATGCAATTATGCAGTGGCATCGCTGAAGGGAGAGAGAGAGAGAGTAGATAGATTTGTTTCATTTTGTTTTATATAAGCTAGAAATTCTATTCTAGTATAATCTAAATGTATATATGTGTGAAACTCCCTTTTAGAGACTTGAATCCCGGCCCCTACTCCCCACACCCCATAAACACTTGTACTTGTGGAGTGACCATCACACCAAAAGTGCGCGGTGATAGAGAGTAGATTTGTTGAATGGGGGAGAATGAGACCAGAGGCTAGAGAGAGAGCAGTCTAAAGTGAAGAAGAAGAAAGTGGGGTAAACCAAGTTGAACGGGCCAGACCAATTATTATTTTAAAAAAATTTAAGACTAATCTAACTTTTCCTTTCTTTTTTTTTTTTTTTTTTATTTATACTAGTCACTAACCCGTGCTATGCACGGGAACCTACCTATTTGTAAGATAGACTAAAATAATTTTATAAAATCTTAAATTGATTAAGAAACTACACCATTGCATGATTTGTTCTTGTATGACTTCAATTTGTGTTACAATTTGATGAAGAAGCTTGAATGTGCAATGGCACAAAAAAGTTTTCAAATAATTTCAGATACTGCAAAAAATAACTCAAAAATTCTGATATTAAAACTTCTGAAAGTCCAAAAAATATTAAAGAATCAGATGATTCACTGCTTAGAATTTATTAAAACAAAACAAAATATATATGACTAAACAATAGAGAAATAAAAGAGAAAGATGTGTTACATTCAAAAGAATAATTTATGGCTATAACTATTGAAAGGAATTAAAAGATAATATATATATGTGTGTGTGTGTGTGTGTGTGTGTATTTGTTTTTAGTTTCGCTTTATTTTGTTTTTCATAAAAATAAAAATAAAAATTGAAAAATCAGAAAAATATAAAAATAGTGTGTGGTTTGTGTACATTGGTACTTGTGTACCTTGGATGGCCATTGAAACAAAGTTTTCTAAACTTTGTATCTATTTCGTCACAAATATAGCAACAAAAAATTGTTTTAGTGACGAAAATTTCGTCAATAAATATAGCAAAATTTTGTAAGAATTGGTTTTAGTGACGAAAATTTTCGTCATTATATGTGCCTGGATTTTCTTTAAAATAATTTTAGCGACGAATTTTTTCGTTACTATATGTACCCGAACATAGTTTTAGTGACAAAATTATTCGTCACTAAATATGATTTAGTAAACTAAAGTGTTTTTAGTGACGAAATATTTTCGTCACTGAATAGTGTTTTTAGTGAGGAAAACATTTAGTGACGAAATGTTTTCGTCACTAAAAGTTTTTAAAAAAAAAATCAAATCGGACTTTTAGTGACAAAATTTTTCGTCACCAGGACTTTTAGTGACGGGGCTACAGTGACGATATGAATTTCGTCACTAAAAGTCCAATTTCGTCACTAAAGGTCCTTAGTGACGAAAAATTGGACTTTTAGTGATAAATTTTTTCGTCACTGAAAATACATTTTGTTGTAGTGTAAAATTAAATTGTCATAAATTTCAAGAAATTTAGTAAGAATTTAATTATTTATTTTAAATTATTTTGTAATATATTATGTAAAGGCACATTTTGCTCCCAATGCTCAAATGAAAGGCTAATGGCTTAAAGAGCCAAAAACAATGAATTTGTAGAAAGTGGGCCTGGAACTGAACTTTCAATAAGTTAAGCGGACAATGATTATAGTAGGTTAGTTCATACTGGAAAACATAAAACAAATCGTTCTAGGCAAGAAAAGTTCTCCTCGGTCAAGTCCGAGGAAGGTTGTTCTTATATATATTTCTCTTAAACTTATACAAAATTATAGTTCTTGAGTCTACAATGATTTTTCTTTAGATTCTCTGATGATCCCTTTGCAATGGGATTTTTCTTCTTTATATTCCCCTTCCTTACTTTATCTCAACCCTCCACCGGTAGATCAGATTGCTAGCTTTGATACTTGTTCCATTAGCACCTTCTTAAAGTCTTTGGGGGTAGCTGTAAGGCTGAATGTTACTGTTCAGGTATTACCTCCACATTAATACGGTCAGGGGGTTAGCTGCAGAGCATTCAATACGGTGGAAACAGCTTTCTTCTCAGATATTTCCCAACTCTCTTCTGTCTTATCCCTATCTGATGTTTATCTTGACAACGTGATTATCTGTTGCCTTGTTCTTGGCGAAAGGTCAGACCTATGACCTCTACTCTGTTTAGCCGAGGAGGTACTTCTCCTCGGACAACATTTCCAGTTCCCCATGACCAAACTCCTTCCACAGACCATTAACCTGTAGGCCTCCATTATTATTTACCTGTCCTCGGACTATTTGACGTCCTCGGACACAGCCCACGGCCTAATACCCACATTGGGCCCTTTATCCCTACATATTATTACGTTTCATTTTTAATAAAATTTTGGTTTTACACTATGTCCATTTGTCATATAATTTAAATTAATTTTTTATTCTTTTTATTTTTACAATATAATCTATTTATAATTTAGTTTTAATTTTATTACTAAATTATTATAATTTTTAGTCTACGTATGATTTTTTATTAGGTCAAGAATGACACAAGCGTGACATTAA
Source organism: Quercus lobata (assembly GCF_001633185.2). Taxonomy (NCBI): domain Eukaryota; kingdom Viridiplantae; phylum Streptophyta; class Magnoliopsida; order Fagales; family Fagaceae; genus Quercus; species Quercus lobata. Next base: position 60,511,448 of record NC_044913.1, read on the forward strand.
TAATTATATATTCAATAGTGGTTGGTGACTTTAATATATAATTTTATATTCAATAAGTGGTTGGTGACTTGGTTCGTAGGTTGAAATTTTATATTTATAAATTTTTTGTAATTCAATAATTAGTGGGAGGGAATTTATATTCTAGACATTTCAATTACAAACACCTTGCTTAAAAAAATGTTTAGAAACATAATTTTTTTTTAGATCCGTTATAGGACTTGTACATGTGTGTGTATATTACTGAATTGGTTCTTTTAGTAGTATATACTAGGACAAAATGAGCTTTTGCCCTTTTTGGGAAAATTAATTAGCCTTTTGCCCTTCTTCCCAAACTAAGTAGGGAAATGCCCTTCTTTTGAAAATCGAGTTTCTCAAAATCGAGTTAAAAAAAATAAAAATTGGAGCCCTATAGTAACGTTTTTAAGGACCTATAGTGACATTTTAAGAACCTATAGTGACGTTTTATAACTTGATATTCATAAAATTGAGTTCTTGATATTCATAAAATTGAGTTATAGGCAATAAAACTGCCTATAACTCGATTTCATGGATATCAAATTACAAAACGCCACTATAGGTCTTTATAAACATCACTATAGGTCCTTGAAAACGTTACTATAAGGCTTAAATCGATTTTGAAAAACACGATTTTCAAAAGAGGGGTATTTCCCTATTTAGTTTGGGAAGAAGGGCAAAAGGCTAATTAATTTGCCCGAAAAGGGCAGAAGCCCATTTTGTCCGTATATACTAAGTTTGTTATAATTAGTACCTAATGAAAATATTATGAACAAATTAAAGTTTGGTTACAAAATTGGTTATAGTTTAAAGCTATAACTTCCATCAATATTTTAATATTTATTGGATGTGAATTTTAACAAATCTAAGGCTATAAACTTTACTCAATATATTTTTTATTGGATGTGAATTTTAACAAATCCATATTTGGATTAAATTTTCTTCTTATATGCTCATGCATGCAAAATTTAAATTTCCATAAGATCATAAAGATTAATAAATATGTTATCAATCAAACGTTTAACTTTCAATTTTTTGTAGTCTAAAATTGTGCATAAAAAATAAGTTTATAAATCGAATAGTACATAACATCCGATTGACATGAAATTTGATATGTGTGTTAACAATATAAAGAACATACATCCTAAAGGTTAAATTTTCAAAATATATAACTATGTTAATTATTTTAGTTGGAATCAACTTAATTTGTAACCGAACTTTGTCATATACTATTATTAGTAAGGAATTTATAAGAAAATTATTATTATAAGGAATTTATAAGAAGAGATTAAATTCTACAAAGATATGGTATAAAATATGAGATTTACACCCATTCTTACCAAGTTGGACTCAAACTATTGTTGCTCATTTATTTTTTTGAGTGCTCCAATCATAATTGATGGGAAAAATTGCAATTATATCCTCTAAGATTTTTTGTTATTAGTCATTATGCTCACTTCCTATTTAGTATTGGTGTGTCTTATTGGAATAAAGATAAGACGCTCATCTCCCTTAAATACTTCTTGAATTTCCTAGTTATGTTTTGCACACCCCTCTGACAGGAAATTTGGGATTTTTTTAAAACTCTTTAACCTTTTGGGATTTTTAAAACCATTTTTTAGCCATTTTTAGGGAGGTCATTGGAAATAGCTTGTGTTTTAGGAGGTGCTTGTTTGGTAGTAGCGTTTAAATATTGTTATTCAAAATTAGATGAAAATTGTAATTTAAAAAGTATTGTAAAAATACGTGTATAAATTACTCATAAAATAAAAAATGTGTTTGGTACTATATTTCAAATAACATACTTTTAAAATATGAAAAAAAAAATATTGTGTGTTTGGTATGAATGCGTATTTTTTTAAGAAAAGTGAGTAATTATCTGACATAAACATTACATTTAGTACAATTTTATTTGATGGGATAGAAATTTCCAGTATTGCTTGTTCACTCTCTTTTTCTTTTCTCTTGGCAAAAAAACCCAAGATTCTCCCTCTCTTCGTCTCTCTCAGTGCTCTTTGTCCCTCTTAGCCTTAGGTCCCAGCATCTTTGCTCCTCTTTTATTATTTTTCTTTTTAAGAGATGCTACGTCTACAACATTTTTACAACAAATCACAGGTGGTTAGTTGTTATTGATTCAAATTTCAAACTAACGCTAAGATTACTTTTTTGCCCCAACAATAACAATTAGTAACAACTTGCCACTTAGGATTTGTTGTAAAAATGTTGTAGACATATCATTTCTCTTTCTCTTTTGTTTGCTTTAAATGTTTGATTTGGTTTGTGTTTTATGGGTGGGGGTTAAACTCAAATGGGTTTTATTTTTTGGGTTTGGTGTTTTGTTTCTATGGATTTTGTTTTGTTGGTGGGGTTAATTCAAATGGGTTATCTTTTATTTGAAAGAAGAAGACCACCAAAACAGAACACCAAAATAATAATAATAATAATAATAATAATAATAAAAGAAGGAAGAAGAAGACCACCAATGTCAGTTCAAAGAGAGATAGAGAAAAAAAAATAGGGGAAAAAAAGGAGAAGAAGACCATAGAGATAGGTGAAAAAGAAAAAGAAAAAGAAAAAGTCATTTATCTTTTTGCACCAGAGAGACCAGAAAGCGGTTGCACCAGATTTCTACCCGCAACGCCCTTTACGTCCCTATAAAGATTCTCTGATCAAACCAGTAAATGACTGGGATGACCACCTTCTTTATAACCTTTGTATTTCTGATGAAGACATGGACTCATACCAAGACGATGACTCGAACGATACGAGCCCACTGATTATGCTCTCTAGGGAAGACAAACAACACATTTGAGCCCCTTGGAGGTCGGCACTAGTAATAAAAGCTTTTGGCAAATCCTTGGGATTTAAATATGTTGACTACAAGATCCGTGCTATTTGGAAACCACAAGGGGAACTTCAAATCATTGGCCTTGGTCTTGACTACTTCCTCATAAGATTCAAACTGAGAGAAGACTATTGGGAAGTCCTCAATGAAGGACCTTGGTTTATTGGTCAACAGTTCCTATCCGTTCCCCAATGGTCCCCAGGCTTCAAACCATCAGAGGCTAAACTTACCACAATCGCTATCTGGGCCAGGTTGCTAGAGTTACCAATAGAGGTCTATGACAACTCTATTCTCCAAAAGGTGGGGAACCAACTTGGCAAACTGCTTAAGATTGATGCATGCACAGTTGATAACGTCAGAGGATGCTTTGCCAGGCTCTACATCCAAGTCGATCTTGACTCCCCCTTTTGCAGTTCATGCAACATAAGGGCATCTCGTCGATATGCTTTGAATATGGCTGCATTGGACACAGGGTAAACGACTGCCCCACCGTCATCCGCCCCAGCACCGCTCTCATTGCCTCTGCTCCAAAACCCGATGCCGATATGGTTATCGAAAACCAAAAACCTTTTGGTGATTGGATACTAGTTAAAAGGAGGAAATCAAGACCCACCAAATTTGGCCCTACCAACCATCCTAGGGCGAACCCAAACACACCGGTTGACCAAAGAACACTACCACCACACCAACCACATGAGCAACTCACATGCCTCGTCCTCCCTGTTCTCCCAGTCACGTGATAGAGCACAGAGGAATCCTATAAACCCTAAAAGGGACATCTCACCCATTGAGCAACACGGACCCTTATCACACAACTCTGCACTTGTCCCATCCTCATTGAGCCATAAACCGAAAGGACTTTCAAACTCTGACAAGGCGGGAAACGTCTTTCAAGCAAGCCACAAAATCCCACAGACCCTTCCTCGTCAAAACCAACGAAATCTTACCTTTCTCATGCTAACCTGACCCTTTTGAAACCTCCTATGACCTTTACCTTTTCTAACCCTTTCCCTCCCAGGACATCTAACACTGAAACGATGGTCACCGACAACACATCATCTAAGAATCTTACATCCCTAACATTCGAAACTAATTCTTAGGCAGTGGGAAGCTCTTTTGTCAAGCAAATCCCCAACCCCAGTAGACTCGCATTCCTTTTCTCCACACAACACACACAACCACGAACCCCTTCCAAGGAAGCAACAGCTTGTCCCTACCACACTCACCAGCTCCACACTCACCAGTCCTCTTCAACCCAAACATACAGAACAACTGGGCTCTACTGTCTCACAACCACCTGACGCCCATAGGAGACCACAACCAACTGGGCTCTACCTCATGTGCATGGTGGAACAAGAAACGAATATCCTGTGCATGGTTCAACGTTAGATTACCTGCTTCAAACTTGTTAGGTTCTAAAGTTTAGGATTTTAGGTATTTAAAACTCTAATTTGTATTGTTGGCAAACCATGATCAAAACAATGTATTTAGAAGTGTTTAAGTCTAGCTCAAAGTTGTGCGTCTATGTAAAGTTGGAATCGAGTTACAGTAGGAAAAGATTGTGCCTTTCGGCCTGGCTCGATCGATCGAAGCTCGGGCAGAATGTTTTTCTGCAGATTTTTCCAACTCAGCCCTAAGTGTTTTAAAACGTTTTTAGGGTTTCTTATTTGTCTTAAGTATAAAAGGCAAACCCTAGCTACGTTTTAGTGTTACTCATAATTGCGGTTTGTGTAAATCTCTTGTGAGATTTAGAGGAGTTTTCCTTTACACAAACTTAGGGTTTTCAAGGAGAAGATTTATCTATGCCTTGATGATCAATTCAGTTGCTGCCATTGAAACTTAAAGAAAACACAAGCGGGTGTGCTTGTAGCTGGTGGTGAATCCAAGAAAGAAGGAGTCCGTGGATTCGGAACTTGCACGTGGTCGTGTCAGTAAGTTCTACTGGTTGGTAGTAATAAAAAGTCGAGTGTGGGGGCTTGTAAGTCTTATTGTATGAATTTCGATTCTTTCAAGATAGTAGATTCAAGTTTACCTTGAGGATAGGTAGGTCAAATCCTCCCCAGGTTTTTACCGGTTTGGTTTCCTAGGTGATCATATCTTGTGTTATTTATTTTCTGCTGCTTTGCAAGATTTGATCTTTTATATTGTGATAACCTAGACTTGTTTAATTGGACTAAATAACAACTTGGCTAATTACTTAGGTTTAATCAATTGTTTAAGGGGTCTAAAAACTGTCAAGTGGTATCAGAGCAGGTAGCTCTTTTGTTGTTGATCCTTTGATCACTGAGCTGATCCTTGACCCCTGTTGTCATGGAACACGGACACTCTTTAGTTATTCCTCCTCACTTTGATGGGAATAATTATGCTTACTGGAAAGTAAGGATGAAAACATTCCTGAAATCCATTGATGAGAGGGTGTGGAACTCCGTTGAATACGGATGGGAGAAGCCCACTACTCCTGTTAGTGAGTAGGAAACTTCTCAAAAAGAAGCAGCTTCGTTTAATAGCAAGGTTATGAATGCGATTTTTAACACTGTTTCTATGGAGGAATTTAAGAGAATCTCTAATGTTGAGATTGCTCATACTGCTTGGAATATCCTCCAGACTGTGCATAAAGGCACAAAGACTGTCAAAATAAATAAATTGTAGCAATTGACTTCTAAATTTGAAAGCATTAGGATGTCTGATGATGAATCTTTTGATGAATTTTATGCTAAATTGAATGATATTGTTAATTCTGCTTTTAACTTGGGTGAAATCTATGATCAACCTAAAATTGTTAGAAAGATTCTTAGATCTTTGACTGAAGACTTTAGACCCAAGGTGACTGTCATTGTTGAAAGCAAGGATGTGGACTTCATCCTTGTTAATGAACTTGTAGGATCTCTTCAATCCTATGAGTTGGATCTACCCAAAACTACCAAATCCAAATCAATGGCTCTTAAGTCAGTTGATGATGTTGAAGGTGGTGGATTTGATGATGAGCTCTCTGTTACAGAGATTGCCTACCTTGCCAAGAACTTTAGAAACTTTTTCAGGAATAGTAATAGAAAGGCAAGAGGCTCAAACACTGTTGAACCTAAAAATTTTAGGAAGCATGATCCCACTAAGGTTAACAACAATGATAAACCTAGAGAAAGAGTAGGTTAATCTTCCAATAATTCCTTGGGCTCTCAGTGTTTTGGATGTCAAGGGTATGGACACATGAAATCTAAATGTCCAACCTATTTGAAGTCTAAGGGTAAAGCTATGGCTGTAACCCTTAGTGATGGTGAAGTTTCTGATAATGAGTCTGATTGTGATGAGGATGGAAACTTCATTGCTTTCACTGCTACTGCTGTAGTTGATGAGAGCATAGCTGTTGAAGAGAACCCTTCTGATGGAGAACTCTCTAAAGATGCAAATCTTCAAGAGGCCTATAATACACTTTGCAAAGTTGCTGCAAAGGATGCTATGAATGTTGAACTTGGCCTGAAAAAAATTGAATCTCTTGAGCTTGAAAAAAAAAAAAATTGCTGGTTAAACTGTTTGATGCTAATGATCTTTTGAACAATGTGAAAACTGAAAATATGCTTTTGCTTGATAAAGTTAAATCTTTGGAACTTAATTTCTCTATTGCTAGATCTGCTAGTTCTAAGCTTGATCAAATGCTGAGTGTTCAAAAGTCTTCTTTTGAGAAAACTGGATTAGGTTATGTTGAAAGCATCTATGTGTCCGCTCCCCATTCCACAAAGTTTGTTGCTTCATCTTCTTCTTCTGAACCTTCCGTGAGTGAGATAGTGAGTGAAACTGTCAAACCCCCTGTGAGTGAGGTTGTTAAACCCTTAGAAGGTTCATCATCTAGGAAGATTAGAGTTGATCTGAAAGAGTCTAAGTCTAAGAAGCCTACCCTATCTAAGGACAAGACACATGATAAGCCTGCATGGGTTTGTCACTTTTGTGGAAAGTTTGGACACATCCGTCCAAACTGCTACAAGCTACAAGCTGCTAAGAGAGCAAACAAACCAAAAGTATATGTGCCTCAAGCACTTGATCCTATGGTACTTATTGGTGATTTGGTAAAGGTTTTAAACCTTTATTCCAATCCTGGAGTTGGTAATCGTTCTCATGTGAATAAAAACTCCAATGTTTGTGGTGCATCTAAAAGGTTTTGAATGCAAAAGACTTGATCTAACTGAATCTTTCTGACATAGTCCTTGTGCTTCATTGCTCTACCCTTAGTGACCATTGTTCTTTGGTTTTTTTTTTTTTTTTTTTTTCTCTAGGATTTGCATAGCATAACATTCATGCATTTCATTCTAGGTGTTTTTTTTTTAATTAAAAAAAAAGGGGGAAGAAAAAGGGAGCACATTTTGTTTTGTACTATTATTCTTGGTTTTTGAGAACAAGGTTGGTCAATTTATTTTCACATAACATGTCTTTTGTACCTTATTTAGCTTTGATGAGCTTATTTATTGCACTTTACTAATTGAAGCTTTGTAGTGTATGCTGTGTGGGAAAGATGTTTATGGCTTTTGATTACTATGTCTTAATCTTGAAGTCACATGTCTTTAAATGTTTGACTTGAACTTTTAGAGAAAGGCATAAATAACCATCTCACCACTGTTCACTAGCTAATCATGAACACCTTAGTGCATATCATAAGATTTTGTACTCAAGAAAGTGTAGCACATGCACAAAAAGAACATAAGGTGAAATCTCGGGTTAAATTGCTTAATTCTTAAAATCAAAATTGGTGTGTACTATTAGGCTTGATGCCAAACTCACATAACTTAAAATTGGTATGTATATTATAAGGCATAAATACAAGAAAACTTACATGTATCTCAAGCTTTTTGCTAGTTGCACACACTATACGAGTTACTCTTTGCTAAACTTTGTACATGTTATTGTGTGTGTTTATGGTCTGACTAACCAAGTTTTGCAAATACTTTGAATTTTGTGCAAAATTAATTTGTTACTGGAAAACTTGTGGAGAATGCAAGAAATTTTTTTTTTTTTTTGGGAATTTGGGCTTAAAATTCTTGTTTTGAAAATCATATCATCACATATTCATGCATTTTTGTTCTTAAATTTCAATGCTTTGAGTTAATTCTAAATTTTTTTCAAAAACTATGTTTTTTCCTCAAAATTTAGTGAGCCTCTGCCTATTTCGATCGATCCATTCTGTTTTTGGATTGATCGAAAATTTTTAAATTTGATAAAGAGAGTCTCTGTCTGTTTCGATCAATCGAGGCTGATTTTTGATCGATCGAAACTAGTGAAACAAGTTTTTTAAAAAGACTGATTGGACTTTTCAAAGTCACTTTTTCAAATAGTTTTTCATCTTTTCTCTCTCTCCGCGTTGGCTCTAGGCTCCACCATCAATTTTTTGTCGTTTTCCTTCAAGATTTTTGCAAGGTTTTTGTCCTTGGAGGCTGGTAAGTCCCTTTTGCCCTTCCTTTTCCATTTTATTTCATGATTTCATGCATTATTATGGGTATTTTTGGCACTTTCAAAATATTGGGGTTTTTGATGATTCGAACCATTTTTGGTGAAATTGATCAATGGGTTTTTGTTCTATAATGCTATAATGATATTCCTTATAGTTTAATTTGATCAATTTTGTGATTTTTGAAAAATTGGAAATTCTAGGGTTTTGAATTTGATCCGAATTGGGGATTTTGTCTAATTGGGTTAAATTGATGAAATTGGCTTATCAAATTGATGTATTTGGTCATTATTTTTGTTATTCTATCATTTGTAATGATCAATTCGTCAATATTTTTTAAATTGATCAAGTGGTTTTCCAAATTTTGGGGTTTTTGTGTTAAAACCTTAATGTTCAAGCCAATTTTGTGAATTTGAACCTTTTGGACTTAATTCACTGCATTATAACATGCATCATGTCATTTAACTTGTTCATGCATCATATAGATTTTTATTCTATATTTTGTTTTTGTGCTAACTTGCAGTCTGCCCTTGGTTTTGATTTTTTTTTGCTCTGTGTTTTGGTCCTTATCTTAGCACCATGCCTAGGAAAACTAGAGCCCATAGGACCACTACCACTTCCTCTGAGTTTCCCACTAAGGTTGAGTTGTTTAAGAATGATAAGTGTAGAGAAGCTTTTGACTCCTTGACCTGTAAGCGTAAGATATGGGCTGAGCGAGCTGTTGTGTTGGATGAGCTTGATCCGACCATTAGGGCCAATTTTGAGTCTAGAGGGTGGTTGCGTCTCTTAGAGATAGATCATCCACCCCCGACCGCCCTGATTAGAGAGTTCTTCTCGAACCTCTCTTGCCACATCTATGATTCCAACACCCTTGTTAGGAGTTGGATACGAGGTGTAGAGTTTACCATTACCCCTCGGGTAGTGGCTGAGGCTCTTGGGGTGCCGGTTGTTTGGGAGGCTGACTATCCCTATGATGAGTCACCCTCATTAGATGTTGTCATGTCTTACATCACTGGGTCATCTATCCAGTGGGGTTCTGATTCTCGGATCATGTCCGCTGAGCTTACCGAGACGGCCTATCTCTTCTTTAGGATAGCGTGTCATTCCTTGTGGCCTATCTCTCACTTCCACACCATCCCTTTAGAGCGATGTGTGTTTTTGTATGCCTTTTTTTCTGGAGCGTCTATCAGTTTTCCTCACTTGTTCGTTCGTTTTTTGAACGAGGTTCATAGGAGTTCTGCCGTAGGACATGCGCTGATTTATCCTATTTTCATTCATAGGATTTTGCTCTTCTTAGGTCTAGATGGTTTTCCGTCTGGTGAGCCTGTTCATGTGATTGCTCCCATAGGTGCCACCTTTCTTCGTCAGAGGGCTGCTCAGTTGAGAGTTGCTCCTTATCATCCTAGAGGTGCGTCATCTAGTGGTGTTCCCTCTCCTCCTTCTTCTACAGGTACTGCTGTTGCTGAGACTTCAGGTGCTGCTGCTGATGCTGATGTTCCTCCACCGACTGCTTCGGATGATTCAGACATTTGTCGCACGTTGGATCATGTTTTGACCGTTCAGGCGGTGTAAGGACAGATTTTGATGGACGTGCTTGATGAGATCCGTGCCTTGCGTGCGGAGTTGGCGCAGTTTAGACCACCTCCCTTTTGATGATGGATATCTTGTTTGCCCTTTGGCATTCCGTCACAAAAAAGGGGAGTACTTTGTAGAGTTTTTGCTTTCAAGGGGAGTTTATTTGTTTTTGGTTGGAGCTTGTGGAGTTTAGATTGTATCTAGGTGCTTCACTTTGTACTTAACTTTTTTAGCTCTTACTTTGTTTTTTGATGGGATATTCATGTTAGGGGGAGTTTTATGTTTTGTTGGTTTTTTATATGTTTCTTGTTTCAAACTGCTTATTGATTTATATTTATGAGTTATTCATTAATATATGTCTTTATTTGTGTGTTGTTTGAAATCAAGAAGTTATTTTGTTTACTTGTATTATTTCCACACATGCGGTTATGCATTTTGTTTAGTGTTTCAGGAAATATACATGTTGATTCAATTGAGCTGCTGTTTACACTTGCAACTGATGGATAGTAGTTAGGATTGAATTTGTTTTATGATCATTATTTTGTAAAGGGCTTTTTATTTTGTAAACTTTGAGCTTCTAGTTGTGTTTTGTCACGGATTGCCAAAGGGGGAGTTTGTTAGGTTCTAAAGCTTAGGATTTTATGTATTTAGAACTTTAATTTGTATTGTTGGAAAACCATGATCAAAACAATGTGTTTAGAAGTGTTCAAGTCTAGTTCAAAGTTGTGCGTCTATGTAAAGTTGGAATCGAGTTACAGTAGGAAAGGATTGTGCCTTTCGGCCTGGCTCGATCGATTGAAAGACATGCTCAATCGATCGAAGCTCGGGCAGAATTTTTTTCTGCAGATTCGTCCAACTCAGCCCTAAGTGTTTTAAAACGTTTTTAGGGTTTCTTATTTGTCCTAAGTATAAAAGGCAAACCCTAGCCACGTTTTAGTATTGCTCATAATTGCGGTTTGTGTAAATCTCTTGTGAGATCTAAAGGAGTTTTCCTTTACACAAACTTAGGGTTTTCAAGGAGAAGATTTATCTACGCCTTGATGATCAATTTAGTTGCTACCATTGAAGTTTAAAGAAAACACAAGCAGGTGTGCTTGTATCTGGTGGTGAATCCAAGAAAGAAGGGGTCCGTGGATTCGGAGCTTGCACGTGGTCGTGTCAGTAAGTTCTACTGGTTGGTAGCAATAAGAAGTCGAGCGTGGGGGCTTTTAAGTCTTATTGTATGAACTTCGATTCTTTCAAGATAGTGGATTCAAGTTTACCTTGAGGATAGCTAGGTCAAATCCTCCTCAGGTTTTTACCGGTTTGGTTTCCTAGGTGATCATATCTTGTGTTATTTATTTTCCGCTACTTTGCATGATTTGATCTTTTATATTGTGATAACCTAGACTTGTTTAATTGGACTAAGTAACAACTTGGCTAATTACCTAGGTTTAATCAATTGTTTAAGGGGTCTAAAAACTATCAAAACTATCCCTAGACTTCCTTTAAATCACGCAACTGTCCTAAAGGATAATTTTAATCCCTCAAGACCAGTCCCTGATGACCTCACTCTCACTGGCATGAAGGTCCGAAATGGTGCACATGATCAACCCCTTCAATCCTCTCCCAATGAAGATTCTAATATGGAATTGTAGGGGCGTAGGAAACCCTTACTTCTACAGAAACTTCACCAACCTCATCCGCTCCCATTGTCCGGAAATTGCCATCATCATGGAAAGCCGTATCTTGGGCCACAGAGCTGAGGACGTTAGCTCTTCCTTGGGCTTCGACAATGTCTACCATTCTGATGTCGTAGGCTTCCGTGGTGGCATCTGTATCCTTTGGAATGAGCATAATACAGCCCTAGACATCCTCTTTGTAATGGACCAGGCTATCCACATCTTTGTTTAGGTAAATGCCTTAAACCCCCCTCTCCGATTGGATTCTGACTGCTGCCTACACTAGCCTTGATCAAAAATCTCGACTTAGGCTCTGGGATGACCTATCTGATTTTGCCACGTCTCACTCCCTCCCTTGGCTCCTAGCTAGAGACTTCAATGACATCCTTACTCATCATGAAAGTCTCAATAGCTCTCCCCCATGCAGAAAACTTCAATGACCTTGGTTACAATGACCCTAGATTTACGTGGACCAATAAAAGAGATAACAATCTGGTTATGAAACGTTTAGACCGAGCCCTCTCGAACTCCCGATGGAAACTGCTCTTCAACGATGCCCATGTTCGCCACCTACTGAGAATATCCTCTAGCCATCACCCCATTCTCCTCTACACCACCCCTCCCACCATGCATACCTACGGTCTGAAACCCTTTCGGCTTGAGACGATGTGGTTCAATGACCCCACTTTCACGTCCATCATCCATAACTCTTGGAACACTCATTCCCGTGACATCGTCCCTAGCATGGATGACTTCACTCACCGCGTAAAAGTCTGGAATTCTAACTCCTTAGATAACACAATTCCTTCTTCAGAAACCTTGAGGCTAAGCTCCAAGCTGAGTACCATAAAATCCTTACCCTTGAGGATGAATTTTGGGCTCTAAAGTCTCAAATAGAGTGGACTTTGTTAGGCAACCGAAACACTAACTTCTTCCACCTCCAAACCATCTGCCGCGGTCACCACAACAAAATCTGGTGCCTTAGAGACACGGTTGGAAACTGGACGTATTCGCCTTTAGACAAAAAAGCTTTAATCTTCAACCATTTCAACACGTTGTACACAACAGACATGACCAGTTCTAAGTGCCCCACCCATTTCTCTACCGACACTTATGCTCTCACATGCGATGTTCATACCATCCTCCGCAGTGAAGTTTCTGACCAAGAAATCAAATGTGCGATGTTCTCTTTCAAGCCTTACAAAGCTCCAGGCCCCAACGGTTTTCACCCGTACATTCACTCTAAGAAAATCCCTAAGAACCTCAATTCAACTTTCATTTGCCTCATCCCAAAACCTAACAAGCCCGAAACCATTCACCAATTCTGCACCATTGGCTTGTGAAACACCTTGTACAAAACAGTTATGAAGCTCCTCGTCCAAGGACTCAAACCTTTCCTCCTCGACCTCATTCACCCTTTTCAAGCCCACTTCATCCTATAAAGAAAAGCTAGTGAAAATGTCATTCTAACTCAGGAAATTGTGCACTCCATTTCAACCTCCAGAAGTAAGCATGGCCTCATGGCGCTCAAGATTAACCTTGAGAAAGCTTTTGACAGACTAGAATGGAGCTTCATCTACCACGTCCTCATCTAGTTCAACTTCCTAAAAGCTTGGATTGACCTTATTATGTCCTGCATTAGCTTGTCCAACCTCTTAGTTCTTATAAATGGAGAAAAACTTGACCCTTTCCTCACTTCAAGAGGTATACGCCAAGGTGACCCCCTCTCACCGCACATCTTCATTCTTTGCATGGAGTACCTTAACAAACTCATAAACTCAAAGATCGCTCTTGGAAATTGGACTGAAGTGAAAACTTCTAGAGAAGGTCCTTCATTCTCGCCCATTTTCTTCGCCGATGACCTGATTGATAGGCATGATCAGAGGGGGAGGATATTACCTAAGGGGGAGTGTCTCTACATTCTTCTTCAGTTTAAGTTTTCACTTTAAGTTGATATACTCTTGGTTTGTAAACTGTTGTTCAGGATGTTTTGTGTTTTGTACCCATGTGCTTTTGTAAGCTTTTAGGGTTAATGTTTTATGCATAGTTTGTAGGCTTTATGGTTTGTACCTTGCTTATTGCAGCCTTTATGCTATGTTGAAATCAGTAATTTAATCTAAATGTCTTGCATTTTGGTTTATGTACAGTCACTCTTGTGCCCTTGTAGGATTGTTCCTAGATGCATATACCTTGTGTATTATGCATTGGTTGAGTGTTGAACATGCAAGTGTCTTGCCTTGTGCTTGTTAACTTATATGTCTTTGTGTTCATTCCAAGTGTGAATGAGCACTGTGATCACTAACTTGTGGTGTTCACTTGGTTGATCAAGCCATGGTTTGTTTCTTAACTCCATCTTTGCTTGATCACATATTGCCTGTTTCATATGCATTTTATAATTTTCTGCTTACAATGATCATGGTGTATTGTTGTGTTTCAGGAGTATTATGTTCATATGATTCAAGTGTTTCACAGCTTCTAGAGTTAGGTGTGAGTGAGTTTTGTTCAACTGTTCCTAACTCACATGTTAAGTCTAGAGTCTGTTTTAGGATTTTGTCACGGAATAGCCAAAGGGGGAGATTGTAGGTTGAATTTATTCAACCATCTAATTGGCTTTATTCCGTGCCAAATTTGCTTGTAATTCAGCATTTAGTAACCCTGTATTTAGGTGAGTTTGATGTAAGGGTAGTGAGTGAGATAGAGTGAAGATTGCTCAAGAGTGTGCAAGAAAACAGAGACTCGCGGCTGGGACTCGCGGGTGACTCGCGGCTGCAAGCCGCCAGACGCAGCACACGTGCCAAGCATGCTGGAAGGTGAACAGTCATGCAAGCTGGAGCACTACAGGACAAAACAGGACAACTGGCCATACGGTTATCTCGCGACTAGATCTTGCGACTTGGTCAAGCTGCGAGGTCAAGCCGTGAGCCACCCCTGTTTTGTAAAACCTGACGTTTCACATTCCTCTCCCACTCCAGTATAAATACCCCTTTTACCCACGATTGAAAGAGAGCTTCCGGAGAGAATTTTGAGAGAGAAACCCTAAAGAAAAATAAGATTGATTCACCCACAATCTATACCTTAGAGTCTCTTCAAATTCCTCAACTCTCTTTCTCTCCATTGTCAAATCCTTGAGAGGCATTATACCAAACCTGGTTCTCACCATCATCATCACTGTGAGATAGTTGTTTGGATTTCTGGGAAGCAGTTAGGAAGGAACCAATCTTCATTGGTTGATGCTACGGTCTAGCAGCAGAATCCGGGAAGCTAGAAAAGAAAAAGGTTCGACGCAACCTCGTTGGAGCAAGAAGCTTGGAGGGCTTAAGTGCACTGGGTAGATTAGGTTTGGAGGGTCTTTTGCTGTCCATGTATCCCAACTGTATTTTCTAGTGGATTGCTTACCGCTTGAAGGGCGGCGGAGCGGTTTTACGCCGAGGGCTTCGGTTTCCTCTTCGATAACACATCGCGTGTTGTCTTTGTGTTTGCATCTTCCTTCCTCTCTATCTTTGCCTTTTTATTATCTGCTGTGGATTTTATTTTGTTATGGCTTAGATAGTTTTTAACCAATTTCATATTATAGCATATGTTAAGTTTTCGCATACTAGTTGTTTGACATATTGCTTGAATTGGTTAAGTTGTAATTTGGGGGTCTAAACGTTCAAAGGTGTTTTTACACGTTTTTGAACTTTCAATTGGTATCAGAGCAGGTACACTTGTTGTGGTTTTATTATCTAAGTGTGATCCTAGATCCCTGTGTTGTGATTGTTGTTATGGAAAATACCATGCTGAATTATAGCTTAAGTGTTTGTGAAAATGCCTCTATGCATATGTCTGAAAGGTGTTTTACTAATGATCTCGTAGAGTTGTTAAAATCTAAGAAACATGCTAGAGTATTTGTTCACATGCTGGAATATCTTGAAAATCAGAATCATGTCTTACACAGTAGCATATCTGAATCTAAATCATTGATTAAGAAGTATAAAAGAAAGAATAGAATGTTGTGTGAGATGATTGAGAATCTGAAAATGAAAAATCAATCTGAAAGAAGCATGAAAACTGATGATGTGTTTGTGTTTGAAGGTCAAGAATGTTTGTCACATGTGAACCTATTTGTGCATACCTCGTTGAAGGTGTTTAATGCGTGTTTGTGGTATCTTGACAGTGGGTGTTCTCGCCATATGACAGGGGATAAGTCACTGTTTAAGACAATCAAAGAAAAGGTTGGTGACTATGTGACCTTTGGTGATGGAAGTCATGCTCAAGTCCTAGGCAAAGGAACCATTGAGATACCTGGTTTGCCGCTGTTGAAAGATGTGCTGTACATAAAAGGGCTGAAGGCGAATTTACTGAGCATCACTCAAATTTCTGATGATGATTTCCTAGTACAATTCTCCAAGAAGGGATGCTTGATCATCAATGAAGAGGGGATTCAGGTTTTGGAGGGAAGTCGGACTACAGATAACTGTTATGGAATAGTTCCCACGGCACCCCTATCGTGTAGAAGTGCTCGTGTGGATATGTTGGAGCTGTGGCATCACAGATTTGGGCATGCCAACTTCAAACAAGTAGCAAAAGTCTCCAAACTTGAAGCAGTCGAGGGACTTCCTAAGTTTGGAAAAGTGAAGAAGACCGTTTGTGGTGCGTGTCAAATGGGGAAGCAAACTAAGGCAAGTCATCACAAGGTGAATGTGATTGCCACTTGTCGGTGCTTGGAGTTACTTCATGTTGATCTAATGGGGCCTACCAGAACTGAAAGCCTAGGGGGGAAGAGATACATTATGGTCATTGTGGACGACTACTCAAGATACACTTGGGTTGGATTCCTTAGAGAAAAATCAGAAGCATGTGAGAGGTTGGAGATTCTGTGCAAGAAACTACAAAATGAAAAAGGGATTCCGATTGCCAAAATTAGAAGTGATCATGGGAGGGAATTTGAGAATGCAAGATTCGAGTCCTTCTGTGAGAAGAATGGAATTAAGAGAGAATTTTCAGCTCCAAAAACTCCACAACAAAATGGTGTGGTAGAGAGAAAAAATCGTGTGATTCAGGAGATGGCAAGAGTCATGTTGCTTAACAAGCAAATACCTCAAAAATTTTGGGGAGAAGCTGTCAACACTTCGTGTCACATTGGCAATAGGATTTTCCATTTCAACTAGCATTCGTCCCAACATAATTGATGAGCAAGAGACCTTCATCTGTAAGGTCCTTGAAATTCCATTCGAGTAACAGAAGTGTAGGGACTTGATCACCCTCAATACCCAACACGCATACTGCCGTGGTCCGAAACTGACGCCTGCAGCTTGCAGATTGAACGCCTTCTCTCGCCATCGTAAGTGTATTGTCTGTTCCTCCTTTCACTTTCATTCTTGTCGTCTCTTTTTCTAACGTACAACACTTGTCTATTGCAGAAATGGAGGCAGCTAGGCAAAGGGTGAGAGCAGCCGCCACTTGTCAAAAAGAGGAAAAGAGGAAGGCTAAGGGGAAAGAGGGGGTGTCCTCATTAGTCCCTAAGGCCATCGCAAAGGGAGAGACCAAGAGGAAGGCTGACGGGAAGGAAAACTATCCCCCACAAGAAAGCTCTCGTCACTCTTGGGGATGCACATCCCAAGAAAAAGTCACCTCCTAAGCAAGCCATGTTGCAGGCAAAGGATTGATGATGTTGATTGGTCCCTTCGTTGAGGGACCCCATTGCCTTCTCACCCACAAGGATTACGCCATTGAGGCCGTGGAGTTATTTATAAAGCCAACGGACGTGGACCCTTGTGCTGAGCAAGGGACGAAGGAGCTGGGGGCGTCAGCTCTCTTTGACCTCTCTCGGGTGAGCTTATTTTCTTGGCTAATTTTATCTCGTCACTTTCTATTCATTGACTAACGGTCGTTATCCTTTCAGGCCTTGGTGTGTGTGAAGGCGCTCTAGGACCAGTGTGTCGCCAAGGAGGGGGTCGTCACCCGTTTAAGGAAGCAGAATACAGATTTAAAGAATGAGCAGGACCAATACAAGGACACCCTTCGCACTCTAAATGCTGAGTTGAAGGAGATAAGGGAGAAGTTGGAGAAGGAGGGTCATAAGAAGGAGAAGTTGCAGGGGGCCAAGGCGTCAGTGGAGAAAAAGCTGACGACCCTTTTGGGACAAGTGGAGACGGCCAAAGCCAACGCCGTGGAGGAATTCAAGGTGTCACAAAAGTTTATAGATTCCTGCGCCATCTACTATGGTATTGGGTTTGAAGACTGCCTTAAACAGGTCAAGTCCGTCTACCCAACCTTGGATTTATCTAAGGTTACCATGGATGAGCCTCTACCGTCAACACCTGTTGGCGACACTACACTTAGAGAGAGTGACGACTCTATCGAGTCAAAGCCTGACTCTAAGGTTGATGACGTCGTCCTTGCATAGCTTGCTACAAACCCTTCTGTTACTCCTTCCATCCCGTTCATTGAGCTTCTAGACGTAGAGAACCCCCATGTTCAAGATGTTCAAGAGAAAAATGACGAGACCCTTGAGGACACCCCTACTTCCTTACCTTAGCTTTTTATTTACTGTTTAACAATTTTATTATATATTTGATTTAACTTTCAGACAATATTTACATGCCATCTCGTTTTTGGGCCCTTCACTGTAAAGACCTCATGTTTATTATGTATGGTATACATTTTTGCATTTGTCGCTTTTTAGTCTGCTGATTCTTATGTATTGGTGTGTTTTTGCTCATTTTTTATGCTTGTGTTGTTAAAGGCCTCATCCTCTCTAAGGATATACCTAGAAACTTGTCCACTAGTAGTTTGCAAAAAAAAAAAAACACTCATATGTTTTGGGGTTTTGACTTTGATAAACCCTCAAGGTACCTTGAACCCATCCACCTTATGGACCGAATCATGGACTCGTCCATTTTATGGACTTGGTGATAAACTTTGTCCATTCTATGGACTGAACAATAAATTCGTCTTTTTGTGGACTTTGGTAATATTAACTCATCTACTTGGGATGAACTCATTTGCTACACGATCTTAATAATAAACTCATCCACTTTATGGACTTGATAATACACTTGTCCACTTTATGGATTTAATAACAAATTCGTCCATTTTATGGACTCGATAATAAACTCGTCTACTTTGTGGACTTAATAATAAACTCATCCACTTTATGGACTTAGTAATACATTCGTCCATTTTATGGACTTGATAATAAACTCGTCCACTTTGTGGTCTTGATAACAAACTTGTCCACTTTATGGACATAATAAACTCGTCCATTTTATGGACTTGATAATAAACTCGTCCACTTTATGGACTTAATAATAAACTCGTCCACTTTATGGACTTAGTAATACACTCGTCCATTTTATGGATTTGATAATAAACTCGTCCACTTTGTGGACTTGATAATAAACTCGTCCACTTTATGGATGTAGTGAACTTGTCCACTTTATGGATTTAATAATAAATTATTCCATTTTATGGACTCAATAATAAACTCATCCACTTTGTGGACTTAATAATAAACTCATCCACTTTATGGACTTAGTAATACACTCGTCCATTTTATGGACTTGATAATAAACTCGTCCACTTTGTGGACTTAAGAATAAACTTGTCCACTTTATGGACGTAGTGAACTCGTCCACTTCATGGACTTTACAATAATAATTCATCCTCCTAGAATGAACTCGTCCACTTTATGGACTTACTGATAAACTCATCCACTTTATGGACTTTAATAATATTTTGTAGATAAACACATTAGCCATATCTGAATAAACTCCTCTTATTATGATAAATCATGCATTCATAGAAAAGTAGTTCTCTAAAGAAAAAGAGCTACCCTTTGGGCTTAAAACGTATTGTAGCAAAAATTAACTAAGGTAAACTGGAAAACTGAGGAATGTAGCTAAAATTAACTAAAGAAAATTGGAAAGAGTGTTGCTCTCCATGATATCATCTCTACTAGTAGTACTTTTGTAGGTGCTCGACGTTCCATGGATGGTGCAACTTCCATCCGTCTAGTGTCTCTAGGTGGTAGGTGCCTTTCCTTTACCATGACGTAATTTTGTAAGGTCCTTCCTAGTTGGGGCTGAGCTTCCCTTGGGTAGGGTCTTTAGCAGTGCCCATTACATTCCTCAAAACTAGATCTCCAACCTAAAAGTCTCTGTGTCTGACCCAGGAGTTGTAGTGCTTGGCTATGAGGTCCTAGTACCGTGCGAGTCTTTGTTTGACTGTTGCCCTGACCTCGTCTAGTAGATCAAGCTATAGATGCATAGCCTCATCATTTTTTTCTTTCATCGTGATTGTCCACCCTGTAGCTTGTGAGTCCGACCTTGGTTGAAATGATCGCCTTGCTCCCATATGTTAGCCAAAATGGTGTCTCTCCTGTAGGTGTTCTTGTTGTTGTCTTATGCGCCCATAGAATGCTTGAAAGCTCTTCAGGCCATATGCCCTTTGCCCCCTTAAGCCGAGTCTTGATAATTTTGAGCAAGAATCAGTTTGTGACTCAACCAGTTTGTTAGCTTAAGGGTGGGTGGGGGAGGATTAGTGGTTTTTGACCCCTAACTGCGAGAGAAAATCCCGAAAGGAGTCGTTGTCAAATTGTTTCCTGTTGTCCGAGACCAAGACCCTAGGGATCCCATACCTGCAAATGATGTACCTCCAGACGAAGATTTGCACGTTCTTCTTTGTAATGGTGGCCTAGGCTTCAGCTTCTACCCACTTGGTGAAGTAGTCTATGCCTACTATAAGGAACTTCAACTATTGTACCACTATCAGGAATGGTCCCATGATGTCTAATCCCCACTAAGAAAACGACCATGGGGCTGTCATTAGGATCAACTCTTCAGATGGCTGTCTGATGACGTTGCTAAACCTTTGACACTTGTCGTAGGTTTTGACATAAGTCTGGGCATCCTTCTGCATGGTGGGCCAGTAGTACCCTGCTCGAACCAGTTTATGTACCAACGATCGTGACCCTAAGTGGTTTCGGTAGATCCCTTCATGGACTTCTCTCATGATGTAGTTTGCTTCCTTAGGGCCCAAACACCTCAGGTATAGGCGGGAGAAGCCTCTTTTATACAAGAGGTCCTTTATCAAAACGAATCACGCTGCTTGGACCTTCAGCTTTCTTGCGGCTTTCTTCCCGTTTGGTAAAATGCCATTTTACAAGTAGGAGACTAATGGTGTTGTCTACTTGTTTTCAGAACCTATCACTTACACATCGACGAAATCTATTAGTGGAGAAAGCTGAACAAAGAAGAGTACATTGTCAAGGATGATCATATGTTCTGCTGAAGCGACTTTGGCAAGGCGGTCAGCTTGCTTATTCTCTCCTCTAGGGATTTGAACGATCTTGGCTTGCAGGTCGTCCACCCTTCTCTTTACTTGCTCCAGGTATTTCTTCATCCTCTCACCCTTGCATTTGTAATCCCCGTTTACTTGGTTGGTGACGACCTGAGAGTCGCAATGAATAACCACACTTGCGGCCCCTGCCGCTTTAGCGAGATCGAGTCCTACCATTAGAGCTTCGTACTCCGCTTCATTATTGGTGGTAAGGAAGTTGAGGCAAACCATACATTCAATCTTGTCTCCTTTTAGGGAAATAAGCACAATACCTACTCCACCAGCCTGTCTGTTGGACGACTCGTCTGTATGTATACTCCATCGAGGACACTTATCTGCCCCTTGTCTTCCCTGTTGGGAACTCCGCTATGAAGTCAGAAATGACCTGTCCTTTGATAGCAGTACGCGGGCGGTACTGAATGTCAAACTCACTCAACTCTATTGCCTACCGTGCCAATCTCCCAGCGGCTTTAGGGTTGCTCATTGCCCACCGTAAGGGCTTGTCGGTTAGGACGATCACCATATGGGCATGGAAGTATGGTTTGAGCTTGCGAGCTGCCGTAACCAAAGTGAGGGCAAGCTTTTCCATTGGTGGATACCTCTCTTCTGCACCACGAAGTGCCCGGCTGGTATAGTACCCGGGCTTTTGAACCTTTTCTTTTTCCCTGACTAAGGCCACGCTAATAGCTGCCGGGGAGATGGCCAAATAGAGGAAAAACTCTTCCCTAGGTTATGAAGGACTCAGTAGTGGTGGGGAAGAAAGGCATGCCTTTAAATCCTCGAACGCTTGCTGACACTATGCTATCCATTCAAAAGATTTTTTCAGTGTGCGAAAAAAGGGTAGGCACTTACTCGTTGCCCTTGATACGAACCTGTTCAAGGCGGCTATTTTGCCGTTTAAACTTAGTACTTCTTTTATGTTCTTTAGGGGGGGGGGGCATCTATACTATGGCCCTAATCTTGTCCGGGTTGGCCTTTATACCTCTTTGAGACACCATAAACCCTAGGAAATTTCCCGCCGTCACTCCAAATGCACACTTACTCGGGTTAAGCTTCATGTTATAGGAGCGAAGGGTGTCAAACATTTCCTTGAGATCCTTCAAATGGTCATCGTCCCTTTGGCTTTTTACCAGCATGTCGTCGACGTAGACTTGAACATTTCTTCTAATTTGGTTCATGAACATCTTATTCATAAGCCTCTGATATGTCATACCTGCGTTCTTGAGGCCGAATGGCATCACTTTGTAACAGAAGAAGCCTTGGCTGGTAACAAATAAAGTCTTCTCCTGATCCGATTCGTCCATCTGGATCTAGTTATAACCTAAAAAGGAATCCATGAAGCTCAGTAGTTGATGCTTGGTCGTGGAGTCTACTAGTACTTCGACTTATGGGAGAGGGTAACTATCCTTGGGGCATGCTTTGTTCAGGTCCGTGAAATCTACACACATTCTCCATTTACCGCTGATTTTCTTGACCATTACCACATTTGCCAGCCCATCAGGATAGTATATTTCCCTGATGAAGCCTGACTCTTGTAACTTGCCGACTTCTTCTGATATCACTCGGTCTCGTTCCTAGGCGAACACTGGCTTCTTCTGACGGATGGGTGAAAAAGAGGGTGACACATTCAGCCTATGTACCATGATCGAGGGGTCGATTCCTAGCATGTCTTCATGGCTCCAAGCAAACACATCCTGGTTCTCCTTGAGAAAAGTTGTGAGCATTAGGCGTTAGGCTGGCGAGGGTAACGATCCTTGTGGTTCGGTCTGGCCTAGAGTCATTGAGGGGTACCTTCTCGAGTCTTTCTATGGGTTCCGCCACCGTCTGCTGCTCTAGCATTGCAATATAACATTCGCACGCAGCTATTTGATCTTCTCGCACTTCCCCTACTCCATACTCAATGGGGAATTTAATCATCAAGTGGTAGGTAGAAGTTACAGCCTTCCACGAGTTGAGAGTATACCGTCCTAGGATGGCCTTGTAGGCAGACGAGCAATCGACAACAAGGAATGTAACATCCTTAGTGATCTACTGAGGATAATCTCCGATTGTTATAGGCAATGTGACTGCGCCGAGGGGATACACTTTTGCTCCTCCAAATCCAACAAGTGGAGCGTTGGTTGGGACCAGATGTTCTCTATTAATCCACATCTGTTGGAACGCTTGGAGGATGTCTGCGGAGCTCCCGTTGTTAACCAAGACCCGATGTGTGTTATAGTCCCTTACCTGAATGCTAACGACGAGGGCATCATCATGCGGGTGGTGGAGACATCGAGCATCTTCTTCTGAGAATCCAATAATGGGGTTGTCGATCCACGCCATCTTTGAGATGAAGCCCGTTAGCTGGACGTTTTGAACCATCCTGAGGTAAGTTTTTCGAGCCTTTTTGGATGAGCCGGTCGCCCCGTGCCTCCTACAATCATCCTTATGTCTCTTAGGGGCGGCCTTGGACGCTTGTTGTCCCGACGGGGAGCCTACTCTTAAGGCGGATCCGCTCTCTCCTTGCTGATGAACTTCTATAACTTCCCTTGCCTAATGAGGGCTTCGATATGTTGTTTCAAGTCATAGCAGTCGGCTGTGTCATGATCATGGTCACGATGGAAATGGTAGTATTTGTCTTTAGACCTCTTATTAGGATCTCCCTTCAGATTGCCGGGAAATGTTGGGGCTCCTTTGTCCTTGATTTGCATCAGGACCTGGTCGATTGGGGTAGTTAGTGGGGTGAAACTCGTGAACTTCCCCGTGGGGGGCTTAGAACGCCTGTCATCTCTTCATTCTCCAGTTCTTACCATCTTTCGCCCCTTATCCTGCCGTGTGTCTTCCTGTCTTTCTCTTTTCGGGTCAAAAGTTCGTCTTCCACGTTCATGTATTTAAACACCCTGTAAAGCAAATTTGACATAGTCTTTGGGTCGTTCTTATATAGTGAAAATAGAAACTTACCCTTCCGCAACCCATTCGTGAATGCAGCTACAAGTATCTTGTCGTCGGCTTCATTGATTGAAAGCACTTTTTTGTTAAAGCGGGCTATGTAATAACTCAACGTCTCATCCTCCTGTTACTTGATGCTCATCAAGCACGCAATAGACTTCTTATACATGTGCCCCTCGATAAAGTGTGAAGCGAACTGGGTGCTTAGCTCCTTGAAAGTATTGATGGAGTTAGGCGTCAACTTGCCGAACCAAATTCTTGCGGGACCCTTCAGTATAGTAGGGAGGCCCTACACATGATCTCATCCGCCACCCCTTGAAGGTACATCAGGGTCTTGAAAGATTCTAAGTGATCTAGAGGGTTCTTGGCCACGTCGTAGCTTTCTATCTGTAGCATGCAAAACTTCAACGGAAGGGGGAAGGAATTGACAAACATGGTGAATGGCGAATCGGTTCGATGGATCAAGTCATCGAGGTCGCTAGACACCTGCCCTTTGAGGGCGTTCATCATAAAGTCCATCTGTTCCTTCATCATCTGCATCTTTGCAACCATGTGAGGTGGAGCCGTATGAATGATGAAGGATGGCTTATGTCCTATCGTTCTAGTCTGCTTCGAGTGTTGCTACCTTCTGGCCCCTCTTGGTCTCTTCTCTCAGCGCTGGTGCCTTCTTGGTCTTCCACCTGAGTGTTATGCCCTGCGTTCTTTTGACGTAGCTGCTCTTCCAGATTATGGTTTTGTGAGGCATTCCACGACAGTGGCGAGAGTTTGAACCTATCTCTCGAGGGCAGTTGTGTGTGGTTCGTCTCACTGAACGTTGTTGGTGGTCGCCATCGAACGAGTAAGTAACATGCAACTCTTTGTCCGGGAAGCGTTTGCATGGCTTACAAGTCACAGTTCCCCATAGACAGTGCCAACTGATGATGCCGAAAAACCACCAGTAAGCCACACAATCCTTGCATGCTCGAAACAGTACCTACACAACAAAAAGAGAAGACCTAACAGAGAGTACCGATGTGGTGCCAACCAAATACCCTCCAAAGGTCAAGTTAGGACTTTTCACAACTCTAGAGTGCTAGAGCTGGGGTAAATTACGCATACCTTAGTTTATGAGGGTTTTGGGGTTTTTATAGTAGTAGAGGGTTGACATCTCTTCCTTGGTTTAGAAGTCTTTTCCTTATAGGAGTCTCCATGAGCGTATTTTGCAGAACCCTTTCCTTGTAGGAGTCCTTTTGATTAGCACTGAGTGTGGGGCACAAGATATTTCCTTATAACGCATGCGTAGGGACCAAGTAAGGCCATGTCAGAGACGTCAGAGGCTCGCATACCCCCTTTAGTTTATTGGTGTCAACTTTCCATCTTCATCACCCAAAGTGCTCTCGTCAGCTTCGAAGTGAACCTATAGACTTTATACTATCGTCACTTGTTAATGGACACAAGTAAGACCGACGGGTCTATTTGGACCGTCGCCTTCTGCCTTTTCATTGGTGCGTGTTAGTGTTACAAATTTACCCGTATCAGAAGTTGTCCACCAAACTAGCCCAGGTGGCTTATTCTAGATGGATTATGTGTATGATAACAAATAAAAAGTGGAAATCATGGAGGCCAGGGCAATTTTTTTTTGTAACCCTTAACCAGCTTATGTTACCCTTTTTTTTTTTTTTTTTTGTTGATGAAACTTACGTTACCCTTTGTTGGGACGAATTCCAAAATGAGTGTTGCCGTCAAAAGAGACGTCTTTATTTTGATGTAGCCCAAGAGATAATAACGTCGCTTGGAGTATCTAGTAAGTTCAATACTTATACAATTTACTTTTAAAAAAAAAATTATAAATAAACAAAAGGCACCGCCAAAGTATTAATAAATTAATTAATTTTGATTGCATCAAGATATAGGAGAAATGATAAGGTCCTCATAGTGAACAAGTGATGTGGTCCACCATTCCACTAAAAGACTCACACCTGTTTAAAATTGCTGAGTTAAAATTTTTTTTAAAACAAAAATTAATTACTGACTCAGCAATTTTAAATAAGTGGGAACCTTTTAGTGAAATTGTGGACAAGTGACATGGACTACCATTCCACTAAAAGACTTCCACCTATTTAAAATTGCTGAGTTAGAATATTTTTTTTAAAACAAAAACTAATTACTGACTCAGCAATTTTAAACAGGTGGGAGCATTTTAGTGAAATGAAGAACAAGTGACATGGTCCACCAGAGGACTGTATAATTTCTCGAGATATAGAGGCAGAGCAGGACTTCTAGAGAGAGAGATACAATGCCCCTCGACATCCTCGTTGCTTGTAAGTTTCCTTGACGTTTGGTAGCTAGTATGTTTCGGTTTTGATTTTTTGATTTTGATTTTTATATTTTTTTTTTCGGTTCATGCGGTATGATTGTATATGTGTATATTTCTTTTCTTTTTTTTTCATCTCTTATTGATTTCAATATGAGTGTTCCTCTTTTGAATTTAGGTTTAGATCTCCGTTGGAAACCACCGCTGCTAACCCACCGATTGCACCCAAAAAAAAAAAAAAAAAATTTTGACAACAAATTTGACACCAGACACGGTTAGGTTAAAAAAAAGTGAGCTCATAGGTGAGCTTGCAAACTTAACTGGTGTGAAAAATGTTGTAACATTACTCTAATTTTTAATTTTTTTGCGTACATAGCATTATTCTAATCTATCTAATTTTTATACAAACAGCCAATGGTTTATTAAAAGAAAAACAAGTGGAATGGACTCTATTAATACGAGTTCTAAAGTGTCCCACTGTTTTAAAAGAATTTCCGTTGGCTGTAAATGCCTTTCGTTTGTGTTATGATGAGACATAAATGATACCTTGTAAAAAAGTCTGGGAAATTTGTCTCTACTCAGATTCTTTTCTTAACACTACAAAAAACGGAGCCTGAAGCCGCGTTTTGGAGCCGCGTTTTTGGAAAACGCGGCTTCAGCCGTTCCTTTGAGCCGCGTTTTCCAAGAACGCGGCTCAAAGGAAAGGCTGGAGCCGCGTTTTCCAAAAACGCGGCTCAATAACGCGGCTTCAGGCCGTGCGGCTAATTTTTTCATTTTTTTTTTTAATTGTAGCTTGAGCTGCGTTTCAAAAACGCAGCTTCAGACCCCTTGAAACGTACTGTACCAGGATGGAGCTGCGTTTGAAACGCAGCTTCAAGTTTCAGTATAAACAAAAAAAAAAACGAAACGTGAATCCCTCACCATCGAATCAGAAAACTGGCTCTCCGATCACACAAGACCCTCACCGATCGCCCACACTCCCCTCACCGATCGCCCATTCCCCTCACCACTCCAACACAGTCCCCTCAACGCTCGCACATCCCCTCACCGATCGTAGACAACTCTCACCGATCTCACACTCCCCTCACCGATCTCAGCCCACTCTCACCGATCTCAAGCCTATGTGAATCCCCTCACTTCAACCCTATGTGAATCCCCTTCCTCCCTCCGCTCTTCCTCCTCTTCGTTTCCTTCTCACCGATCGCTGGCACACACCCATTCTCGCAAGGCCACTAGCAGTAAGTTTTTCAAAATTTTTTGTTTTGATTCCTGTTTTGGGGTTCCTATTTTTGCTTTACGGTTTTGATTTTAGGTTTAGGGTTTGGGCCGTCGATCTAGGGTTTTGATTTTGGGTATAAATGTTCAATCTCAATATTTGGTTTTAGATTTCAATATTTGGTTTTGGAGATGTTTGATCGATGAATTCATTTTTGCTTGGTGGGTTTTTGATATCTGTGTGTGTGTGTGTGTGTGTTGCTGCGGATCCTATTGTCTGTGTGTGTGTGTGTGTTGCTTGTGCTGCTGTGTGTGTGTGTGTATGTTGCTGTTGCTGCTGCTGCTGCTCTGTGTGTGTGTTGTTACTGGTGCTGCTCTGTGTTTGTGTGTGTGCTGCTGGTGTGTGTGTGTTGCTGGTGCTGCTCTGTGTTTGTGTGTGTGTCTGTGTTGCTGCGGATCCTATTGTCTCTGTGTGTGTGTGTGTTGCTTGTGCTGCTCTGTGTGTGTGTGTGTGTGTATGTTGCTGTTATAGGATATGCTGCTGCTCTGTGTGTGTCTGTGTGTGTGTTGTTACTGGTGCTGCTCTGTGTTTGTGTGTGTGCTGGTGTGTGTGTGTTGCTGGTGCTGCTGTGTGTGTGTGTGTGTGTGTGTGTTGTTGGTGCTGTGCTCTGTGTGTGGGTATGTGTGTTGCTGCTGCTGCTGCTGTGTGTCTGTGTGTGTGTGTGCTGCTGCTCTGTGTGTGTGTGTGTGTTGTGTGTGTGTTGCTTGTGCTGCTGCTGTGTGTGTGTGTGTGCTGCTGCTGTGTGTGTGTGTGTTGCTGTGTTGCTGCTGTGTGTGTGTGTGTGTGTGTGTGTTGTTGGTGCTGTCTGTGTGTGGTATGTGTGTTGCTGCTGCTGTGTGTGTGTGTGTGTGTGTGTGTGCTGCTACTCTGTGTGTGTGTGTGTGTGTGTGTTGCTTGTGCTGCTGCTCTGTGTGTGTGTGTGTTGCTGCTACTGCTGCTGTGTGTGTGTGTGTGTGTGTTGCTGCTGCTCTGTGGAAGAGGGATTTTAAGTGATGTGTGTGTGTGTTGCTTGTGCTGCTGCTCTGTGTGTGTGTGTGTTGCTGCTACTGCTGCTGTGTGTGTGTGTGTGTGTGTTGCTGCTGCTCTGTGGAAGAGGGATTTTAAGTGAATCGCCCAACTTCCAATTTAAACAATGTATAGATGCAATATTAGGAATACTAGCATGACATAAAATGGTAACAATACTGTACTAATTATGACAAGGTTAGAGGAATTTGTTTTATATTTTTGATAAATAGAACTTTTAAATATTAGTCGACCTTTAATGAAAAAGGATGAAATATAATGTAATTATTGGGAAGTTGTTTTACAAGGCTTTCGACAAAGTTGTTTGGGGTCATCCAATTTGAAGTTGTATGGTCGTGCACTTGTGCTGCATCTGCAATTTAATTGTTAGTGTTTCTTTCAATGACAATAGTGCATCTGTCACTAATTAGCTTATTTTTCAATATATAAGTTTTCTTTTTCCTGTTCTTTTCTTTTTGGGTTGCTGTATTTGGGTGGCAAAAATGAGGGCATGAATTCAAAATGGATAGACATCTAAGAGTTTCTCCAGTATTGAAATTTAATTTCAACTAATCAAAGTAAACCCACTTATCTATCACAGGATTTGAATCGATTAGTTATTGCACTTAAAATGTAAAGAAACTTTTTAATATTCAGCCTCATAGTCTTTTACCCTTTTTTTTTTTAAAGAGATTTTTAATCTATAGCGTCCGATAGATTTCAGAATTATTGATAATAAACTAATAATGACATTTCATTGTTATTGATAATTTGTCCAATTTGGTCCATCTCGGTCTATTCAGTCCACCTTAGTCCTTTCGGTCCACTTCGATCCATTCAGTCTATTTTGGTCCTTTCGGTCCAATTCGGTCCTTTTAGTCCACTTCAATCCTTTCGGTCCATTCAGTCTATTTTGGTCCTTCCGGTCCAATTCAGTCCTTTTAGTCCATTTCGGTCCAATTCGGTCCTTTTAGTCTACTTCAGTCCTTTCGGTCCATTCAGTTCACTTCGGTCATTTTGGTCCATTCAGTCTATTTTGGTCCTTTCGGTCCAATTCGGTCCTTTTAGTCCACTTCAGTCCTTTCGGTCCAAATTGGCCCTTTGATCCACTCGGTCTTATTGGTCCAGTTCAATCGAAAATGACGAAAAGTAATATAATTATTTTTAATTGTTTAATTTAATTATTTATGGTATTATTTACTATCTTTCTTTATGTTCCCCCTACATGATATTATTATTATTATTTTTTTATAGGGGGACGAAATTTAAAGATGATGGTATTAAATTTAGTATCATAATCTACAATCTTCTAATGCATAAG
Organism: Quercus lobata; assembly: GCF_001633185.2. Lineage (NCBI taxonomy): Eukaryota > Viridiplantae > Streptophyta > Magnoliopsida > Fagales > Fagaceae > Quercus > Quercus lobata. The sequence continues at coordinate 60,541,119 of NC_044913.1, forward strand.
TTATTCAGTACAATTCTATTTCATATGAAGATTGTGAAGCTCATCTTACAATGTATAAATTATATAACATATCATCGTAGAAATTCATCTGTAAATAAATGTATTGCCCTCTTCATTCTTTAACAATAAATGCCGTTAATATTTTCATACAATCACACAAACTAGTTAATATGATAAAACAAAGCCATACAAAGTACCTTTTTATGTTGAAGACTCTTGTTATGTGGTTGGAAGAAGCACAAACTTTTTATTGAACATATATATATCGATACAAACAATTGTAAATGCCTCATGCATTGCATAGACCTACAACTAGTTATGATAATAACCAATCCATTAGGGAGGTAAAGTGCACTAATTTAATTTTTAAACTCATGTTATCCAATAACAAATGTTATACATGGTCAATGAAAAACAAGTCATGTAGAACTGTTTTATGTCATTTCCTTATGCCTTTTCACCCTCTAGTCCTTTTTGGACTAGATTTTAATTATGAAAATTTTACTGACTAGTTTGTCTTATTTTACTATGATTATTGATGTCTTATGGTAGTTGTGAAATTTGATAGTGTTTGTTTACGGAGTTGGTTCAGTTGACAAGGTTAACAATATACTTTATATTATATTTTATATGTTGGTATACAATATATTAAAATAATCTAAAAGAAAGGAATAAATCTCACTGCTATGTTACAAAATAAAATTAAGCAAGCATCGCGACAATTGTTCCAAGACGAAAGCACCTATCTTTTTGGTACTCATGAAAGCTCACATCTAAATGTATCGTGCTTTGGGCGAAGGGCATATCTCACTTGTAGTGCCTGTTGTATCAATCTCTCTTTCGTGATTAGTTAAGATGACTACTTATATGTGATTTGTCATTATTTTTTTTTTAGTAATATATGTGTGAATTTCAGTCAGATATTCTCATACACATATATATATATATATATATATATATATAGAGGTTTTAATGTTCTAGGAATATGTTCTTCTATCGAAGGAGTTAGAATTTCTTAATATTCATAATTACATATATGGTACCAATTCTCTTGTTAGAATATGTGTGTTTGGATTGACTTATTTGTTGCATTGTTGATTTATTAAAAATGGGTGTATAAATATAGTTGTACATGGAAACAACGGATGCTTTAAAAGGCTTTATATAGATAAGTTAATAATTTTTTTTTTATATATAAAAAAACCAAACTCAATATAAAGAATAAAACAATTTTATTTTATTTTTATTAAAACCTCTAGCCTCTTTATTGCGTGCATAGTCAGTTTTTGTGTCTTAAAAAAAAGGTGTAAAACAAAGTGTGCTTGACTGCCATCACAACCTGTTACTTGGTGTTGGGCACGTGTACATGTATCTATTAATTAACATGTTCCTTACATGTGTTTCACAGGTGATGTTGTTCGCAAACATTTGAAATTATAGTCAGAGGCACAAAGTTCACAACAAATTCCGCTCACTGTGCACGAAAATCCAGACGCCTCTCAAAAGCCATTCACCTACATTTTCTATCATTTTATCTTGGTACCCGCCCAATTCCCACGCCTTTTCTTCGTTGTGCTTACTATCTTTCTTAAATTGATGCGTCCTTGCATCTTTGTAACTCTTTTTGTTGTAATTGTTCTTTTCATTTAATTATATAGATTAAGATTTATATCATAGGGCTGTATCTGAGACATATGTAGCCGTATGATACAAATTTTGAAAAGATACTTGTAAAACAAACACAGTTGGAACATACCCAACGTGCAGTATTGTATTGGAAAGGACAGTGGTTTTATATTTGAATGGGTGAATATCTCACTCTTCATATTGCATGAAGAGATGCCTGCGTGTGTGTGTGTATATGCAATTAACTTCAATTTCCTCTTAATTTAATAGGTTGGGAAGTACTTAAATATAGATATTATCACTTCATACATCTTCTCTTTTGACTAACTTATTTCATAAATGATATAAATTTTCATAAATTAAATGATTTTCAACCCTTCATACAACTTTCTTCTTGACTAACGCTTTTCATAATTTAAATAAACTTTAAACTCCATAGCAAAATGTGACAATCGACTCCTAACAAGTAATACCCAATTACATGGATGCATTCAGTTCTTTCTTGCTAATATAGAATCAACAAATCATATCGATTTGTTCGTAACAATTCACTTAGACCAACTCTTGGAACCTTAAAGGAGTGGGCAACAATATATTCTATTTTGGACTTACAATATCATCATACATAGCATTTAGCTTAGATTATCACATGTAGGAGACGACTTCGTTGTTGGACATAGTTATCTTGGTATTCTGGAGGTTATAATTATTACAATTGCATGCATTTGTGATTTGTTAATATCTTATTCCAACAATTATGCTTAAAATATTCCAAACATATCACATTAAGTTATGCTTCATTTAGTGTTACTATTTAGAAAATTGAAAGTATAGGCTATTCTTGATGTAGTGATATATATATATATATGTTATCCGAAAATCTATGCATAGTTCGGTATGTTTGTTCTTTACAAATCAGTAATAGGTCTCAGATCACCTCTGAATCTAATTTGACGGTTTATTGGCTATGCATTACCAAATGTTGTTGTAGGTCAGATATTGTTTATCTTGTATAGTCATGGATAAAAGTTGGATGAAGAAGCAGAGGGGTTCAAGGGAATATATTGAAGGTGTACTTAAATTTGTGGAATTTGCATCAAAACATGCAAGCGATGGGAAAATCTTTTGTCCTTGTACCAAATGTGTGAATATGAATTTGGTACTGCCAGGGGTGGCATGTGAACATCTTTGGAGTAAGGGGATGCTTCAAAATTACACACTTTGGAAATGGCATGGGGAATCGGCGGCTGCGCCAACTGCCACTGAATGTGGGAGTAGTCATGTCCAAGAGTCCTTAGAACAATACGGTGACTTTCGTGGGATGTTGCATGATTTGTGCCCCACGCATGGAATGTCACCTGAACCAATGGACGAAGGGGAAACTGTGCAACAACCGGCTGAAGGTCCAAATGATGGTGCACAAAAGTTTTACAAAATGATAGATGATGTCCACAAACCTTTATATGCTGGGTGTACAAAATTTAGCATATTCTCAGCCATCGTTGTGTTGTTCCAGTTGAAGACTCTTTGTGGTTGGACGAACAAGTCATTTACTATGTTGCTTCAACTCTTGATGGATATGCTCCCTTCTAACGCTAAGTTGCCAAAGGACCATTATGAGGCTAAGAAAATAGTTCGAGATTTGGGTTTGGGGTATGAGAAGATCCATGCTTGTCCCAATGATTGTATGCTATTTTGGAAGGAGAATGTTAACCTCGAGGCATGTCCTTGTTGCGAAGAAAGTAGGTGGAAACCAAATGAGGCATCCGTTACAAATAATAATGCCTCATCTAGTAAGGGAAAGAAGAAAGCTGCAAAGATCCTACGCTGGTTTCCCTTAAAGCCAAGATTGCAGCGATTATTTTTGTCACCCGACTTGGCTAGTTCTATGAAATGGCATGCTAATGGTCGTACAGAGGACGGGGTAATGCGGCATCCTGCTGACTCGGATGCATGGAAAATGTTTGACACTACGCATTTACAGTTCTCGTCTGAGCCTCGTAATGTCAGACTTGGATTAGCTGCGGATGGGTTCAACCCCTTCGGAATGCTGAGTACTACTCACAGCACTTGGCCTGTCATGCTAGTCCTTTACAATCTCCCGCCTTGGTTGTGCATTAAACGATCATCTTTGATTTTATCACTAGTTATTCCTGGACCTAAATCGCCAGGGATTGCAATAGATGTGTACTTGCAACCCTTAGTAGAAGAACTGAGGGAATTATGGGATGTTGGAGTAGAAGCATACGGTGCATCTTCAAAAAATGTATTCCAATTGCATGCAGTATTGATGTGGACGGTACATGATTTTCCTGCATACGCAGATGTGTCGGGTTGGAGTACGAAGGGTAAGTTTGCGTGTCCTTGTTGTGCCTCAAAGACCGACTTGAAATATTTAAAAAATGGCCGCAAATTCTGTTACATGGGACATAGGCGATGGTTGGGTAGTGACCACGAATTTCGGAAAGAAGATACTTTATTTGATGGATTCACTGATATGCGAGTGGCTCCTGTGCCACCAGTTGCGTCAAACATAATTGTGGACACTGAAACTTTACTTACACGTTGTCTGGGAAAGAAATGTCGAGAAAAATACAACAAAAGAAAGAGAGGTGAGGCAAACCAGTGTGTTTGGAAGAAGAGAAGTATTTTTTTCACATTGCCTTATTGGAAGGATCACAAGTTGCGACACAATCTTGATGTGATGCATATAGAGAAGAATGTGATGGACAATATACTTGGCACTTTGCTGAACGTGAAGGACTGGACAAAGGACAATTACAAGGCACGCCTTGACTTGGCGGAAATGGGAATAAGGAGAGAACTCCACCTACAGCGAAAAGACCATGATAAGTATATGATACCGCCTGCGTGTTTTCATATGACTGCATTGGAGAAAGATGGTTTCTTGCAAGTTTTGCGAGACGTAAAAGTGCCCGATGGATATGCTTCCAACATCTCCCGCCGTGTGAACCTCAAAGAACGTAAGATTTCTGGTTTAAAGAGTCATGATAATCACATCCTGATGCAACAACTCCTTCCAATTGCTTTACGAGGATCTTTGCCATCGCATGTCATTAGGCCTTTGATGAAGTTAGCTTGTTTCTTTAGGAAAATTTGTTCGAAAACCCTTACGGTGCTTGATATTGCGAGTGCTGAGGCTGACATTGCAGTGACGTTGTGTGAATTGGAAAAAATATTTCCTCCATCTTTCTTCACTGTGATGGTACATTTGGTCATGCACTTGGCTACTGAAGCCAGGATTGGTGGTCCAGTTCAGTACCGTTGGATGTACCCCATTGAGAGGTAAGTCATAGGTAATACATGTACAGTATGAGGTTTCATGTGTGCTTTCTAATAGCTAGTGTCAATTACTAACCTTGTCATGCGCATTATAGGTACCTCTCACGCCTTAAGTCTTATGTAAGAAATAGGGCTGCTCCAGAAGGGTGTATTGCTGAAGGCTACATAGTGGAGGAATGTTTAACGTTTTGTTCACGGTATATGGAAGGAGTTGAAACTATATTCTCACGACCCACAAGGACGATGGAGGAGTCAACAGGGGCAGTTTCAAGTGTGGCACTAGAAAGTAGGGAATTGACCCAAGCTCATCGCTATGTGCTATTCAATTCCGAGAACATTTACCAGTTTCGTGAGTAAGTATTATGGACATCAATATAATTGCACGAGAATCCAATGTGCGCTCCGTGTATTAACACTAATACAATTGCCATCTCATGTAGGATGCACAAAAGTTTGACGAAGGATGAACTTCAAAAGGGCCACTGTCGTATATCCAATGCTACTATTCATAAGCACCACATGGAGAACTTTTGTGGCTGGTTTAGATCTCACGTACGTGTCATATATTCAACTTTTTAACATTGCAACTTTCCCATAAGTAGAAGGACGATACTAATTAGACTCAGTTAATTTGTTTGATTATATTAGGTGATGTCAATGACTGCTGCTGATAGGGAAAGAACTGGACTTAGTGATACACTTGTCACGCTTTCGAAAGGCCCATATACTTCAGTAAATCGGCTGAAACATTATGTCATAAATGGGTTAAAATTTAGGAGTTCGAGTGTCGAGGGAAATAGAAAAACGCAAAATAGTGGAGTTAGTGTTGCCACTGAAGGTGGCAATATGTACTATGGTGTGTTGACAGATATCATTGAGTTGAATTATTCAGGCAACATCAAACATGTGTTATTCAAGTGTAAATGGGTTGATGATCAAAATAGGAGGGGATATAAGATTGATGAGTTTGGGTTTCCTATGGTGAATTTTAATCATTCCGTACATGGTGGGGAGGAAATGGTGCATGAACCATATGTGTTGGCGTCTCAAGCTACACAAGTTTTTTATGTTGAAGATAAAAGGCAGAAAGATTGGTTTGTTGTCGTTAAAACGAAAGCCAGAGATGTATTTGATGCAGGTATTGGGCCCCATTGTGATGAGGATGACACGGATGAGTTTCTTGAGAACATCCCGTACTCTGTCACTAGTCCTGATGTTGGTAGGGATGACCTTCGTTGGGGTAGAGATGATGAGGAGGGAATGACAATTGATGCCTCTATCATTGGCCCAAGAGATCTTCCTGAAATGGATGACTTGGATGAGTGTGAGCTCATTGATGATGACTCCAACGATGAAGATGACAACGAAGTCGATTACAGTGATGATGAGTAGTGTAATAGGATATTGTTGTGGTATGTGTAATTGTGTTATAGTTAATTCTTATTGAAATTATAAGTTCTCATTTGTAAAGGCATATTGCGTGCAAAGTTTGACATTGTTACATATATATGTACAAACTATTATTTTGTCAAAATTGTTAAAAAATAAAATTTTGAACATATATATGCAACTAATAACATAGACATATCTTTCCGGTTCGTTCAGAGCTTTGGAGTCACTATGACTCTGCGTATGACTTGAAAAGCACAACCCAGAAGGATTTAGACGTTTGAAACGGTTGTGATTGTCACCCTATCCTCTTTCACAATTTGCCTACGGATGTATGTAGTATGTACATGATTTAATTGTGATTGAGCATGACTAATATGTGATTAAGCTAACTCAAACAAACTGGGAAGTGTGAAAATAATTTTAGTAGGAAATTAATACGCTAAAATAAAACTTACTTCATTTACATAACAAAGTTGCTACAAACGAGACTAAATATTTACCTATACTAAAAGAGAAAATTGTAGGGAAAAACATTCAACATGGTTTTGGTATGGGGTTGACTTGTCTTTTTTTTTTCTTACTTTGAAATGAAGACTCTAGTTACACTTGTGTCTTTGTTATAGGATATATGTGTCCTCATGACTTAAGAATCGGATTGATACTCATATATAATTAGTAGGTGAAACTGTTACTTCTTCATGTTGTTGCATATATATGTTATAACTGTTATATTTTCGTGTTGTTAAGAAATAATAGTTTTAACATACATAATTATCTTTACTACAGTTAACAATTATTGGCCGTGCTTCTTAACCATTTTTCCTCATTGTGTTGTAAAAGGTGTTGGACGCAAGAATGGGGAGGAAACGCCAGTTGTCACTTGTTTACGTTGGGCAAGGATCATCACAGTCACTACAACGAGTGGAGGCAGCTGAGGAGGAACCCCACATTTCTGAGGACGCAAGACCGGTGCCAACACCGGTGGCAAGTGACGATGATGAGACACTAGCTCTAGGTATTGGTCATGTTTTCGAATGTAAGGTTTGATGTTTATTATTGGATGCTTAGATCAATTCTAGCTAATACATATAGGAATTAATTTGGTTCAAAGTTTTTTAATATTGTAGGATTAATTTATGTTTTGTAATTTCAATTATCAGTTGGTGGTTTACATCATTTCATAATATAATTAAAATATCAAGGTATATTGAGTATATTCTGCTGACTTTGGTCCATTTGGTCCATTAATTTCCTTTGGGTCCAATTCAGTAGGTTTTGGTCTATTTGGTCCAATTTGGTCTGCTCAGTCCAGTCATTTCTGCTCAGTCTAGTTTGGTCCTACAGTGTCTACCTCGGTCCTTTAGGTCCACTATGGTCCATTCAATCACTTCAGTCCAATTTCATGCCATTGGTTTTTCAATTGGGATGTTCCTGACATGTTATATACTTGACTCGAAGCCAACTATATGCAGTAAAGTATAACCAAGACATTCCCTCTGTATTTCCAAATTAACAAAGTGTGGGAAAATGCAAAACCTTGATTATCAATTCCAAGTATGTAGGATCTATTCCATCTTGGGTATCATTCTATCCAGATGATGATTAAAAAAAAAAACGTGATATGTTCTTGTAGATTATTGTTATACTTGCTTAATTAAGCTGTCAATTTCCAATTACCAGTGAACTTTAGGAAATTGGTAAACAAATTTGCTGAAGTTGAATGATCAAAGAGAAGATCGGGTTGAAATTATATATTCTAAATCCAAATTTATTAAATGGTAATTATAGGCAACCCGTGACGAAGCATGGTTGCTCGTCTTTTTAGAAAGCTACGTAAGTGGGTTACATGAATGCGTGGGAGAAAGGCCTCAATTTACTTATGTTTTGTAACCATGAAATCGTAAACCTTTTATTATTTCAATTGGTAGATGCATAATTTTTGCGTGGTGTGACATTTTTCACTACTTCTAAGCTTTGTTAAATAAGTTCTAATATGGCTGGTCTTGTAGATACAGATGATTATGTGCATACCCAAACACCAGTACAAAATCCAGCACCGGAACAAAATCGAGCATCAGAAAATAGGCTTGGAAAACGTGGGAAAACAAGGTTGGCTGACATATGGGCAATGACTGGTGAGTACAAAATTCAGTTGCCGTTAAATGATGAAGGCCAACCGATTGGCAATGACGGGGAATTGTTCGTTCGATGGTTGGGCTCGTTTTGCGAGAATGGCCTATTATGCCCGCTTACGCCTGCTGGGTGGCCAAGTGTCCCTCAAAAGTTTAAAAAAGATTGTTGGACGGAGATTAAGGTAGTATGAAAAGGAAATATTAGTTATTTTTATTTACACCTGCTGTCCTAATTAAAATACTACATTTTGCTAACTCTACTGTCTTATTTCAGCAACGGTATATAATTGATCCCAATATTGTCAAACCAGCGAATCAAATGGGATGGGCAATGAGTCAGCTAGGAGAACTAAGGAGGAATCGCAGGACCAAGTTGAAGAAGGATCACAAAAAACCTGGGCTGTCACGTGAACAAGTATTGGCTATTGAACCGCCTGGGGTTATCCCAGCACAGTGGAAGGAGATGGTTGATTATTGGTTCAATGAAAAAACTGAGGTACATGCGATATTCTTTGTCTTACTCATGTTCATGGTAATTTAGTCAAGAGATGTTTTGATTTTTTTAAATTTTCTTTTTTTGATGGTAATGTGGTTGCAGACATTAAGTCTCAAAAACAAGGCGAGTCGAGACAAGCAGAAAGATATAGCAAGATGTGGGGCCAAAAGTCTTGCTCAGATTTCTGCTGAAATGGTAATAAGTAAACTTAGAATTCATAAATGCCTACATGATGTCCCCTGATATTTTGAGGTCAAATTTACCAACTTAATCTCATTTCATATGTTTTAGGAATAAGAATAAGTTAATTAAATTATAGGTTTTTTGGTAAGTAAAAAATGTAATACATAGCTTTTTTGCTCAGATTTCTAACTCTCCATGTCATTTTTATTTTTAATATCTTAATTTAACAACCCCATGTGTATTTGGAACGTAGCTAAATCCTCTCATTATGTTACTACTCTCTCAGCTTTTTCATAATTTCAGTAACTTTGTTATGACTATCTCATTGTGGACTTGTGTTAATTGTGGCATAACAACATTATATAGTTAGTGTTTATTGTAATTATGTTTGTTCATCATATAGGCGAAAGATAAAGGGGCGGCAGTCGAACGCGCGGATGTCTTTCAGAAAGTATACCGTACGAAAGATGGGGTTGCTATTAGTGACCGTGTGCAAGATCAGATGGTAAGGACAATTTAATCGAATTGAATTTTAGTGTATTTTGTGTTTGTATTAATTCTGGTGTGTAATATGTTGTTTGGTTTTTGTGGGAAAACAGGATAGGATGGTAGTACTTTTGAATGAACAGGACATATGACTACACGGAGAGATTGGTAATGGAATCCTCTGGTCGAAGGACGACGCATATGCTTGGGTGATAGGTCTTGATGAGCGCCCAGGTCGTGTATGTGGGGTAGGCTTTGGGATCACCCCATCAGGAAGAAGTGGCAGAAACGCATCACAGTTTACCCCGACTACTACTCCATCGTCAAGCAGAACTCACGACAGGATGTCAGAGTTGGAGACGAGTCATGAAGAGCTAAGGGAGGCACTAGCTAAATCTAGGGAGGAACTAGCAATTTGTAGGGGGGAAGTAGCTCAATCCGAGGCGAGGCATAGGGCGGAACTAGCTGAAGCTGAGGCGAGGGCCCAAGCACGGATGGCTGAAATGATGGCGTCGATGAAAGCCATGTTTGCTTCATTTAGCCAGGGGATACATAATATAGGTCATTCTCAGGTACTAAACAAATTTTATTTAGCCAAGAACTTAATATCTTGCACACGCATTGGTATGTGATATTAATACGATGCCTTTAATATATTTTAGGATGACAGTGCTTGATGGGAATGGAACTGTGAATCCTGAGGTAAAACAAAATTTCTCTAAAAATTTCTCTACAAACAGCAGCCTTCCTATAAACATACCATGCTATGATGGATAAAGTATTGCTGAACTTGATTGAATTCGAAGTTTTGACTAGGTTGTTTTAACGAATAGTTGAACTATTGCATAGTCTTCCTCTCATGTTACTCTTTGTATTTTTTTTGTTTTTTAATCCAAATGAGCTCTCTCCCTCATAACATTATTCTCCCAAATTGCTCCATTGTGAGGCCTTTTAATACAACTGTGCATCTAAGCATTGCGGAATTACAATTTCAAATTCATGTTTAGAGTATTATGTATTGGTGGCAAAAATTTGGCAAATTAAACTCCTGCCAGAATAATTTGTGCAGACTTATTTTGAAGTGGACAACAAAGCAAACTGGTTGCTGCCTGTGGCTATTTAAGAGCAATTTAGAATGTACAAAAATCATTCTGGTATATTTTTTGTGATGTACAAAAATCCTTGTGATGTAGGAATGCGAACTTGTGTATTTCCTTTCTGATGTTCATGAAACTTGTGATGTTTATTATGGAACTTGTGATATTGGGATGTAATGACGTTTATATGGATCTTGTGATGTATTTTCTTTTTGATGTATATGGAACTTGTGATGTAGGAATGGGAAGTTGTTTAATTCCCTTGTGATGTTTACGGAACTTGTGACTCCAAGGATGTATTTGACGTTTATGGAACTTGTTTATTTTGTTTTTGATGTATATGGAACTTGTGATGTAGGAATGGGAAGTTGTCTAGATCCCTTGTGATGTTTATGGAATTTGTTTATTTTTTTTTTTCATGTATATGGAACTTGTGATGTAGGAATGGGAAGTTGTTTAGATCCCTTGTGATGTTTATGGAACTTATGGAATTTGTTTTTGATGTATATGGAACTTGTGATGTACGAATGGGAAGTTGGTTAATTCCCTTGTGATGTTTATGGAATTTGTGATTCTTGGGATGTAATAAGTTGTGAAAGAAGGGAGTTGTGTGTATAGCAGGAAATTGTGTGTATAACAGGAACTTCAGAAAGCAGGGAAAAAAAATTGAAAAAAAAAAAAAAAACATATAGCCGCGTTTTTGAAAACGCGGCTATAGCTTATTCAATGTTGCTGGAAAATGGCTATAAAACGCCGCTATAGGTGGCGTTTTCAGCTTCTCTGTGATACCTATAGCCGCGTTTTTAAAAACGCGGCTATAGGTCCACGGATATAGCCGCGTTCCAGACGCGGCTAGAAGATGTCCTGGAGCCGCGTTTTTTGAAAACGCGGCTATAGGCCAAATCCTATAGCCGCGTTTAGAAAACGCGGCTATAGGTCTGGTTTTAGCCGCGTTTTCTGAAAACGCGGCTATAGGCTTTGAGCTGCGGACTTTAGGCCGCGTTTGTAAACGCGGCCATAGAAAACGCGGCTAAAGGCTATAGCCGCGTTTTTGGGGTCTTAATCTGCGTTTTTCAAACGCAGCTTAAGACCCCTTTTTTTGTAGTGTAAGGGTCTACCTGCAAGCATAGAATTGCTCAGAGTAAGTCTCGAATGGGTATCCTTTTTGTTCCCTTTTATTTGTGTTATGGTAGGGTCTAAGTGAGGTGAATAGATGAATGGGTGTGAAAAAGTCTGGGGAATTTTTTTTGTCTCTGATTCTTTTCTTAGGAGTAAGTACACAAAATGAGCATAAGCATAGAATACATGAATTGGTGTGAGAAATTAGGGATTTTTTCTGTCTCCTAGAACTCTTTTCTTAAGAAATATTCCGTAAGCACAAAATTGTCTTTCATTTGTGTTATTGTAGGACTAAGTGAGATGAATGTTGGAAAAATAGTATGGAGTAAATAAGAAATTGATGTTTTCTATGTTCACTTGAAGATGTTATTACAAGTGGTAAAAATCCCGAGTCCCACATAGGAAAGGAAATAGATAATATATGAGTTTATATGCTCATGAGTTGGACATTGAGTTGAGCTTTTGGCATATGTGGAATGGGCCTACTTGTCCAAATAATAATATTTTATTATTTTAATTTTTGAGTCAGTTAGTCCGTATAATTTTTCATAGTCCCTCATTCATAAAAACTACTTTTCAGAAAAAACTCTCCGAGTGAGAATATTTTTGTGCATTTCATTTTGTGTCAAGGAGAGAGAAAGAGCCATTGAATAGTTCGCAGAGCACAACCTTGTATGCTTTGTTTTCATGCTGTAGATCATTTTATCCTGGGAGGCAGACGTCTGTGAGTCTCAAAGCACCACAGTGATTGTGTGAGGGGTGAAATCTGTTTTAAGGAGATTGTGTCAAACACAAGACTTGATCTGAATCATTCATCCTTCATGCATTTGGTCTGTGAGTTTTTAATTATTTGCATATTTCTTCTTATATATATTCAGTATTTGTTTATTGCTTTTGCCTATTACATCTATTTGTGTTATTGCTTATTCTTAGATCTGTGTATTGTTCCTTTTGCTTTATCACAAAAGTAAATTGTTGAAATATATCCAACAATGAATACATGAGTAGGTGTGAAAAGTTTGACGAGTTCTATGACCCTAGCAAGACTCTTTTCTTAAAAATATGTTTGTAAGCTCCTAATTACCTTTCATTTGTGTTATGATGGGGCCTAAGTGAGGTGAATACATGAGTGGAAGTGAAAAAGTTGGAGAATTTTTTTTGTCCCTAGCATGGCTCATAACTTAAGAGTAAGTCTGTATATATAGAATTGCCTTTTCATTTGTGTCATTATGGGGCCAAGTGAACTGAATACATGAGTGGGTGTAAACAATTCGGCGAATGTTTCTTGTTTGTAGTAGGTCTCTTTTCTAAGGAGCATGTTCATAAGCATAGAATTGCCTTCATTTGTATGAAGGGAATTAGTTGTGGAAATTTTTTTGCCCCTACTGGGGTTCCTTTCTTTGGGTTGAGTCTTGCAAGCACATAATTGCATTTCAATTGTGTTATGGTCGGGGCCTAAGTGACGTGAATATATTATGAGCGGGTTTGAAAAGTTGTGAAATTTTTTGGTCCTTAGCAAGACTCTTTTCTTAAGAGTAAGTATTTAAGCACATAATTTCTTGTCATTTATATACGTAAGCACATAATTTCTTGTCATTTATATACGTAATGGTGGGGCCAAATTAGGTGAAGGGGGATTTTTTCTGACTCTAATAGGACTCTTTTTTAAGAGTAAGCTTGTAAGCGTAGAATTGTCTTTCATTTGTGTTATGGTGGAGCCTAAGTGAGGTGAATACACAAGTGGGTGTGGAAATTTTGGTGAATTGCCTTCATTTGTGCTATGGTGGAGCCTAAGTGAGGTGAATACATGGGTGGGTGTAAAAATTTTGGCGTATTTTCTTGTTCCTAGTATGGTTCTTTTCTTAAAAGTAAGTGTGAAAACATAAAATTGTTTTTCATGTGTGTTATGGTCGGGCTACAGTGAGCGAATGGATTAGTGGGTGTGAAAAAGTCGTGGAATTGTTCTGTGTACCTAGCCGGATTCTTTTATTAAGTGCAAGTCTGTAAGAGCACATATTTGTGTTTCATTTTGTGTTATGGTGGTGCTAAGTGAGGTGTGTTATGAAGTTGCTAAGTGAGGTGAATACATGAGTAAGTGTGAAAAAGTCTGGGAATGTTTCTCTCATTAGCATGAATTTTTTTTAGGAGTAAGTCTTTAAGCACATAATTGCTTTTCATTTTTGTTATGGCGTGGCCCTAAGTAAGGTGAATACACAAGTGGGCATGAATAAGTCGGGGAAGTTTTCTGTCTCTCTAGCAAGACTCTTTTCTTAAGAGTAAGTTTGTAAGAACAGATTTGCTATTCATTTGTGTTATGATTGAGGCCTAGGTGAGGTGAATGGTTGGGTGGGTGTGAAAAAGTTGATATCCCTAGACTAGTAAGACTCTGTTCTTAAGGGTAAGTTTGTAAGCACAAAACGACCTTTCATTTGTGTTATGGTGGGCCCAAGTGAGGTGAATACATGAGTGGGTGTGAAAAAGTCTTTTTCTTTTGTCCCAACTCTTTTCTTAATGGCCCGTTTGGATTGAGAGGGAGGGAGGGAGAGTAGAGTAGAGTAGATTTAGCACAACATTAGCTTATTTTTAGTCAACTCTACTCTACTCCCCTTCACTCCCCATCCTTCCCCCCTCCATCCAAACAGACCATAAGAGTTGATAGACTAAAAACATATTGACCCCTTGTGATTAATTAGCCAAGTTTATTAATTAATCAAATTAACATGCAAAGCGTGTGGTAGCAAAAACAAATCACCAATTATACTAAGTGCAACGGAAATTAAATTGACATGGTGATTTGTTTTCAAATGGGAAAAACCAACATAGCAAAAACCCCATCGGGTGATTTTAAGGTCTCAACTCCTGAGAATCCACTATTATCAAAACAAGCGGTTACAAGTAAAGAAATCTCAGTACCTTTTTCCAACTTACAGTTGAACCCTTATCCCAATACTTAATTGGACTTGTTCTGTAGTAACAATCTCTCCTTTTGATGCGTGACTTCCAGTATGTGACTAACCAATTGTACGGATCCCAGTACATGACTTCAATCACCAACTATAGAAGGTTGTTGGCTGCAAAGTTTTTCAGTTCATCCAGATGATGAAGATCAAGAATATGCTTGGTTACAAAACCCTACGGTGCACAAACACAGCAACTTCTTCACAAGAGAGATGAACTAGGGCAAATTCTATCTTCGGTCACAATTTGCTTAAACAAACTTTGCTCAACACTTGTGCAACTTGTGTCACCTTTGACAACCCTTAAAATAATCCTTTTATATGTCTAGGGTTGTAAGAAAAGAAAGCTCAAACACATAATCACGGATTGGAAGAAAACATAACAGAAAAATCTGTTTTTCTTAAACCTTAACAGATAGCTATTTGTCGAGTTATTGTCGAGCCATGGGGCTGGAACAACTCTTCAAGCTCGATAGATGCTAGCTATCGAGCTTTAATGACAGGCACTTTTTCAGCTTGAATCTTAGACAGACTTGCATGGCTTTAACACTTGATCTTGAAATAAGGTTTCTTGAAGTATTAAACACATCCTAGATCTACCAAAATACAAGTATAGTGCGTTTTATCAAAGGATTAGTCAATTACATAAAATAGTGATATATGTTCCTAACATGTGAAACACATATGTCCTAACAATCTCCTCCTTTGGCAATCTGTGACAAAACCACAACAAACAAATGAACATATGAGAGAAGTCATAAATCACTCAACTTATATTCACTTGTTGAATACAATAAAATCTACCCTAACACAAACTCTTGGAAAACTTTATAAGAAGAAAGTTCATGGCAAGTAGACTTTGACAACCTGTATTTCTGAAACACTTTAAACAAAATTCATCAAGGCATCTTTGTGTGAAATAGAAATAATAGATTGCATACACGTAATAAGAAGCATATGCATAAAGAGAGAAAAGAAACAACACATGTAAGGGTAGGTGAAAGAAACATACATCAACATATAAAGAAAATAAGTACAATGTATGTCAATAGTGGTCACAAGACCCATGTACAAGAATAAATGTATCTAAAATAGAGAAAAGAAAAAGATACAAGTAATCCTCACTACATCCCTCAAATATCAACACTCCCCTTAACAAAATGGTCCTATACTAACTCTCCCCCTTAGTATGACTACTCTCATATCCAAAATTGCTTTCCCTTTTTGTCACAAGTGACAACGGGTAAAAGTGTCAAGTAGACATCTCATTTGTACTGGAAGAGCTAGCATCTCCATTATCATCATCCTCAGAAGCAGTAGCATCTTCATCATCCTTATCATCATCCTCATCCTCAGCCTCAGCCTCAGAATTCTCTGGAGGAGGTGGAGGAGAAGTCTCAGAAACAAAACCACCCATGACTGCCTACCATCGTGCAATATGGCTGACATGGATATTCACTTAATACAACTCAATAAAGAGTGTATCAAGGCGAGCATCCATGCGTTGAAGCTACGCCATGATGTCCCCGAGAGTCGCATCGCTCATAGAAGAGGAGGGAGCGAATGTGGATGGAGCTAATGTTGATAAAGCCGAACGGGAGGGAGGAGCTACTAACCTAGACTACCTCGACCTAAACTGCGCCTCGCTCTGTTTAACGGCAGCGACATCTATGGCACACATGTAGGTAAAGTGGTCTGACGTTGGAAAGGGAACAAAAAAGTGGCGTAAAAGCTTCATGATAGCCGAAGGAAAAATGAGCATATCACGAGTCACTGAATCCCTATGAACATCTATGATAGAAAGAATAAAGTGAGAAGGAAAATCTATAGTAAGATGCCCAAGAAAGGATGACAAAAATCGAGCACGAGGCTCTGTGATAGAGTTATAGTAAGAAAGAGGGTGAAGAACAAAAGTCATGACCATGTTCAAAAACCAAGGGCCTTTTGCAAAGCCAGAGCAGTAAGTGAATTGACGGTCACCCCACTCAAAAGGACGCTCACAGAAAGCAGATTTAAGCTCGTCTTTAGACACAGTCTTCAGACGATCACAACCAGGGTAGTTAGGAAACTCTACCCTGGGGACATGGAGCACATCTGTAACAATCTACGATGTGCCAGCAATGTGCATACCTTAAAGGCGAGTGATGAAATGAGGTACTGAATAATCAAATCCACGCATGTTGGAGTAAAACTCCTGAATCAGCACAGATGGACATGTGACCGGGACATCACACAGTGACTCCCAACCCCGACTGTGAATGACAGTAGGTAGGTCAGTGTCAGCAAAGTCCACCAAGATGACTTGGTGTTCAAAATGAATGCCTCGTCGAGAAAAGTTCTCCGAGAAGGCCTTTCAGGCTTCCTCACGGAACCGAACAAATGAAGGAGTAGGATCAGACGAAATGGATGCCCCAGAATGAAGAGGGTTCTAGGACGGAGTAGACTTGCGTTTGGGTGCCATAGACATAGGCTAACGCAAACAGAAGAGAGAGGGAGAGAGAGAGAGAGACAATCAGAAAAGTCTCAAAAATAATTCAAATATATCAAGATATATTGAAGAGTAAGAACGTATGCATGAGAATGCATGAACATGGGAAATGTAATATAAAAAGTATCATGGGCTCAGCCCAATCCAATCCTACTAGCACACAATCAGTTGCACACATCTAAATGCATGATAATACTATTATAATGCTTATGTGATGCAATGCATGAGGTTTAAAGATCATTTAAACAAAAACACATCCTAAAATTTCAACAAAAACTCAACAATTTTGAAAAACCCCAAAATTTTTCAAAAACCCCAAAACCTAGGTCTAAATGCATGAAATGCATGAATAATGAGAGAAAAAGAGATCATACCAAGTGATTTGAAGCAAGGAAAGGCAGAAAATCATGTGGGTTTGAAGGTTTGGAGAGAGATGTGAGTGTTTGGGAGGTGAGGAGACGGATCTGTCGAGAGAGAGATTGAGAAAACTGAAAAAGAAATTGCGAACAACGCTTAAAAAGGAACCTTTTAAAGCTCAATTGATTGGGATGTGTCGAGGAGCTGTCGACATTTAAACGTGCGTCCAGCTGTCGAGCCATCCATCGAGGTTCTGTCGAGGATCAATTCAATAGAAAAGTTTATAAAGAAGCTCGATCGATCCACCTAGCTTTCGAAAAGCTATCGAGAGGTCAGAAACTTTGTCAATCGATCCACCTAGCTATTGAGAGGTGTCAAGATTGCGATAAAAATCAAATGAAGAGCTCAATAGATGAGCGAGGTGTCGAGATTGCTTAAAAACAGTTTTTCAAGAAGGGAAAAACACAAATATGAATGCAATCAAGCATGCAACTCAACCAATGATCCAATCAACATTTTGAACTCTTAAAATCATCTCTCAACAACAATTTTAAGCACATAGATCCCAAAAACACACACACACACAAAACAAATCTAACCAATTTTATATTTCAAAAACAAGTCAAGATAGTTTAGTGAGTATACATTAATACATGTAAACCTTGTGATGGCCAAATCATATTGTACCTACACATATATTGTACCTACACAGTAAAGAATATTGCGTGTTGTGTGTAAAAAATATCGCAAAATTGCATACATGTCAACATGTTATGACGATTTGAGATATGAGAAAATCACTTTAACTCACACAAAATCATAACTGTTTGATAGGGACTATCACCTTTGAGGTACATCCTATAACTCCCACATCTCCTAGAATACACGCTTGCAATCATATTTAAAAGCATTTTGATCTTTTTGCTTTTGATTTTTCTTTGCAAAGTTTTCTTTTGAGCAAACCATGCATGGGTATATAAGAGATAGAAAAGAAATACTCAATTATGTTAAGCATTTGACATTCCAATTTCGCTATGCCGAAGCACACAAATGTCATTCATGATTGGTGGGCAACAGTGGTGAGATGGTTATTTATACCTTTCTCCTAGGATTTTCTAGTCTTTCCCATAAAAAAAAGTGATATGAGTGTTAAGCACAAGAAATTACTTAATCTTACTCATCACAAACACGAGCCACAAAACTCACTTGCTTAGTTGTTCATAGAGATGCTCATCTAATATACAAAAGATACAAAGTTTAGAAAATTTTGTTTCAATGGCCATCCAAGGTACACAAGTACTAATGTACAGAAAACACACACTGTTTTTGTATTTTTCTGATTTTTCAATTTTTTTGATTCTTATGAAAAACAAAATAAACAAAACTAAAAATAAACAAACAAAAACATGTTAAGCAAAGCAAAGCATAAAACTAGACTGACTTAAAATAAAAGCAAAACACATAAGTTATGCAAAACAAAAACAAGAAGATAGAAAGAAAGTGATAGAATCACTTGGAGCCCTTTTCCTTCCACACCTTGGAAGAACCTTTCCTTTGAGTAAACCCTTGAACCGGCAGTGAGGGGGAAGAATTAAAACTATTCAATTTCGAAAGGAACATGAGGGCTTTGAGAAGATCTCCAAGAGGACCAAGAGAGGAATGAAGCTGATTATGGTTTCCCGATGCTATCACATCATTGCTCTGTTGAGTGGCTAACCACTTATAACAATTTGGTCGAGTATGACTAGCAACTCCACAATGATAACAGAGATGCTACTTCTTCTGTTTAGACTTTTGAGAGTTAGCCTTCTTAGCCTTAGGGTTTTTAGCTTCTTTCTTATCCTGCTTAGGGGGTGCTTCTAAGATAGATTTACCTTTGTCTAAGTTCTTACTAGCTAATTCAGTTTTAACATCATTGTTCTCAATTTTAACATTATTAGCAGGAGGAACAAAAACAGTAGTACTAGTAGAAACAATACTAGAAGAAGAGAAATTATACCCTAACCTGGTTCGATCAGAAGCAGATTTCAGAATGCTAAGCATCTCGTCAAGCTTTGCACTTGAAGTCCTCTCCAATTGAGCTCTAGATTAAAACAACTACTGTAAGGTTGAATTTAATCAACCATTTTATTGGCTTTATTTCGTGCCAAATTTGCTTGTATTTCAGCATTTAGTAACCCTGTATTTAGGTGGGTTTGTTGTAAGGGTAATGAGTGAGATAGAGTGCTGATTGCTCAAAAGTGTGCAAGAAAACAAAGACTCACGACTTGTCCTCGCGGGTGGCTCGCGGCTTTAAGTCGCCAGACGCAGCACACGTGCCAAGCATGCCAGAAGGTGAACAGTCATGCTAGCTGGAGCACTACAGGACAAAACAAGACAACTGGCCTTACGGTTATCTGCCGATTGGATCTCGCGACTCAGTCAAGTCGCGAGGCCAAGCCGCGAGCCACCCCTGTTTTGTAAAACCTGACGTTTCATATTCCTCTCTCACTCTAGTATAAATACCCCTTATACCCACAAATGTAAGAGAGCTTCTAGAGAGAATTTTGAGAAAGAAACCCTAAAGAAAAACAAGATTGATTCACCCACAATCTATACATTAGAGTATTTTCAAATTCCTCAACTCTCTTCCTCTCCATTGTCAAATCCTTGAGGGACATTTTACCAAACCTTGTTCTCACCATATTCATCACTGTGAGAGGGCTGTTTAGATTTCTGGGAAGCAGTTAGGAAGGAACCAATCTACATTGGTTGATGCTACGGTCTAGTAGCGGAATCCGGGAAGCTAGAAAAGAAAAAGGTTCGGCGCAACCTCATTGGAGCAAGAAGCTTAGAGGGCTTAGGTGCACTGGGTAGATTAGGCTTGGAGGGTCTATTGCTATCCATGTATCCCAACTACATTTTCTAGTGGATTTTTTACCGCTTGAAGGGCGGCGGAGAGGTTTTATGCCGAGGGCTTCGGTTTCCTCTTCGATAACACATCGCGTGTTGTCTTTGTGTTTGCATCTTCCTTACCTTTTTATCTTTGCCTTTTATTATCTGCTGTGGGTTGTGATTCTAATTTGGCTTAGATAGTTTATCCAATTCTATATTATAGCTTATGTTCATTTTCCGCACACTAGTTGTTTGACATAAAGCTTGAATTGGTTAATTTGTAAATTGGGGGTCTAAATGTTCAAGGGTGTTTATACACAAATTGAACATTCATTTGGTATCAGAGCGGGTACACATCTTGTGGTTTCATTACCATTGTGTGATCCTTGACTCCTTTTTGAGATGGATCGGTCTCAATCCCTAAATGCACCTCCATATTTTAATGGTAGTAATTATGCTTTTTGGAAAGTTTGCATGAGAGCTTTTCTGTGTTCCATTGATGAGTCTGTTTGGGATGCTGTTGAGATAGGTTGGAGCAGGCCTGAGGAAGCCAAATCCACATGGGATAAGGCAGCACTTGCTGCATCTAATGCTAACAGTAAAGCACTCAATGTTATTTTCTATGGTGTCCCTCCAGATGAATTTCACAGGATCTCTCATATTACCGTTACTAAAGAAGCATGGGAGATATTGGAGACCACTTACGAAGGAACGAAGAAGGTAAAAGACACCAAGCTGCAGATGCTAACCACTAGGTTTGAGGAGCTAAAAATGAGTGAGGATGAGTCCTTTGACTCTTTCTATAGCAAGCTGAATGAGGTGATTGTCAGCAAGTTCAATTTGGGAGAGAAAACGGAGGACTCTAAAATTGTAAGGAAGATCCTTCGATCATTGCCAGAAAGTTTTTGTGCTAAAGTGACAGCGATTGAAGAGAGCAAGGACCTTGATGACATCAAAGTCCAAGAGCTGGTTGGTTCTCTTCAGACCTATGAGATGTCGCTACCCAATCAACGGAAGAGTAAATCTCTTGCTCTTAAGACCATTAATGAGAAGGTGGAAGATCATGACTCATCGGGAGAAGATGTGATTGACAAAGATGTTGCTTACCTTGTAAAAAATTTCAGAAAATTCTTGAAATTCAAAAATAATGGCAAATTTGGTGATAAAGGAAAATTCCAAAGTTCAAGAAGGGAGAAAAGGGAATTCAAAAAGAAAGATGGAAAAGAATCCCAACCTACATAAGGTGTCACTTGTTTCAAATGTAACGGGTATGGACACTTTAAGAAAGAATGTCCGAATTATTTGAAATCGAAAGGCAAAGTGTATGCCACGACATTGAGTGACTCGGATTCATCTGACTCAGAATCTGAAGAAAGCTATGATGGAAAGGGGAACTACTCAGCTTTTATAACTATTGCTCATGTTAAGTCTTCAAACGAGTTGAATCTGCTTGTACGAGAACTTGGAGAACATAGTGATGAAGAATCACTGGGAATTGTTGAAGAATCAGATACTGAAGAAGATGAAAGCACAGTCAATCTTCAAGAGAATTATAACTCACTACTGGAGAAGTCGGGTGAGTACACAAGGGTGGCCAAGGCAGCTGTGAGAAAAATGAAGTAGGCAGAGGAGGATTATAAAAGTCTCCTAATCCGATATAGGGAGGCCAAATGTGAGATAGAAACACTGAATGGTGAGCTGTCAGAAGCTTACACAAAAGTGAGATTTCTTGAGCAAGAGGTTGTGCAAGCAAATGCTAAAATTGAGAGGGTCACCACCAAGAAGCTAGATGATATTATTTCATCGCAAAAGTGCTTTTTAGACAAATCCGGGTTGGGATATACCGGAGGAAGTAGCTCATCTGGAAATGTCACTAAAGAAGTGAAGTTTATAAAGGCCAAAGAATCAGCTGATGTTGGTCCTACTGCTGAGAAGCCCAAGATAGAGGAGAAGAGAAATGTGGGGAATGAACGGTTGTTGAATTCCCATAATCAATCTGTGGGCAGGTCTGAATCTCGTGCCAAGTCTCGTCCACGACCATAAAGAGATCCTAGATCAACTTATGTGTGTCATCATTGTGGACTTCAAGGGCATACTCGACCAAATTGCCAAAAGCTGAGAGCAAAGAATAGTGCAACTCCTCAAAGGTCACGAGGACCTAGAAATGATAGAAGAAATTGGGCAGGTGAACAATCGAGAGATCAAAATGATGATCCCGGAACGATGAACGTGATGAAGATGATTGGTGCATTCACCAACTGCTTAAAAAGCTTCTCACGAAGGTTTGAAAGCCCTAACTCCCGTACCCAATCCTATAAGGAAATCACCTCAAACGCAAGTGGCGTGTAGGTGAAAAAGGGTACTCATGCATAAGCATTACAACATGTCCATGCATTAATACTTTCTATGCTTTGCGACGATGTTTGATTGATTGCTTGTTGTTTATGTTGATGGTTGTTTGTTCGTCTATTTGTGCATATTTTTGGTTTTTGTTTCTGTTTTTGATCAATATTTTTCTTCTAGTGTCAAAAATCCAAAAATCACATAAAAAAAATTAGAAAATCAAAAAGTTTGATTGACATTGTTGAGTTTTTGTCTCAAAACTTGTTTTGCCTTGTACCTTTGTGCTAATGGCTTTGTGCATTTTCGAGCATAGCTTGTTTCATTGCACTCTAATCATTGTGGGAGAAATCTTGAAATCTATGTGATTGTTGTAAATAGATCTTCAAACTTGTCATGAATGATTAGTGAATGGTTATGATGATCTTGAGACATGCATAGACTTGTGTCTATATATCTTCCCACTCTTTATTTTTGTTTTTGCTAAAAAGAGCTTACCAAATGTAAATCTCCAAATGAAAAGAGATATTGAGCTGCAAAAGCCTGTCGCACATTCTAGTATTTGACTAGGAAAAAGGGTAAGCAACCTAAAATTAAAGTGAATATTTATTCAAAAAGCCAAAGGCTAGTTCATTAAAGTGAAATATCAAATATCACTCTCACAATGAGAGGTGATTGTCTCAAAAGATCAAAAAGATCAAATGTTATGATTGAAAGTGGAGTCAAATGTAAAGCTCCAAGATATGTTATCAAGTTTTGTGGGAGGTCATATATACATATTTCTATAATTGAGATGGATCACATGATCTAGTGCTAATTGTGTATGCCTTGGTTGAATTGATCATTGAAGCTTCACATTAGACTAAGGACTATCTCATTGTTGATATCCACACACAACACACAAGTTTATGTTCAATAAATGCCATATTCATTTGTGTGATTGTACTTGATGAAATGTGTTTTCACATGCTCAATCTTTGTTAATTCAAGCACAAAAAGATTTTTGAGTGTTTTAGGTGTTTTTGGAAAGTATTTTGTTTAAAAAATCTGAAAATTTCAAAAGTCCATTTTTACCCTGTTTTGGCGACTCAGTCGCGGGTAAGTCAAGTCGCGAGCCTCAGTCGCGTGCTCACGGGTCATTTTTGGTGACTTGTTCGCGAGTGGAAGGTCCAGTCGCGAGGGTTACTCAGAGATTTTCGCGGCTCAGCTCACGACTCTCTTGCGGGTAGACCTTCCAGTCGCGAAAAACACTTAGAAAAATTTTTCAAATTTTTGTCTTTGAGTGTTTTGGCGGCTTGAACTGGCGACTTTGTGGCGACTCACTTCAGTCGCGAAAAACGCGTGTTTGGCAAAAATAGGGGCAGTTTTTAAATCTTTTTCAGTTTTTCCCTCGAACTTTAGTGACTATTCATCTTCTCTCTCAATTGTCTCCTTCCCAAACACTCCGTGTACCCATTTTCAAACTTCAATGGTGGTTCATTTCTTCTCAAAATCATCAAGAAAAGGTATGGGTCTTGTTTTCGTCATCTCATTTTCCCTGCTTAATGAATGTTTTTCCTGCCATTTGGATAGATACTGTGTTCGAAACATTCCTCATTTTCGTTTGATGAATATGGCTAGTTGTGTTTGTTGTTGATTTCATCAGTTTTCATGTTGATTGGTCACAATGTGCTTTTTTCTTTATTCTGATATTTGTCTGTTGTTGATTCTCAAACTCTTTTGTTAAATGGGTTTGGTATTTTTGTGACTTGCTCCTTTCACTTGTGTGTGTGTTGAAGTTGGATTGAGGCTTTGGATTACTGTGTTTTTATGATATCATATTAGGTGCTCTGATCCTTCATTTTGAAATTTTATCCATGTTCATATCTTATGTGGTTTGCTTTATGCTAGCCGTTCTTATTGTTCGAATGACGTCTTTGTGTGCATATCATAGTCATGGTAGACTGTCTCATTGACAGTTATTTTTGAATTTGTGTCTATCTATGCTCTATTGCACTATCACCTTTTGTTGCACCTGTCGTATTGTGCACTTTAGTAGTGATGGAAGTTTGTTTGGGTCTGAATTGTCTTAAGTTTGTACTTATGTATTAAAATCTCTGATTTTCTCTCTTATTTGCATCGAATCATGTTGATATTTATCTTGTGTGGTGCTGTTTTTAGTTCTTTGCTATGGGCCTATTCTCTTGCAAATGTCTCGTCGATCTTCTAAGGGTAAAGACATTATAGTTGACGATCCAACAACCCCAGTTGCTAAAAGGACTCGACTCTCATCACAGGCATCTCAAGAATCCAATGAGGAGAGGTTTAGAACCCCACTTACCTCACATATCTACTCAAACATCTTTGACAAGTCAACTCCTATAGTGGAATGGGTGGTGGAGTTTAACACCTTAGGGACCACTTTTATCCCTCGAATCTTTGAGCCACGAGATTGGGCAAACTTGTTTGGGAACTTTGTCGATCCAATGGAAGAACTGGTTAAGGAATGCTTCTCCAATGCAAGTGATCTTGGAGTTGAACTTATTTTCTGGGTCAGAGGAAAGGAATTTGGCGTTTCCCCAAACTCTATCGCCGATGTTCTTGGCATCACTAGACCTCAGAATGTGGATCTAACTCCGTACGATGATCGAACTCCAGAGATTCAAGACTTTCTACAAATCCTAGGTTCTGATCATGTAGTATCCAATGCAGGCACATCCTTTACACTTATAGGTTTATGTTTTTAAATGTTTATATGGGTTTGATACGCTGTAGTTTTTGGTGTATTCTTGATTCTAACTCATAACTTATAATCTTGGTTTAATCTTTTATATACATTGTTGATGTTATTCAGGATATATTGTGTTTTGTGCCCATGTGCTTATGTAAGCTTTTAGGGTTATGTTTTTTGCATATTCTATAGGCTTTATGGTTTGTACCTTACTTAATGCAGCATTTTATGCTTTGATTATATCAGTACCTCTATCTAAATGTCTTGCATTTTGATTTATGTACTATCACTCTTGTGCCCTTGTAGGATTGTTCCTAGATGCATATACTTAGTGTATTATGCATTGGTTGAGTGTTGGGCATACAAGTATCTTGCTTTGTTCTTGTTAACTTGTATGTTCAAGTGTTCATTCCAAGTGTGAACGAGCACTGTGATCACTACCTTGTGGTGATTACTTGGTTGATCAAGCCATGATTTGAATCTTCACTTCATCTTTGCTTGATCATCTTTAGCTTGTTTCATATGCATTTCATGCTTTTCTGCATACAATGATCATGGTGTATTGTTGTGTTTCAGGAGTTTCATGTTCCTACGATTCAAGTGCTTCACAGCTTCTAGAGTTAGGTGTGAGTGAGTTTTGTTCAACTGTTCCCAACTCACATGTTAAGTCTAGAGTCTGTTTTAGGGTTTTGTCACGGAATAGCCAAATGGGGAGATTGTAAGGTTGAATTTAATCAACCATTTTATTGGCTTTATTCCGTGCCAAATTTGCTTGTATTTCAGCATTTAGTAATCCTGTATTTAGGTGGTTTTGTTGTAAGGGTAGTGAGTGAGATAGAGTGCTGATTGCTCAAGAGTGTGCAAGAAAACAGAGACTCGCGGCTTATTCTTGTGGGTGGCTCGCGGCTTCAAGCCGCCAGACGCAGCACACGTGCCAAGCGTGCCAGAAGGTGAACAGTCATGCTAGCTGGAGCACTACAGGACAAAACAGGACAACTGGCCTTACGGTTATCTCGCGATTGGATCTCGCGACTCAGTCAAGTCGCGAGGCCAAGCCGCGAGCCACCCCTGTTTTGTAAAACCTGACGTTTCATATTCCTCTCTCACTCTAGTATAAATACCCCTTATACCCATAAATGTAAGAGAGCTTTCAGAGAGAATTTTGAGAGAGAAACCCTAAAGAAAAACAAGATTGATTCACCCACAATCTATACATTAGAGTCTTTTCAAATTCCTCAACTCTCTTCCTCTCCATTGTCAAATCCTTGAGAGGCATTTTACCAAACCTTTTTCTCACCATATTCATCACTGTGAGAGGGCTGTTTGGATTTCTGGGAAGCAGTTAGGAAGGAACCAGTCTACATTGGTTGATGCTACGGTCTAGTAGCGGAATCCGGGAAGCTAGAAAAGAAAAAGGTTCGGCGCAACCTCGTTGGAGTAAGAAGCTTAGAGGGCTTAGGTGCACTGGGTAGATTAGGCTTAGAGGGTCTATTGCTGTCCATGTATCCCAACTACATTTTCTAGTGGATTTTTTACCGCTTGGAGGGCGGTGGAGAGGTTTTACGCTAAGGGCTTTGGTTTCCTCTTCGATAACACATTGCGTGTTGTCTTTGTGTTTGCATCTTCCTTCCCTTTTTATCTTTGCCTTTTATTATCTGCTGTGGGTTGTGATTCTAATTTGGCTTAGATAGTTTATCCAATTCTATATTATAGCTTATGTTCATTTTCCGCACACTAGTTGTTTGACATAATGCTTGAATTGGTTAATTTGTAAATTGGGGGTCTAAATGTTCAAAGGTGTTTATACACAAATTGAACATTCAGCTACGCTTTAAGCTTCCTGGTCTTCTCAGTCAAGAAATTATTTTCAAACCTCAGTGCTCCAATAGTTTGATTGGCTTCATCAAACTTTGTGGAAAACTCTTCACGATCAAGTTCCACATCACTGAGCTTCTTGGTGGCTAGCCTATAAAATTTCTCATGCTTCTCAGAAAGCTTGTACAGTTTTTCATAGGTTGTATGGATATCATCTTGATCATCCATCTTCTTGAACATAGAATCCACCAAGTCCTCTTCTTCATCCACATCTTCAACAATCCCCTTAGTAGGATTAACAGTGGCAGTGAAGGCATTCAGGATTTTGTCATCCTCATTGTCGGAATCATTCTCAGGCTCAGTGTCGCTTAAAGTAGCAGCAAATGCCTTGCTCTTCCCAATGCTCTTCAGATATGTAGGACACTCTTGTTTCATGTGTCCAAAGCCTTGACACCCGAAACACTTTGGTCCTGAGGGAACAGTGTACTGACTACCATCCCTAGCATCCTTCTTCCCTTTATCTTGGCTTTTGAACTGAGAAGAACTAGATTGCCTACGGTCCTTGTCGAAGCCCTTTCCATTGGCATTCTTCATGAACTTCTTGAATTGCCTGGTGATGTAAGACTTCATCTTAGAATCCTCATTGTCTAAAGACTCATCTGTGTCACTACTCTTGGCCTTCAATGCCATGCTCTTGCTATTACTCAACCTACCAATCCTTATTAACCCTAGCTCGTAGGTCTGCAGATTACCAACTAGTTCTGTCAAAGGAATCTTGTCAATATCCTTTGATTCCTCTATAGCGATGATCTTGGCATGAAATCTCTCGGGTAGAGATCTGAGCACCTTTCTCACAATCTTGGGTTCAGGAATGGTTTCCCCAAGATTGAAGGCTAAGTTCACTATGTCCTTGAGCTTGGCATAGAACTTATCAAACGACTCATCCTCCTCCATCTTGATCTCTTCAAAGCTTGTAGTGAGCCTCTAAAACTTTGAATCCTTGATAGCCTTGGTTCCCTCATAGGTTGTCTGGAGAATGGTCCATGCCTTCTTATCAGTTTTAGTAGATGATATCTTCTTGAACTTCTCATTAGTGACCGCACTGAATAAAGCATTCAATGCCCTGCTATTCAAGTTTGCCACCTTGATCTTAGCATCATCCCAATCGACCGGCACTTCCTTCGGCTTGGTCCAGCTTATCTCAACAGTTTGCCACACTTTTTCATCTAAAGACTGTAAGAAAACTCTCATGTGTACTTTTCAGTATGCATAGTTAGTGCCATCAAATAAAGGAGGTATAATTAAAGACTGTCCTTTATCCATGATAAACAGGGGTCAATGGATCACACAGCAAAGATTAACCCTAATCAGAGTGTGCCTGCTCTAATACCACTTGATAGGCCAAAAACGTATTGACCCCTTGTGATTAATTAATTGATTAATTAGCCAAGTTTATTAATTAATCAAATTAACATGCAAAGTATGTGGTAGCATAAACAAATCACCAATTATACTAAGTGCAGTGGAAATTAAATTAACACGGTGATTTGTTTTCGAATGGGGAAAACCAACACGGCAAAAATCTCACCGAGTGATTTTAAGGTCACCACCACTATCGAAAATCCACTATTATCAAAACAAGCGATTACAAGTAAAGGAATCCCAGTACCTTCTACCAACCTACAGTTGAACCCTTACTCCAATACCTAATTGGACTTGTTCTGTACTGACTATCTCTCCTTTTGATGCACGGCTCCTAGTACGTGACTAACCAATTGCGCGGATCCTAGTACATGACTTCAATCACCAACTAGAGAAGATTGTTGGCTGCAAAGTTCTTCAGTTCATCCAGATGATGAAGACCAAGATGATGCTTGGTTACAAAACTCTACGGTGCACAAACACAGTAGCTTCTTCACAAGAGAGATGAACTAGGGTAAATTTTTTCTCCGGTCGCAATTTGCTTGAACAAACTTTGCTCAACACTTGTGCAGCTTGTGTCACCTTTGACGGCCCTTAAAATAATCCTTTTATATGTCTAGGGTTGTGAGAAAAGAAAGCTCAAACACATAATCACGGATTGGAAGAAAACAAAACAGAAAAATTTGTTTTTCTTAAACCTCGACAGATAGCTATCTGTCGAGTTGCTGTCCAGCCACGGGGCTGGAACAGCTCTTCAAGCTCGATAGATGCTCGCTGTCTAGCTTTAATGATAGGCACTTTTTCAACTTGAATCTTGGACAAACTTGCATAGCTTTAACACTTGATCTTGAAACAAGGTTTCTTGAAATATTAAGCACATCCTAGATCCACCCAAATACAAGTAAAGTGCGTTTTGTCAAAGGATTAGCTAATTACATAAAATAGTGAAATATGTTCCTAACATGTGAAACACATATGTCCTAACAAGGGTAAAGCTTGTAAGCATATAAATTGCTTTTAATTTGTGCTATGTTAGTGCCTAAGTGAGGTGAATGCATAAATGCGTGTGAAAAAAGTTGGGGGATTTTTCAGTGCCCTTAGCCGCACTCTTTTCTTAAGAGTAAGTCTCTAAGTGCGTAATTTCCTTTCATTTGTGTTATTATAGAGCCTAGGTGAATACATGAGTGAGGTGAAATAGTCGAGGATTTTATTTTATTTTTGTCCTTCGAGCAGGACTCTTTTCTTAAGATTTTAGTCTCTTAAGTACAAAATTTGCGTTTCATTTGTGTTATGGTGGGACCTAAGTGAGGTGAATAGGTGTTAAAAAGTCAAGGAATTTTTCTGTCTCCGTAGTTTCTTGAGAACAAGTCTGTAAGCATATAATTGCCTTTAATTTTTGTAATGGTGGGATCTAAGTGAGGTGTATTTATGAGTGGGTGAGAAAAGTCTGAATTTCCATCTACCTTGCAGGACTCTTTTTTCTTCTCTAAATCTTGCCACTGTTCATTGACTTCATCTCCATTTGCAAGCTATTAGAGTATGTGTTGTTTGAAATGTCGTTCATGCTATTTTTTTTTCCTGAGCAATTAGTTTCTTAACACAAAAACAGGCAGGAAGCTAATCCATCTTCGAGCTCCTCAATTATCACTATGTACATGATTAAGATTGAGATGGAGATGCTTCCGACCTAATTAGTAATTACATTCGGAAACCCATTTTGGTAAACTGTGGCTTGCTATTTATATGACTATGTGAATATAATATTGATAAATTGTTTTAATATTTTATATTTCATATGATCACCTATTATTGTTATGTACTTGCAACTAAGTGATAGATAGTCAATCACAATCTACCACGTAGGATAGTCATGGCTTAGCTTATTGTACTAGAATTACTCTTCAGCTTTTTACCTTTTATTATTCACTAGTCCCAGACCCACGTGTTGCACATGATAATTTTTTTATGATAATGATATATATATATATATATATATATATATTGCAGGATTCATGGTGATTGGAGGTTTTGGTCTTTGAATTAATTTTGTATTATTAAAGATTAGTATTCGGAATAGAATGAGGAAATTTTATTGTAGATTTTATTTTTGAAACATAATTTCTACCATACTCGGTTGGCTAATTTGTACATTTCCAAGTCAATTGAGCACATTTTGCATGTTACATGTATTTCTTCGTTTCCATAAGGGTAAGGGCATTCACGATCCCAATGACCCACTCCATTTTTCTTGCATGCTTGGTTATTTGGGGTTGCAAAATGTGTTTGTTCCAAAAGTTGTATGTCGAAGGATTTGTTGATAGTTTTGCAGCAATAGTTTTCCATCTAGTTGGTTTAGAATTGATAACAGTAGTTGTATTCCCTCATCATTTGATTCACATAATAGCGCAATTGCCAATCCATGTTTTGCATTTTTGTCTCCTTCTATGTTGGCTTGAAAAAGGATTTCTTTTCCTGCTTTAGTTTGATTTTGTACAAAATATTTGTGAGCTCCAACCCAAAATAGTGCTTGTTTGTTTCCAACCCTAAAGCATTGATGAATGAGTTTTCCTTCCTCCTTTCGAAGGAATAAAAAATTTTGGAGCAGTCCAGTTAGATTAATGTCATGAAGAACTTTTTTTTTTTTTTTTTTTTTAGCCGATTGAATAGCTTGCAACTGTTTTTTGAAAACATAAACACATTAAGAAACTGATGTGCTTAAAAAAAAAATCAACTGGTGACAAAACATTTCAATTATCATATACTAAGGATGACACATGAACATTGTTATCATCACAATTGCAATATTGGATCTATGAAGTCAATTTTTTTTTTCAAAAATATAACAATGACTCTAAAACTGTGCATGAGTTCATTGTATAAAGTTAATAAAAAGAGAAAATATAAGACTACAATATTTTGTGCCACAATTTTGGACGTTGTAGATTGTGATTAGTAGAGAAAAAGAGGAAAGTTGATGTTGCCTAAAAATTTTGGCGATTGTCTTCCCACATTGGAAAATATTTTGACCAATAATTCTGTAGGTAATTCATGTTGCATGCTCATTTTTGTGATTGTGTAAAGAGTATTTTTGATATTTTTGGTTTGTATTTTTGAAGTTGTTTAGGATTGTAATTTATAGTATTTTTCTAACTTTATGATGAGTGAACTATTTCAATTATTTTATTCATAATTTTCATCGTTTAGTTATAAATATGTAAATTAAAGCATAAGAATGCATAAATGCAAAGTTAAACATAAATTTATAACCATCCATGATAAATATGTATAGACAATTTTTGCATTTTTTGATTGTTGCATAAATTATTATTTAATTTTCTAGTTATAAATATCTAAAATAAGTAGATGAACTTTTCAAAAAAAAAAATTTAAATAGATGAATATGTAAAATCCTCTCACACGTTATTCTTACAACCAAAGAAGGTGCCATTTCACTCATTTGTTTACTACATGACTGATGGTCATGGTATGTGGCATAAGAGATCCTTCCTTCCCCTTTTAATTTATATTTGAGATGGTAGCAATATATATATATATATATATATATATATATTATAAGTGCCTAATGTTTTTTCTAATAATAAAGAGTCCTCATAGGAAACAAAAAGTCTCAATAATTTCACAACATTATTAAATTACTTTATTACCTCATTCTTTAGACCAACCTTTTATTTATTTATTTTTTTTAATCTCCCTCTATTTTTTCTTTTTACAATTGATCACGTGGTTCTAAAGAGTTTGGATTTTTTTATTATTATTAAATTTACCCATTTTTTCAACTTTGTTTGGGTTCAATATTCTTTTGTATGAATGCCAAGATTCAAGAACTGATTTATCTCAGTAGTAATTTAATAATAAAAATAAAAATAAAAATATACTTGGTATATATGATAGCTATGTCAAAAACAAACAAACCCCATTTCCAAAAATCAAGAACCCATTAATCTCAGTAGTAACAAAAACCAAAACTTGGAAAATAAATATGATACCAATGACAAAAACAATCAAATCCCATTTCCAAAAACCAATATTCTGATCAAAGAATCATAGATCAACCATTTCAACCAACATATAAATGAGAGACCCAAATCCACATCTTAGTCTTTCTAATTAATATATACATATAAAAGGCAACAAAAAGGCCAAAAAAAAAAAAAAAAAAAAAAAAAAAACCCATCATAGCAAAGTCTGATACATACCAGAAGCAAAGCCTCTCTGGAACATAGGGATCCTAAGGTATGAGGCAGCCCTTGAAGCTATGTTTGAATGAATTATAAATTGGTAGAAACCAAATGATAATATAAAAATATTTTAACATAGCCTTTTCATTTTATTTATAATTGAGAGTTTGACATACTTGAAGAAACAATCCGGCTTTTAAACTTGCAATTAAATAGATAGTTCATAATCAATTTGTAGAAAATATGAACAACCTACACAACCAAAAGATAATATAAAAAATATTATAGTAAGTTCACACAAGTAACATGAAGAGCATTTTTCTAAAACTATTTGGAGATTCTTGCCTTTATGCAATTCCATTAATAATGAAAACATCACAGGGTAAGACCCAACCCAAATACTTAATCCAACCTCGTTTTTTTAGCACTGCCCCGAATTCTCACCTACATGCTATATATGCCTTCTTTTTTATTTTTCTTTTTCTTTCGATTTTTTTTTCTTTTACAGTTCATAATTTATGAACCCAACAAAGACAACTAGAGGACCCTTATTCCCCTTAAATTTTTTTCTCTCCTAAGCTATCCATTTCACTAATCAATGACATAAATTCAACCTCATAGAAATTCAAGCTCTGATTGGTGTCTTTGAAACAATTCCAGAAGTAACAACATCTCTTCATCTAATGTTTTGGCCTAATTATCATTTTTCAGTCAAATTATAGAAAGCCATTTGATTACACCCACCTAAAAATCAATTTCTAATTGATATTTAAAGATACCTGACTTTATATACCAACTTTTGAACTTGCAATTTAATAGATAATCCATATTAAATTGGTAGCAAATATGAACAACCTACACAACCAAAAGATAATATATAAAAAAATCTTAGCATAGCATCTTCATTTTATTTATAATTGAGAGTTGGACACACTTGAAGAAACAATCCAGCTCTATTTACAATGGGATTTCCTAGCAAAGCAGCTCATTCAACAATGTCCTATTTCTTTTGGTTACATAAATTGTTTGGGCAACAATAGAATTTCCCAAAAGGCATATGATACAAGGTTGATGCACTTCGGTTATTTACTGTGAGCTACAATAGAGAATTTGTAAGATCACATCCCAAAAGACATATGGGATACTATGGAAGGACTCTGATGTTGCTCCTGCATCACAGCTTGTGGCAAGATACACTGGTTCGAATGAAAGTTTATAGGTATAAATGCTGTATTAGGAAATTTTCTTCAGACAATCTTGAAAATTTTAAGCTACTGTGCTATGTATTTCGTTTAACTTTACATCAATCTGGGGTAATCTTATAGATCTACTAACAATCTCAAAATTTGATGGCCTATGATATTATTTTGCTGAGTTTCACATATATGGAAAATGATGCAAACGTTTTGACTCCAGATATTTATGGCTATTTAAGTGTACTATTTTCGTGAATACATCTCTGAAGTGGACTCAGTTAAAGTCAAGTTTAAGGTAAGTACTCGATTTCCTTCAAAGACAATATACTGATATAGGAAGAGTAACCTATCATAGAAACCACACTCACACAGTTCTCCAAAATGCAAATATGATCAGAAACTTGATGTAATAAACCATGCTTTGTAACAAAACCTATATTTAGCAAGTTGTTCAATGCAGATAATTAAAAAAAAAAAACATCCAATAGGAAAAAAAGAAACCAAACATTTCAAGCAAAGAGTAATATGGCAATTAATACATATTTCATCAAAATACATGCTTAAATATAGCTCAATTGGCACTTCCTTCTCCTATAATAATTAGTTGAAAGGTGAGGTCAAGAGTTTAAAACCTACTAGGTACGTCTGTAACTTACCAATAAAACAAAATGGAACAGGTGAAATGCATTGGTTGTAAATTGTAATATGTGATTCCCATATGTATTGGGATGCCTTGTGAGGATATTTTGTGTTCTAGATGTTTCTTAGATTTGTTTCAATGAATTGCCTGCCTGAAAAAGAAAAATGAATAAGTAAAAAAATATGCAAATAGTAGAAGTGTTTAGGATGGGGGCATGAAGGTATCAATTCTACATATATTAATTTAAGGATGCAGTTGAGGAGTTGTAGGGTGAAGGATTGGTCTAGGGGAGTTTCTTGACTTGATTCTATGAAGTGTTGAAGTCTATCTTGGTGACTTGAATTCAAAGGAAGAATATCTCACATGCATATTGCGCATTCAATATGATTCCTATCTAATTATTAACTAAAGGCAGTAAAAAAAGGAATTAAAACTTTATTACTTGGAGTTACTTCCTAGCTAGTGGTTACTGGCTATGATATTTTAAATACAATGAATAATATTATATAGAATGAACCATTTCTTGGAGTTTAAGTAGGATCACTACATATTAAGAGGCATATTTTCTACTTACCAAATTCTATAGTCATATTGATTGTCCATGATTTAAAGTTGTCCTCTGGGTGGAGGAGATTTAATCCAAGATATTGGAATACCTTTCAGAAGATCCAGCAATTAACAATTATGCAAATCCCTAATATCTATGGAGTGGCTTATATGAGAGTTATTTGCATTCTTTGCATTACAAATATGAAATTTGCTCCCACACCTACACAATAACATGTTCCATATGACTATGGCTTTACAATTACATAAGCTATACATCAGGCTGAACAATAACATCATATTAGATTAAGTTCCTTAGTTAGAGAGCAAAATATATTTCCCACTCACATAGATATTTTGTAACATATTGTAAATTTGAAGAATCTTACATTTTTTTTCTTTATTGAAATTTCAACATAGATAGAAAAAGAAAAATAAAAGGGCAAGATTGTTTCCAAAAGAAGGCTTTTAATTTATTGTGATATATAATATATGAGAAGATGGTGGCAAAAAAAAAAAAAAAGAAGAAGAAGAGCTAAGAGGATTTCAGAAATATTTTCAGTAACATCATAGCCTATGATTCATAGGAAAGAGAAATAGGATTCATATTCTTTTCTTTTAAATTAATTATTATAGTGGAGTACAAAAGGATGAATTTGAAGGGTTTAAAACAGTCAGTTGTTTAAGTTGGCACATAAATATTGGAGAACCATCCAAATTAGTGGAAAAAATTCACAAGGGATCTCATAAAAAAGAAAACACAAACTCTTTACTAATTTAATGGCCACCATTTCATACAGCTATGAGCTGTACAATTTACAAAGCACACAGCATCCCTCATGTCTTGTTTCACTTTCTTATATTTTGAGTTGAATTGACATTCATAATAGGGGGAACCATGTTTTATTTTGTTGGAGGAATCATTTAGAGAGTGGTAAAGAAAAAGAGAGAGACAGAGAAGAATCCACAAAAAAGTATTTTTGAAATTAGCATATGCAGGTTTCTACTTTGTCTGTACTGAAGAATCAACAAAAAAAGTATCTCAAGTACTGAAGAATATTAAAATAGATATATACAGCATGATTCTTTTAGGGGTCACTCACACAAGGGAAAGCTACTACAATCTTGACATTCCAAGTCACTTGGTACTATAATATGACTACACATTCTCTTGCATGAAAATCCTGGATGTGACTCAAGAGGTTTCAAAAAAACCCACGCCAATTCTAGTAAAAGATGATAGATTTAATATATAGATTCAATATAGCTAGAAAATCAGAATGAACATACCCAAAAGAAGCAGTGCTCCAATTAAATAACCCAGCAGTAACAAATTCAACAACCTAGGCAGAAACAAACGTAGAAAGGAAAAAAAAAATACAGCAAAACACGAAATAGTAAAAGGTGACAGATTTAATATATAGATTCAATATAGCTAGAAAATCATAATAAACATACCCAAAAGAAGTAGTGCTCCAATTAAATAACCTAGCAGAAACAAATTCAACACCCTAGGCAGAAACAAACATAGAAAGGGAAAAAAAACCATCAAGCAAAAGAATAGAGCACAAAAGAAATTGGGATGTAGGGATACCTTAACTGAACCACCCGCTTACGTCAATATTTATATAGATGTGAGGAGAGGAAGAAAGGAAGGAAGAAAGAGTGGCTACCGTTAGAACTTGAAACAGTAGAATAGAAGCTGAAACCGTGAGAATCAAAAGGTGGGGAAGGGGAAGGGACTAAGTCTAAAACAATGAATCAAAACGTGGGGGACAAGAATTTGAATCGTTTGATAGAAGGAAAGGGAATAGTAACCGTGAAAAAACATCAGGTTTGACAAAGGGATGTAGTTGAAAAGGTTTTGGGTGTGGGCTTGGGCTCTATAGTGGAATTAAATGTATAAGAATTGGACTTTAAAGTAGAGATAGGGCTGAAAATAATTTTACTTTTACTAGTATTTTAAATTTGGTAAAATCTATTTTAAAATTAAATTAAAAATTTAGAAAAGAAGATGAGAATGACATGGCTACTGATGTGGCTCAATGTGAGCGTAGCAATACTAAATGCTATGCTTCAGCTTTTAGTAATATATAGATATAGATTACAATAGTTTATATATGTAATCTGATTTGACTATTTTATATATTAGGGTAAATTCCATTAACATACCTTGACGTTTGGGCTAAATGCCAACCTGGTCTAAGACTTTTCAAAATTGACCAATTTGGTCCCTAAAGTTAACCTAGTCCCTAAGACAGTTGAGGAAAAATGATTAACATGCCTAGCAGTGTATTTAGGGACCAAATTAGTCAATTTTGAAAAGTTTTAGAGCTGGTTGGCATTAGCCCAAACCTCAAGGTATGTGAATGTATTTACCCTATATATTATATCTATGTATCATTGATAGAATGAGATATAAACTAAATATTTTAGTATTCAAAAGAAATAGAATAAAGTAATTTTTGTTCATTTATATTGTTGTCCAGATTAATTTATATTTGATTCTAATATTATATTCTTTTCGTTTCTTTTCTTTTTTTTTTAAGGAAAAAGAAATATGGTTCAAAAAAAAGATCGATTTTGGAGGTATGTTGAAGACCTAAATGGCCGTTTCAAATGTAACTTTTGTCGACGTGATTTGCTAGGGATGCTTATAGGATTAAATATCACTTGGCTGGAGTTAAAGATCATGCTATAGATATTTGTGCAAGTGTGCTTGAAGATGTTAAAAAAGAAGCTTATCTAGCAATTGGAGGGATTAATAAAAAACTTAAGAGTGCATCAAGTTCAAGCAATGCTAAAGAGAGTAAAACCACTTCGTGTTCAATATCAAGAGACCTATGCCAAGCTACCAATTCAAAGATGTGTGGTAAAAAAGATAAAGAGTGCAGTGGACAAATTGCTTGCCCGACTTCTTATAGTAAATAGCATACCATTTGATGTTATTCAAACGATACCCTTTATTTGCTTTGTGCAAGGTGTTGCTGATTATGGTCTTGAATATAAGTTACCCTTGTATTTGACTCTTCAAAGGAAGTTAATACCAAATTTGAAGGTCGAAGTTGAAGAGTTTATTAGCAGAATTAAGAATTCTTGGTTGGTAATTGGTTGTACTCTTATGTCAAGCATATGGAGTGATTTGGATCAGAGAGCATTTATCAATATTAATGCAAAATCTCCTAGTGGAGCAATATTTTTGAAGTCATTTGAAGTTTCAAAGGATAAAATAACGACATTATATATTAAAGACATCATTTCTTCAATAATTGAAGAAATTGGGTCTGATAATGTTGTTCAATTAATCAATAATAATACTACAAATTTTGAGTTTGCTAGAGACATGCTTATTGGTAAGTACCCTCGGTTGTACAAAACCTGATGCGCTACTTACGGTTTTTAATTGCTTTTGAAGGGTATATGTGAGGAAGTTGATTGGGTGCAGAAGATAATTAGTGATGCAAAATCAATTGTTTCATATATGTATATGGATAGTATCATTTTGTCACTCATGAGAGAGTACACAAACCAAAAAGAATTGAAACATCTCGGTACAAGTAGGTCTTCTAGCTTCTTGATGCTTCAATCTATTTTGAATGTTCGAGATGAATTGCAGTTACTTGTTAATTGTTGCATCTTCGAAGTGGAAAAAATTGAATCATAATGAAAAGGCCATCAGTAAGGAAGTGGTTGCTAGTATTATCCAAAGTACAGAATTTTGGAGTCAAGGGAAAGAGGTGCTACTAGTTTTGGAGCCTTTGGTTCGTGTTCTTCGATTGGTTGATAGTGATTGGTCAACTGCAGGATACTTATATGAAGCAATGGAAATGGCAAAAGAAGCAATTAAGCAACAATGTGCTAGCAATCAAGACAAATATATGCAGATATGGGAGTTAGTTAATTGTAGGTGTACTGAAAATATAATCCACCCATTTCATGTTGCTGCAACATTTTTTAATCCATCTTACTTGTGTAGTGAGAAATTTAAAGAGAACAATGAGATAAAAGATGGTATAAGTTTCATTTTGGAGAATTTGGTGGCTATTGAAGAAAGGGAAGATTTCATGAAACAAGTGCAACTTTATCGCAATAAAGTACCAAGCTTGTTTACAGTTATAGCAAAGAAAATGTTGAAAACAACTCATCCTAGTAAGTTCAACAGCTTTGATATAATTTTAATATTTAACTATATAATTTTTTGATAAATTTTATGAGTATATAATTGTAATTTTATTTGTAGGAATATGGTGGGATTTCTGTGGAGATCGTCTTCCTATCTTACAAAGGTATGCCATTCGAATTTTGAGTCAACCTTGTAGTTCATCCTCATGTAAGCGTAATTGGAATGCATTTGAGGTAGCACAAAAAAAGAAGACAAACATGTTGACATTTGAGATGTTGGATAATATGGTGTATGTAAGATTGAACTCAGTGATGATGGAGAAATTTAACACCCGTGAATCTCTAGACTTGGAACCAATTTATCTTGACAAACATAATGAGCTTTTTAAGTATGTTGATCACGAACAATTTTGGGAGGATGATGCATTCAGCGGAGTAGTTGAAACGGTTATTGATGACTAATTACCTAGTATCAATTATTTGAGACGTTTTAATTAACTAAAACTTCATAAATGGTGTTTAATTGTTTATCAAGGTTACTGTAGTAATTTTCTTTT
This sequence comes from Quercus lobata, assembly GCF_001633185.2. NCBI lineage: Eukaryota > Viridiplantae > Streptophyta > Magnoliopsida > Fagales > Fagaceae > Quercus > Quercus lobata. Next base: position 60,581,176 of record NC_044913.1, read on the forward strand.
CTAGTGTAGATTATTTCAAATTGAGTTGTTAAGACTTTACTGTGTTTTTTTTTTTTTTAGAAGTATTTTTAACACACACACGAGGAGAGGGGAGAAGGTCTTAAAGAAATTGACATATATATATATATATATAGAGAGAGAGAGAGAGAGAGAGAGAGAGAGAGAGTAATACAATGATCATTGTATTTATTTAAAATAAATTATGAAAAAATTTCCATATATATTAAACTTTATTGCTTCGAGCTACGGTTTCTTTGTTCTTCTTCTCTCCACCTCTGTAGTGGCTTTCTCTACCACCTCCGTGTGGGTGTCCCTCCACCTCCGTGTGGCCTTCACTACCACCTCTATGTGGGTAATTTCCACCTCTGTGTGGCCTCATTTCTACCCACGTTTTGTGGGTCCTTCTACTTTTGTGCTCTTTGAGCTGATCTTGGTAGATTTGTGGGTCTCATCAACCCGGTTCATGGGTTTCCTTGTACTCTCAGTGGGTTTGTGTCATAGCTAGCGGTGTTGCCGATCATCGGTGAGACTTGCTCCACCAGTAGCAAGCTTTTTTTTTTTTCCTTTCTCTGGCTAGTGGGTCTCGTTCAGCGATTCACTCTCAGTCAATGCCAACTCTGCTCTATCCTTGACAGCGTTTGCATCTTTGTTAAGTACTTATCCTTCTGGTGGTATTTTCTCTGTTACTATTAATGCTGGGTTTCCTTGGGGTTTTGGTATTATCTCTGATTTTAGTTTGGAGAAGCTCGTTAGATTGGATATTGCTGTCCTCTAATTGTGAGGGCGGGTTTTATATCAACTGTTGCTCTTGTTTTGGGTATGAAAACTCTAGCTTGGCTCACCATATCCCTTTAATTCCAATCCTAATTTTTCACCTTGCCATGAGGACCTTAGCTTGGAACTGTCGAGGTGCTGGCAGAGCCTCGACAGTTAGAGCTCTAAAGGAGCTTATTCGTGAGTCAAATCCGGATATTTTTTTCCTCTCCGAAACCAAAATAAAATCTATGAGAATAAATAAGATTAGTGATAGACTGAAGTTTGTAGATTCTTGGTGTGTTGATGCTGATGGGTTGTCTGGGGGTCTAGCGATGTTTTGGAGATCGGGTGTTGAATTAGAAGTGGTCTTTTCAAATAAAAACATGATAGTGGTACTGGTTTATTCAGACCCCCCTGAAGCTCCTTGGCTTCTTTTTGCTATTTATGGTCCAATCCAAAGATCCAAAAACGGAAAATTCTGGGGTTTGTTGGAGAATATGGTGTCTTCTTTTTCAGGGCCTTGGATTGCAATCGGAGATATGAATTGCATCAAACGTGCAAAAGAGAAACGTGGATGTGCAGTGGCCGAGAGTTCTGCTTGTTATCTTAGAGATTTCATGTCTAATACAGGTGCTATTGATTTGGGTTTTTCGGGTCCTTCCTTTACTTGATCAAATAGGAGAGAAGGTTTGGCCAACATAAAAGAAAGGTTAGACCAATGTTTATGTGATCAAGAGTGGCAATCCTTATTCCCAAAAGCAGGGGTCAGACATTTGTGTAGTTCTAACTCGGATCATAACTCGATTATGCTGGATACATTCCTAGACACTGATATTTTGACTCGGCCGTTTCGTTTTGAAGCGATGTGGACTAGGGAAGAGGAAAGTAGATCGGTTGTGGAAAATGCTTGGCAATGCAGGGTTGATGGCTCTCAAGGCTTTAAATTAGTCAAAAAGTTGTCTGTGACTAGCCATGAGCTAAAGCGTTGGAACAAAAGCACCTTTGGATATTCAAAGGAAAAAATTAAGGGCCTCAAAGCCAAAATTGCTGAGGTTCAACAATTTCCCACCACAAGAGAGAATTTGGAACTTGAAGCTTCCCTAAATTTAGAGCTTGACGAATGGCTAGATAGAGAAGACATGAGGTTACGTCCGATGTCTAAGGAATTGTGGGTTAAAGAGGGTGACCGTAACTCAAGGTTTTTCCATCTCTCAACCATAATTAGAAAACGAAGAAACTGCATCTCAGAAATTAAGCTTGATGATGGTACTTGGATAAGAGACCGGGGGGAAATTTAAAACTATTTTTTGGAAAAGTTTTCCTCCCTTTTCTCATCTAGCCTCCCTCATTTCCCAGCAAACCTAGAGAATTTAATAGAGCCTTGTGTTACTGACCAAGAGAATTCGGAGCTATGCAAAATTCCCACTAGAGACGAGATCGAGAAGATGGTGTTTGGGATGAAATCCTTCAAAGCCCTAGGTCCGGATGGCTTCCCAGCTCTCTTCTACAAGCATTATTGGGACACAGTGGGTGATCAAGTGGTTTAAGCTACCCAAAGCTTCTTTCGTAATGGCTGGCTTTTGAAAGATCTCAACAAAACCTTCATCCACCTCATTCCTAAAAAGAAAGGGGCATGCAATTTTAATCATTTTCATCCTATTGGACTGTGTAATGTATGCTACAAAGTGATATCCAAGATTTTAGTGAATAGACTAAGACCTCTTCTAAATAAAATGGTGGATCTGGCTCAAGTGGCCTTCTAATAGATGGATTAATGTAAATGTGGTCTTAGCCCATGAAATAGTTCACAGCTTCAAAAATACAAGGAAGAAGAAGGGTTTCCTTGGAATCAAGCTTGATTTTCAAAAAGCTTACGATAGACTGGCATGGAATTTTTTGATGGTAGTCTTAAAAGCTTTTGGTTTCAATTGCAGTTTTGTTAATCTTATCCACCAGTGCCTCTTCTCAGTTGAGTTCACTTTGCTTTTGAATGGTGGATTTGGTCCAAGTTTCTCCCCCTCGAGAGGGCTTAGGTAGGGGGACCCCCTGTCCCCATACTTATTTATTTTGGGCAATGAGGTTCTTATGAGATTGATAAACAGGGAAGTGTCTCAAAAGAATTTAACTGGGTTTAAAGTTTCTAATACCGCACCACCCATCTCTAAGCTCTGCTATACGGATGACATTCTTTTATTTTGCAAAGCTAAGTCCTCTGAACTAGCCATTCTTAGAAGCTGTTTGGAGAAATTCTGCTCTTAGTCGGGTCAATCTATCAGTGTGGAAAAATCTGGCTGCTTCCCTTCCAAAGGTGTGAGCCATCAGTTTATGAATCAAGTTAAATGCTGTTGGGGTCTCAATATATTGCCGCAAAGTACAACATATTTGGGTGTTCCTCTCTTTCTATCAAAGAGCAAATCTCAGGATTTCGGTTATGTTAAAGAAAGATTGGACAATAAGCTCAAGGGATGGAAAAGTAAAAATCTGTCTTGATGTGGCAGGGCAACTCTGATTAGATCGGTGGCCCAAGCCATCCCGACATATTCTATGTCAGCTACTCTTCTTTCTAAAGGTCTTAGTGATCAATTAGATGCATCTATGCGCATATTTTGGTGGAGACCCAAATCAAAGGCGGGTTCGTATTGGTCTCTAATGTCTTGGTCTTCTCTTTGTTTGCCACAAAAGGAGGGTGGCTTGGGTTCAGAAAATTCTGGAATTTCAACCAAGCTCTCCTCTCCAAACTTGGCTGGTGGATTCTATTCGGAAAGGATTGTCTTTGTATTAAGGTTTTGACGGCGAAATACAAGATTCGGGATAATTGGCTGGCTTATCATTCTCCTAGCAATGCGTCCCCCTTTTGGAAAAGCATGATGGGCACAAAACACTTCATTGCAAAGGCAACTTGCCTTTTAGTAGGTAATGGGAATTCCATTAGAACATGGATAGACCCGTGGATTCCTGATCTCCCTAGTTTCATCCCTACCCCGAAAGTTGATGCTGATCCGAATATTGCTTTGGTAGTTTCTCAGCTCCTTACTTCAAACTGAAGTAGTTGGGATATTCCAAAGCTAAGTTTGCTATTTGAGGAGCATGTGGTTGAGCTTATCCGAAAAATTCCCATTCCTAGTTGCCCTATGGAAGATAGTTGGTCATGGATTGCAACAAACTCTAGGTTTTTTTCTGTTAAGTCTGCTTATTGGCTGTGTAGGGATGGCTCTCCTCCCTCAAATTTCGACTTCATTAGAGGCCAGATTTGGAGATCCAAAATTCATGAGCGCTTTAAGCTGCATCTATGTAGAATAGCTGCAAATGTTTTGCAACCAAGGAGGTAATAAGTATGTTTAATGAAAATATGGATGGGAGCTACCCCTTATGTAATTCAGCTTTGGAAACTTCTCTTCATCTGTTCACGGTATGCCCTTTTACAAAAGTCTTATGGTTCTGAAGCCATTGGGGCGTGAGGATTGACTTACTGGCTTTTGGGTCGACATTTGATTTTTTCAACTTCCTCTTGTCCCCCCCTTTTTTGGTTAATCAATGTTTGGGTCAAAAGGAAGAATTTTTGTTGTATGGTACCATCCTTTGTGACATGTTATGGAAACAGAGAAATCAGGTCCTATTTGGAGACGGCTCTCTAAATGTTGATGGGGTGTCTACGAAAATCTCATGTCTCTTCTCTGAGCATAATATTCCCAAGGGCTCTACCATTTATCAGCAAGTTCCTTCCTCTATTCAGACTTGGATCCCTCCCCCAGGTGTGTCTTTTAAAATTAATGTCGATGCTGCTGTAGGGCCTCGCTCCTCTTCTATAGCCGCAGTAGCGAGAGACCGGAGAGGGGAGTTGGTATTTGCCGGTACTATGAAAGTGAATACCACCCTCCCTCTCTTGGTGGAAGCGGAGGCTATTAAGTGGGCTCTCTCTTTAGCTCCTGCCATGGGTAATGACTGCATTATTGTGGAATCAGATTGCCAATACTGTGTGCATCTTCTCAATGACTTGGTCGAGCCCCCCCTTGGAGGTTCTGGTCCTTGTGCTCTAAATTGAGATCATTTTTGTCTATCTCAAATAAGGTTTTTGTGAAGTGGGTGCCTAGGCATTGTAATGCAGCAGCCCACACTTTAGCAAAATGGTCGCTTTCTTGTAATTTCTTTGGTCCTTTTGATTTTGGGAATTGCCCTGCTTGTTTCTCTTCCATCATTTTGGAAGAGTCCAGGAGGGCCTTGTAGCTCTGTTTTTTCCCTTCTTTAATAAAGTTTCTGGTTCATAAAAAAATATAAAAAATAAAAAAAATAAAACTTTACTGTGTTATGCCGTATATTATTTCTGAATTATTCCAAATTCTTGAAACATACTTTAAAAGAGGCCGAATTATACATGTCCTGTATTGAGTGTAACTTAGTCTCATCATATTCTACTAACCATTAATTATTGAAGGAAAAAATGTCACACAAATATCTATCTCTAGCTCCAGTAGTTCTACTTCTATATTGTTGTTTATTTCTACTAGATGCATTCTCTATTTTTTGCAAAACTTTCCATAGTAGTCCATACTAGTTTCTGGTGTAAGGTAAGGAAGAAAATATGTCTGAAATTTTCCAGTGTTGTCATGGTGGGACTACTAGGCAACTACTAAACATATTGGTTCTCGTTGGGGTGTCAAGGAGCTAATTAAACTTCTTGTCTCTCATTGACCAAGAGTTGTGTTGTATTACATGATGCAAATAAGTGACGAGTTTGTGAGGATCTGGTTAATGGAGATCCTGTGGCCAAAGGTAAAGACTTGAAACCTAATGAAGCAAAAGGTATGAAACTTCTTTCCACTCTCCAATCCCGTTGTATACTCTTGCAATATGGCAAACATAATTAAGACCATTGGTCAATCATTGGATAGAACTAAGGATGATATAGTTGGCTTTGGACTAATGGAGTTTGTGAAATTGATCTTTAAGATTAGTCTAGACAGGGTAATTGATCTTTAAAACATCATCTTCCTTTCATTCAACTTCCGAATCATGGAGTATTCGGAAGTTGTATGAAAGGAAGATGATGTTTTAAAACAGTAAATTTGCTGATTAGTGTAAGCAGTCAATAAGCTATCTTGTTTTTCATACAATGGGCTTTGTCGTCTTGGAAAGACTTTTAACAAAACTATTGTTTAGTCATTGACTCGTAAAGAATCATTTTCTTGTACACGTCTACATGGCATAACAAAATTCTCTCCCCATGTAAAAAATCATTAACTAGCAAAGAATTGTTTCTCTCCTTGTAATTATCATGGTTCTAATGTTCTATCGTACTGCTTTTTATTTGGTATAAAAAATATATATATATATATATATATATATATATATTATGTTTGTTACATGGTTTTGAAATCAGACCAGATCATATAGTCCGACCTGGTTAACTGTGAACCGTTCTTTGTAAAAAAATCAGTGAATCGTGCAAACTACGGTTGAATTGTCCACGTTTGCAAACGGTGGACGGTTCTTGCGGTTCAGGACTGAGTTGAAAATAAAATTAAAAAAAAATAAATAAATAAATAAGATGAAAGAAGAAGGTATTTACACAATGGCGACTCTAGGAATTTTTTCCAAGATAGTCCTTAAGAAGCATAAATTACACAATCTAATAATAAGAGAAATTTATATATTGATAACAACAACAACCAAAAATACAAGCAAATATATAAAGTTTTACAATTTCCTTTTACGAGTTTTCATATTTTGAAATTATTGCATGATAATCTCATTATCGAGAACAGGTTGACAGGAGCCTTTTTGTAAATAAAATCTTTTTATTTCATCATGATTATCAGGATGATAAGATGATATCTTTTTTCATAGTCTAGGATCTAAACGAATATTTTCCAAGTTAAAGTCAACACGAATTTGTTTTAAAAAATGAATCTTGCACAGGAGATAAATCTTAGGTATGTGGTTTTCTTATCAAATATTTGTCCATGATACTTTTAAAAGAATAAACAATAAACTATAAGTTCATTTGAAATATTAATAAAATTATTAATCATTGTTGTTTAGTGTAGGGTCACAATTTGGATCCTAAACCCAAATGATAAAAGGATTTAGGCCCAAAAAGCCCAGTATAATAAACTTGTAGAGAATGGGTTGGAAAACTAGGTTCTAATGAGTTGGGTGGCAATTATAATGAATCCAAATGACAACAAAGTAAAAGTAGGTTGGATTTATCTAAGGAAAATCATCCTCGGCACAATCTAAGGAGATTAGTTCTTGTATATATTACTTGAAGTTGGTTACAAATACAGTTCTAATTACTACAGTGTTTCTCTCTTAATTCTCTGATCCCCTTTCTCTTAGGACCTCCTTCTATTTTATACTATCTTCCCCTTTCATCTCTACCCTCCACGTGCAGATCAGATTGTTGGTGTTGATCTTTGCCCCATCACCACCTTCCTGATGTCTTTGGGTAGTAGTTGTAAGGCTGAAAACCATTGTTCAAGTATCACTTCCTCATTAATGCAACCAGAGAGTTAGCTGAAAAGTATTCAATGCAATGGTAGCAACTTTTCCTTTAGATATTTTACAGCTTTCCTCTATCTTGTTCCTTCCTGATACTTATCCTCATCCATAGAATGGTCTGAAACGTTGCTCTTGATGGCAAATCACACCTTCTAACCTCGGCTTTGCACAACCGAGGTAGAATTCTGCCTCGGACCGCCCTCCTGGGCGATCATGATTAGACCTCATCTCTTTACTTACTAACATAGATCCTTTTGATAGTGTTTACCCATCCTAGAACTACTTAACGTCCTCGGATTGGGCCCCTGGCTCAATATATACATAGATATGTACTCCTAGGCCTATCACCCCTACAATAGCCCCTCGAGATTCTTCTATCTGGCTCCTCGGGAAGAAAGGAGGATTTTGATGTCACTATAATTACTTCGTGCTCGTCATATCCCACCTTCTGATTGCGTAGATGGCTTTTTAACTGCCCAAGGCACGCTCCTAACACTTCGGCATCCGAGACGCGCCTTCATTAAATTTTTACAGCTTCATGTTCCCCACGTTCTACGGCGCAATGCGAATCCAATGGCTAAGGATTTTAGTGGAACCCAGGCAGGAATTTTCCCGCTTGTAACTTTGTTTTAGATATAAAGACTGCCCGAATCCATTAGTCAACTTACTTTAGCACTCATACACTGAACCTACAAACTTACCCAATTTACTCGTGCCCTCACAAACACCAAGAGCCAGTCCGAGAAGAGTCCTCTTCTTTACATAAGTCTTTATAAATTTTTTTCATTTACTTTTTCCATCTATTTTTCTTTTCTTTGTGTCTTTTCCTCCTCGGCTTCTCTTATTTCACTCAATCTTCTTAGCACCTCCAGATCTTTCTGAAGAATTGGTAGATTTGGCTATTTGGTAGACTCCAAGGAGGGTTTAGAGAGCATTAAAGCTCAGTATAGGATCCCGCTAAGAGTCACCATTAGGTATTGTAAGGAAGGGCAATGGCATGAGGAGAGGCAAGAGGGAGAGGTGGTAATCCCAATGATTGCCTTTATAGAAGGAGGGATGAGAATCCCTATGGGCACAGTCACTAGGGACTACCTTAGGGCCCATAGATTAGCTCCCACCCAATGTGCCCCAAACATGTTTAGAATCTTAGGTAGTGTAGATGCCCTTAATGAGAGAATGGGCTTAAATCTCACTCACCACAACGTCAATTGGATTTACAACCTCCATCACCTAAAGGGGTAGGGGTATTACCTAAAATCTAGGTTCCCCGAGGTTAGGCTCACCCAATGCCTCCTTGATTCCAACAAAGGACTAAACAAGGACTTCTTGATCGTATCAGGGGAGTGGCACCATGGCCTCCCCTGCCCGACGAAAGAAGGGACACCAGGTGGGGTTCTAGGTCTAGGTTGATTATTTCAAAGTCATCCCCTTTTCTTTTTCTTTTGTTTGTGTTTGTATATGAGTTTTTCTTTGATTCGCACTATTTTTTTTTTTTTTTTTGACAATGTTTTTTGTTTTTCCTAATGGTTTTGCAGATAAGAATGTCGTTGTTCCCAACTTCAGTCTTGTTAACCAATCGAGCTTGGACAAGTTTTTAAAGGCTGAGGTGTTCGTCCACACAAACGGCCAACTGAGGGCGGCCCATCTAATCTTGGACTACATCCTCATCTCCAAAAGCTTCTAGGTGTTGAAGTGTGTAATCAAAGCAAGAGATCCGTGCCTGCACTGGATAAGTGTTGTTGTTCCAGGCTTCCTTAACACCGGTCCTATTCTAGAAGGCATACCTCCAGCAACTCTGCCACATTAATATACAAGTGGAGAGACTACCTCTTCTTGTCCTGTTATTAAATAAGAAGAAGAATAAGAAGAAATAGTCGAAGTTTCTGATTCTGAGGATGACTTTGAGGTGTTTAACCAACCTCAATCTCCTGGGGCTTCACTCGGGGACTTCGGTCACCTCCGCTCAGCCAAAGAAAGCCAAATCAAGAAGATTCTTCTATCCCAGACACTATGGGGTTAAAATGCAAGCAGAGGACTGGCCTCCTAGAAGTGATGGAGTCTTCATCCAGGAGTAAGGCGCCCGAGAAGACCACCCAGGCCAAACTCCCCCCTCCTCCGCCCACTCAACCTCTCTGACCTAATCCTGCCAACCTGAAAAGGAAGAGGGATCAAAAAATCCAAGACGTGGGGGAAGGAGGTAGGGGCCCTTTTCCCAAGGATGTCGAGCTCTAAAAGGGGTCTAAACAAGCCAGGATAGCACAAAACCTAGCGGATAAAAGAGGAGAATCCCAGGTTAGGGCTCCTACATGGACACCTGCCCTAACCTTGGATGGAGCTACCCTACCCGCTGATGCATCCATTAGGGATTTCTAGCAAGGGAAGGCAGCGTATGTTGCTGATGCTGTGGAGTAGGCTCTACTACTCCCTACAAACGTAGCCAATTTGAGGACCATAAGGAAGCATGAAGTGTTCCTTAGTCTAAAGAGGAACCTTACCCTAGTAAGTCCATCAACAACCTTTCTCACCTCATTTTCATAGCAAGAATTCCCCTTATACTTATTCTCACACTTGATTTCCTTAACCTACGTATTTTCTTCTTCTTCTTCTTCTTGTTTTTGTTTTTTTTTTTTTTTTTTAATAAATTTATAGGCTATCCAAGCTACCCACATAGTTGAAGAGATAGTCATCATCTCTCACAGATTGATGAAGGAAGAGGAAGGCAGGCGCGTTGCTGCCATGAAAGCCTTTAAGCTAGCTGAGAAGAAGTCTCAAGACCTCACTGCTAAGCTAGTGGAGGCTGATTGGGACAAGAAAAGCACCAAGGCTTCTCTAGACGGAGTGGACAGGCAGGCAGAGGCCCAGTGCAAGTTGCTCTGCCAGGCCGAGGATGAGCTCGCTACTACTAAAGGCCAAATTAAGACTTTAACCCAAAAAATAGAGGAGGTCGAGAAGGCCAAAGAGCAGGCCAAATAAGAAGGATATGACGTGGGCGTGGCAGAGACCGAGGAAGCCCTCAGGGCTAAGGTCTCGGAGGTATTCAGGTTCTACTGCCTCTAAGTGTGGATTGAGGCTCTTGACCAAGCTGGGGTTGAGGCCTCCTTTACCCTTAGGAGAGCAGAGAATGTGTATTACCCTCCAGCCATTCATACTTCAGGCCCCTCGGGCTCTAAGGCCAACCCGGTCTCCTCATAAGGAAATGAAGGTAAGGCAAGCCCATCCAAAGCCCCTCCTACAGCCAACATCTCCCCCCAGGAAGCAGGGCAGGCTGAGGACATTGAAAAGGCAGCAGAGATCAACATGGAAGTGGCTCATGATGTTGCCTTGCCTTCAGTGGCCCCCAAAGACCCTTCAAAGGAGAAAGAGGCTTCTAAGAGCATGAAGATTATGCTGGCCACTCTCCCCATACCTCCAAAGGAAAAGGTCAAGCCTTCACCATGGCAACCTCTACCCAGCCTCCCAAGAATCCAAAAGACAAACTTGCAATAAAAATGAAGTCAGGTAGTATTTTTCCTTTTTTTTTCTTTTTTTTTTCGTTTCTGAACTCTGTAATCATGTCAACTTTTTGTAATATATCTGCCTTTTCAGAGGCTTAATATTAATGAAACTTGCAAGTCTTTCTTTTATACTTATGATATTTATATTGATCCAAACATAATATATGTTTCACTTAACACTTTATAAATGCGATAATGAGGTATAACTCTACTTACCAATTTGCAAAGTGGCAGCATAGTTATCATGTTAAACTTACTAAGTCCACCATCTTGGCAAAATATAACTTTAACTTTTGAAAACATACACAACGGTGTTGTAGCCATACATGTCTAACTTTACTCAATCCCCCACTCATTAGTAAGTTTAAAGGATTAGAGGGGCAATTAATTCTTAAACAGATAACAAGTATTCCTACAAATGCCTTAAGTGATGCTCATGAGTGTCTATTTGAGCATGTTATTACAATGAAGATCTTTATCATTTAGAGTGTCTGATTCTATTTGGCATTTAAATAATTAATAGGAAGTACTGATTTACCTTAAGTATGTAGTTCGAGGAGCCTGGAATAACTAAGGCTCTATTTGATACTTGGCAGAATGATAGGAAGCATTAATTTACCCAAAGTATGTGGTCCAAGGAGCCAGGTATGATAGAGTGTTAATTTACCCAAAGCATGTGGTCTGAGGAACCAGGCATGTCTAAGGTTCTATTTAACACTTAGAAAGATGTCATTAAGTATTAATTTACCCAAAGCATGTGGTCCGAGGAGCTAGGCATGACTAAGGTTCTATTTAACACTTAGAAAGATGTCATTAAGTATTAATTTACCTAAAGCATGTGGTCTGAGGAGCCAAGCATGACTAAGGTTCTATTTAACACTTAGAAAGATGTCATTAAGTATTAATTTACCCAAAGCATGTGGTCCGAGGAGCTAGGCATGACTAAGGTTCTATTTAACACTTAGAAAGATGTCATTAAGTATTAATTTACCTAAAGCATGTGGTCTGAGGAGCCAAGCATGACTAAGGTTCTATTTAACACTTAGAAAGATGTCATTAAGTATTAATTTACCCAAAGCATGTGGTCCGAGGAGCTAGGCATGACTAAGGTTCTATTTAACACTTAGAAAGATGTCATTAAGTATTAATTTACCTAAAGCATGTGGTCTGAGGAGCCAAGCATGACTAAGGTTCTATTTAACACTTAGAAAGATGTCATAGAGTGTTAATTTACCCAAAGCATGTGGTCTGAGGAACCAAGCATGTCTATGGTTCTGTTTAACACTTATTAAGTATTAATTTATCCAAAACATGTGGTCCAAGGAGCCAAGCATGACTAAGGTTCTGTTTAACACTTAAAAAGATGTCATTAAGTATTAATTTACCCAAAGCATGTGGTCCGAGGAGTCAGGCATGACTAAGGTTCTGTTTAACACTTAGAAAGATGTCATTAAGTATTAATTTACCCAAAGCATGTGGTCTGAGGAGCCAAGCATGACTAAGGTTCTATTTAACACTTAGAAAGAATGTCATAGAGTGTTAATTTACCCAAAGCATGTGGTCTGAGGAAATAGGCATGGTTAAGGTTCTGTTCAACACTTATTAAGTATTAATTTACCCAAAGCATGTGGTCAAGGGAGCTAAGCATGACTAAGATTCTGTTTAACACTTAGAAAGATGTCATTAAGTATTAATTTACCCAAAGTATATGATCCGAGGAGCCAGGCATGACTTAGATTCTGTTTGATATTCAAATAAATAATAGAAAGTACAACGCATAACATAATAAACGAGAATATGACAAGGAAAACTTTCATTAATAATAATACCTTCTTAGGTTGTTTACATTTCAGGGGCGTGGTACAATATTTTCATTTAGATTTTCAAAATAATATGCACCTATTCCAGCCACCAAAGTGATGCGATATGGCCCTTCCCAGTTAGGCCCTAACTTTCCCCATGCTGGGTTCTTTGCATTACCTAAAATCTTTTTTAATACCAAGTCTCCGGGCGCTAGTGGCCTTAGATTCATGTTAGCATCATACCCTTGCTTAAGCTTATGTTGATAATAGGTCAATTAGACCATGGAATTTTCTCTTCGCTTTTCAATTAAGTCTAAGCTCTTCCCTAACAGCCCATCATTGTTGCTCGGAGTGAAAGAACTCAATCTTAGCGTTGGGAATCTAGTCTCTAGAGGGATAATAGCCTCGGCTCCATAAGTCATTGAAAAAGGTGTCTCCCCGGTTGACCTACAAGGTGTGGTCCGATATATCCAAAGGACGTGTGACAGCTCTTCCACCCATTTTCCCTTCGCATCATCCAATCTTTTCTTGAGTTCATTCACTATGACCTTATTGACATCCTCGGCTTGTCCATTCTCTCGTGGATAAGCCGGGGTGGAATATCTATTCATAATTCCCAGGTCACAACACTACCTCCTGAAGGCCTTGCTATCAAACTGAAGGCCATTGTCCGAGATGAGTGTATGGGGGATCCCAAACCGAGTGACAATATTTTTCTAAACAAATCTCTTGGCATCCACATCCCTGATATTTGCCAATGATTTAGGTTCAACCCACTTGGTAAAGTAGTCTATGCCGACTAGCAACCATCTCTTATTCCCTGCTGCCTTAGGGAAAGGTCCTACAATGTCCAAGCCCCATTAAGCAAATGGCCAAGGGTTGGACAGAGGATTAAGGACTCCTCCCGGTTGGTGAATGTTTGGTGCAAATTTTTGGCATTGGTCACACTTCTTCACATACTCTTGTGCTTCCTTCTGCATGTTCGGCCACCAATATCCTTGAGTGAGAGCTCTATGAGACAAAGATCTGCCTCCTGTGCGGCTTCCACAAATTCCTTCATGTGACTCCTCAAGAAGTAGCTCTGATGCTTCAAGGTGTATGCATAGCAAGTATGGCCCAAAAAAAAAAACGCTTGTACAATTTTTGGTTCTCGGACAGCCAAAACTGAGAAGTCTTTCTTTGCACCTTTTCAATTTTTGATTTCTCCTCGGGCAAGATATCCTCCTTAAGGAATAGCACTATAGGGTCCATCCAACTAGGCCCCACCCTAATTTGATGGATATGGACCATCTCTCTCTTCACCTTAGTAGGCTTACACAAGTCTTCAACAAGGATGACCCGAGATAAACCCTGTGTCGAGGAGGTTGCAAGAATGGCCAGAGAGTCAGCATGTGTGTTTCCAATCCTAGGGATATGTAACAAGCTGAAAGACTCAAACCCTAATTGCAAGTGCCTAACCTGATTCAAATATTTTTGCATTCTCACATCCTTGGCCTCCAACTCCCCCTTCACCTAGCCTACGACCAATCTTGAATCCGAGAATATCTCCACTACCTTTCCGTCCATTTTTGCATTCTCTCTTTCTAGCACACAACCCTTACAATCACTCCCACAATAAATACAGGGTATCCAAGATTGAAAATAATTACAATCAAATTTGGTACTGAATAAAAGCCAACAAAATACAAATTTGTAAATCAAAATTTTACACAACGTTTGTATAAATGATTGTTATGGCATGTTTGCATGGAATGCCATTTAAATCCCAAGACCTATGAAAGTTCAAATATGTGTATAAACACCCTTGAACGTTTAGACCCCCAATATATAAATTACCAATACAAGCTTTATATCATACAATTAATGTGCGGAACATGAACAAAAGCTTAATACAAAATTGGTAAACAATCTAAGCCAATTAAAAACACATCCACAGCAGAAAATAAAAGGCAAAGATAAAGGGAAGGAAGATGCAAACACAAGGACAACACGCGATGTGTTATCGAAGAGGAAACCGAAGCCCTCGGCGTAAAACCTCTCCGCCGCCCTCCAAGCGGTAAACAATCCACTAGAAAATATAGTTGGGATACATGGACAGCAATAGACCCTCCAAGCCTAATCTACCCAGTGCACCTAAGCCCTCCAAGTTTCTTGCTCCAACGAGGTTGCGTCGAACCTTTTTCTTTTCTAGCTTCCCGGATTCCGCTATTAGACTGTAGTATCAACCAATGAAGATTGGTTCCTTCCTAATTGCTTCCCAAAAATCCAAACAACTCTCTCACAGTAATGAAAATGGTGAGAACCAGGTTTGGTAAGATGCCTCTCAAGGATTTGACAATGGAGAGGAAGAGAGTTGAGGAATTTGAAGAGACTCTAATGTATAGATTGTTGGTGAATCAATCTTGTTTTTCTTTAGGGTTTCTCTCTCAAAATTCTCTCTGGAAGCTCTCTTACATTTGTGGGTAAAAGGGGTATTTATACTGAAGTGGGAGAGGAATGTGAAACGTCAGGATTTACAAAACAGCTTGACTAAGTCGCGAGATCCAGTCGCGAGATAACCGTATGGCCAGTTGTCCTGTTTTGTCCTGTAGTGCTCCAGCTAGCATGACTGTTCACCTTCTGGCATGCTTGGCACGTGTGCTGCGTTTGGCGGCTTGCAGCCGCGAGTCACCCGCGAGGCCAAGCCGCGAGTCTCTGTTTTCTTGCACACTCTTGAGCAAACTTCACTCTATCCCACTCACTACCCTTACAACAAACCCACCTAAATACAGGGTTACTAAATGCTGAATTACAAGCAAATTTGGCACGGAATAAAGCCAATTAGATGGTTGAATAAATTCAACCTTACAATCTCCCCCTTTGGCTATTCCGTGACAAAACCCGAAAACAGACTCTAGACTTAACACTTGAGTTGGGAACAGTTGAATAAAACTCACTCACACCTAACTCTAGAAGCTGTGAAGCACTTGAATCATAAGAACATGAAACTCCTGAAACACAACAATACACCATGATCATTGTATGCAGAAAAACATGAAATGCATATGAAGCAAGCTTAAGGTGATCAAGCAAAGATGGAGTTTAAGAAACAAGCCATGGCTTGATCAACCAAGTGAACACCACAAGGTAGTGATCACAGTGCTCATTCACACTTGGAATGAACACAAGAACATACAAGTTAACAAGCACAAGGCAAGATACTTGTATGCTCAACACTCAACCAATGCATAATACACTACGTATATGCATCTAGGAACAATCCTACAAGGGCACAAGAGTGTCAGTACATAAATCAAAATGCAAGAAATTTAGATTAAAGTACTGATTTCAACAAAGCATAAAGGCTGCATTAAGCAAGGTACATACCATAAAGCCTACAAAATATGCATAAAACATTAACCCTAAAAGCTTACAAAAGCACATGGGTACAAACTCAATATTAAACTGAATAACTTCAACAAAATATATAAAAGATTAAACCAAGAGTATAAGTTATGAGTTGGAAACAACTATACACCAAAACCACAGTGTATCTAAACCATATAAACATCAAATACCCAAAACATAAACATATAAAAAACAAAGTCTCTAATTTTGACAACTCCCCCTCAACACATTACTCCCCCTTAAAAGCTATTTTTCTACTTCTCATCAACAATGTCATCAACAACAGAAAGAAACATCTCCCCCTTTTTTACCGGAATGGCTAAAGGGTCACTGTCCATGCTGGGTGGTGAAGCTGTCAAGTTTTGCAGACAAAATATCAATCTGGTCCTGCATGGCTCTCATCCTCTCAGAGTGCTCAGTCTGGACTCCTCTGATCCCATCAAGTCTTTCCAGAATGATTTGGAAAGCATCTGGAGGTGTATTTGAAGAAGTTGATGCTCTAGTCCTTTTGACACTCCTCCTGGGTGTTGAGGTTGATGCATGCCCTGCTGCCTCTGCCTCAGTCTCCATCGGGACACCCTCTCCTTCATCACCTTCATCTTCTTCTCCTGGAAGCCTAACACTTATCTTTTTGCAGGTAAGCTTGTTAATTGCAAAGGGTGTGGACATGGGACTGATGTCTTGAGGGATTAGAACACCCTTCTTTCTAAAGATCCTCATTAGCAAACTAGGAAAGATCAATTTTGGCCTAGAGGTTATTCTTGTTTCATCCACAATAGTGTCATATATGTGGGAACTTATGTCAATGAAATTCTTTTCTTTGAGATCCATCAGAAAAATTGCTCTTGCACAGTTAATTGTAGTCAACTTCTTTATGGGATAGAGGTTAAACATCATGATTATTGTTAGACACCTCATGTCCACTGGAAAAGCTGTGGTATTCAGACATTTCCCTTCTTTCTGCCCACCTATCCTTTGTTGAACTGTTTCAATAGAAACACTCCTATCCTTGTAATTGATAAATTCCTGATCTTCTAATCCTTCAAGCCCTAGCACATCATCAATGACATGTGCATCCAAAATGAATTCTTTACCTCTAACCCAGCAACTTAACTCATTCTCCCTTATCACAGCATTTGAATAAAACTCCCTAATCAAGGGTTCACACACTACGGGGAGATCACTCAAAAGTTTTTCCCATCCTCTCCCTTCAAAACAACTGGGGATAACGGATTTTCTTAAATCCTCCAAATCTACAAATCTTTCTTGAATAATTCCTGCTTTCAAGAAGATATCCTTGTATCTCTCAAAGTGTTGAATTGACCTAAACAGTTTAGAATCCATTTTCAATCTTTTGTCAGCCTTCTTTGCAGGAGTTTTCTTCTTCGGAGGTGAGGGAGCCATCTGTGAACAATCAGAAGAGGCCACAACAGCATAGAACAATATATGTGTAGAACTAGTCAGTACCATGTAATTAACAAAGAAATTTCAGCCACACAGATGAACTTGAACACTTAAACAATAAGCTACTTAGATCAACCACATGGATAAACAAGCCTAAAATAGGAAACACAGGAACAACAGGGAGAATGCAGGGGAGAATTAAATCAGCAGATATAGAAACTATCCTAAAGGCAGATATATGTCAATGAGACATATAATGGAAAGAAAATGATATGACTCATAATCAGCATTGTGAAACTAACAGATGCTCCCAATAGATTTACACAATAGAACATGCACATTCAGCACAGTAAAACTCACATCCACAAACGGAACATTTTGAAACAACTCAACAGCTCAAGTTCAGATAAAATAAAAGAAACACTTAGCTAAGCACAGGATGAAGACCAAAAAAGAAACAACTAAGATCATTTCAAACTCTAGCAACAGCATCCGCAAGCTAAGCATGAACATAGAGCAATAGCCGAAACACAAACCCATCTCTAAAACATAAACAAATGCGAAAAATCAAGGGGGAAAAACACAAAATCAAGTAGAAATGAGTTCAAGACTGAAAACCCATACCTGTTGCTTGAAGAATTTGAGCAGAAAATACGCAACAATGGAGATTGGAAATGGGAGCACGGAGTGTTTGGGAAGGAGATGGTTTAGAGAGAAGATGAACAGTCACAAAAGTTCGAGAGAAAACTGAAAAAGATTTAAAAACTGCCCCTATTTTTGCCAAACACGCGTTTTTCACGATTGAAGAGAGTCGCCATAGAGTCGCCAGTTCAAGCCGCCAAAACACTCAAGGACAAAAATTTGAAAAAATTTTCTAAGTGTTTTTCGCGACTGGAAGATCTACCCGCGAGTGAGTCGTGAGCTGAGCCGCGAAAATCTTTGAGTAACCCTCGCGACTGGACCTTCCACTCGAGAACAAGTTGCCAAAAATGACCCGCGAAGATGCGACTGAGGCTCGCGACTTGACTTACCTGCGACAGAGTCGCCAAAACAGGGCAAAACTGGATTTTTGAAATTTTCAGATTTTTCAAACAAAATACTTTCCAAAAACACCTAAAACACTCAAAAATCTTTTTGTGCTTGAATTAACAAAGATTGAGCATGTGAAAACACATTTCATCAAGTACAATCACACAAATGAATATGACATTTATTGAACATAAACTTGTGTGTTGTGTGTGGATATCAACAATGAGATAGTCCTTAGTCTAATGTGAAGTTTCAATGATCAATTCAACCAAGACATACACAATTAGCACTAGATCATGTGACCCATCTCAATTATAGAAATATGTATATATGACCTCCCACAAAACTTGATAACATAACTTGGAGCTTTACATTTGACTCCACTTTTAATCATAACATTTGATCTTTTGAGGCAATCACCTCTCATTGTGAGAGTGATATTTGATATTTCACTTTAATGAACAAGCCTTTGGCTTTTTGAATAAACATTTTCTTTAATATAAGGTCGCTTACCCTTTTTCCTAGTCGAATACTAGAATGTGCGACAGGCTTTTGCAGCTCAATATCTCTTTTCATTTGGAGATTTACATTTGGTGAGCTCTTTTTAGCAAAAACAAAAATAAATAGTGGGAAGATATATAGACACAAGTCTATGCATGTCTTAAGATCAACATAACCATTCACTAATCATTCATGACAAGTTTGAAGATCTATTTACAACAATAACATAGATTTCAAGATTTCTCCCACAGAGATATGAGTGCAAAGAAACAAGCAATGCTCGAAAATGCACAAAGCCATTAGCACAAAGGTACAAGGCAAAACAGGTTTTGAGACAAAAGCTCAACAATGTCAATCAAACTTTTTGATTTTCTAATTTTTTTTATGTGATTTTTGGATTTTGGACACTAGAAGAAAAAGATTGATCAAAAGCGAAATAAAATAAAAGCATGCACAAGTAGACAAGCAAACAACCAACAGCAAAAACACCAAGCAAACAAACAAACATCGTCACAAAGCATAGGAAGTATTAATGCATGGACATGTTGTAATGCTTATGCATGAGTACCCTTTTTCACCCACACATCACTTGCGTTTGGGGTGATTTCCTTATAGGATTGGGTACGGGAGTTAGGGCTTTCAAACCTTCGTGAGAAGCTTTCCAAGCTGTTGGTGAATGCATCAATCATCTTCATCACGTTCATCATTCCAAGATCACCATTCTGATCTCTAGATTGTTCACCTGCCTAATTTCTTCTATCATTTCTAGGTCCTCCTGACCTTTGAGGAGTTGCACTATTCTTTGCTCTCAGCTTTTGGCAATTTGGTCGAGTATGCCCTTGAAGTCCGCAATAATGACACACATAAGTTGCTCTAGGACCTCTTTGTGGTCGTGGGCGTGACTTGGCACGAGATTCAGACCTGCCCACAGATTGATTACGGGGATTCAACAACCGTTGGTTCACCACATTCTTCTTCTCCTCCATCTTGAGCTTCTCATCAGTAAGGTCAACTACAACTGGATCTTTGACCTTTACAAACTTCACTTCTTTAGTGACATTTCCAGATGAGCTACTTCCTCCGGTATATCCCAATCCGGATTTGTCTGAAAACCTCTTTTGAGATGAAAGAACATCATCTAGCTTCTTGGTGGTGACCCTCTCTATTTTAGCATTTGCTTGTACAACCTCTTGCTCAAGAAATCTCACTTTTGTGTAAGCTTTGGACAGCTCACCATTCAGTGTTTCTATCTCACATTTGGCCTCCCTATATCGGATTAGGAGACTTTTGTAGTCCTCCTCTGCCTTCTTCATTTTTCTCACAGCAGCCTTGGCCACCCTTGTGTACTCACTCGACTTCTCCAAGAGTGAGTTATAATTCTCTTGAAGATTTGCTATGCTTTCATCTTCTTCAGCATCTGATTCTTCAACAATTCCTAGTGATTCATCATCACTATGTTCTCCAAGGTCTCGTACAAGCAGATTCAACTCATCTGAAGACTCAACATGAGCAATAGTCATAAAAGCTGAATAGTTCCCCTCTCCATCACAGCTTTCTTCAGATTCTAAGTCAGATGAATCCAAGTCACTCAATGTCGTGGCATACACTTTGCCTTTTGATTTCAAATAATTCGGACATTCCTTCTTAAAGTGTCCATGTCCGTTACATTCGAAACAAGTGACACCTTGTGTAGGTTGGGATTCTTTTCCATCTTTCTTTTTGAATTCCCTTTTCTCCCTTCCAGAACTTTGGAATTTTCTTTTATCATCAAATTTGCCATTATTTTTGAATTTCAAGAACTTTCTGAAATTTTTGACAAGGTATGCAACATCTTTGTCAACCACATCTTCTCCCGATGAGTCTTGATCTTCCACCTTCTCATTAATAGTCTTAAGAGCAAGAGATTTACTCTTCCGTTGATTGGGCAGCGACATCTCATAAGTCTGAAGAGAACCAACCAGCTCCTGGACTTTGATGTCATCAAGGTCCTTACTCTCTTCAATCGCCGTCACTTTAGCACGAAAACTTTCCGGCAATGATCGAAGGATCTTCCTTACAATTTTTGAATCCTCCGTTTTCTCCCCCAAGTTGAACTTGCTGACAACCACCTCATTTAGCTTCCCATAGAAAGAGTCAAAAGACTCATCCTCACTCATTTTGAGCTCCTCAAACCGAGTGGTCAGCATTTGCAACTTGGTGTCTTTCACTTTCTTCGTGCCTTCATAGGTGGTTTCCAAAATCTCCCATGCTTCTTTGGCAACGGTAATGTGAGAAATCCTGTGAAATTCATCTGGAGACACACCACAGAAAATGGCATTGAGTGCTTTACTGTTAGCATTGGATGCAGCAAGTGCTGCCTTATCCCATGTGGATTTAGCTGCCTCAGGTCTGGTCCAACCAATCTCAACAGCATCCCAAACAGATTCATCAATAGAACACAGAAACGCTCTCATAAGAACCTTCCAAAAAGCATAATTACTACCATCAAAATATGGAGGTGCATTTAGGGATTGAGTAATACAAGCTTTATATCAAACAATTAATGTACGGAACATGAACAAAAGCTTAATACAGAATTGGTAAACAATCTAAGCCAATTAAAAACACATCCACAGCAGAAAATAAAAGGCAAAGATAAAGAGAAGGACGATGCAAACACAAGGACAACACGCGATGTGTTATCGAAGAGGAAACCAAAGCCCTCGGTGTAAAACCTCTCCGCCGCCCTCTAAGCGGTAAACAATCCACTAGAAAATATAGTTGGGATACATGGACAGCAATAGACCCTCCAAGCCTAATCTACCCAGTGCACCTAAGCCCTCCAAGCTTCTTGCTCCAACGAGGTTGCGTAGAACCTTTTTCTTTTCTAGCTTCCCGGATTCCGCTACTAGACCGTAGCATCAACCAATGAAGATTGGTTCCTTCCTAACTGCTTCCCAGAAATCCAAACAGCTCTCTCACAGTAATGAAAATGGTGAGAACCAGGTTTGGTAAGATGCCTCTCAAGAATTTGACAATGGAGAGGAAGAGAGTTGAAGAATTTGAAGAGACTCTAATGTATAGATTGTTGGTGAATCAATCTTGTTTTTCTTTAGGGTTTCTCTCTCAAAATTCTCTCTGGAAGCTCTCTTACATTTGTGGGTAAAAGGGGTATTTATACTGGAGTGGGAGAGGAATGTGAAACGTCAGGATTTACAAAACAGGGGTGGCTCGCGGCTTGACCTCGCGACTTGACTAAGTCGCGAGATCCAGTCGCGAGATAACCGTATGGCCAGTTGTCCTGTTTTGTCCTGTAGTGCTCCAGCTAGCATGACTGTTCACCTTCTGGCATGCTTGGCACGTGTGCTGCGTTTGGCGGCTTGCAGCCGCGAGTCACCCGCGAGGCCAAGCCGCGAGTCTCTGTTTTCTTGCACACTCTTGAGCAAAATTCACTCTATCTCACTCACTACCCTTACAACAAACCCACCTAAATACAGGGTTACTAAATGCTGAATTACAAGCAAATTTGGCACGGAATAAAGCCAATTAGATGGTTGAATAAATTCAACCTTACAACCTACAGCTACATGTCTTCTTGACAAGATCAACTATATGCCGCTCATACTGACTGGCTACCTCATAAAGGAAACTGCCAGGTGGGGTAGTACTAAGTGGCTTACTTTCAACCTTCAATTCCTCCAACCTATCTTGTATGCTTGGACACAACTTTCCAACATACTTCTGTATCCCTTTCCTTTTTGTGTAACCCTAATCCACTCCAACATTGTCAAGATAGGCTTGTCCCTAGACTTCAATATCATTGAGTTAAAAGACTCACTCAAGTTATTTACCAAACAATCTGTTAAGACCCTAGGAGTGAAGTGTGACATTGTCCACTGTGCAGGTGCAATGTTTGCAAGATACTCATATGCCTTTTCATCCAAATCCCTTATGTACTGCACGCATCTCTCAAACTCCCTTACTGTTATGGCAACAGCACACCTCCACAGTGCATCCTTCAGCTTCAATCCCTTGTGATTGACTTTGAAATTGTTGTAGATGTGTTTCATACAGTATCTATGCTCTACAATAGGGAATAATGTCTCTGTTGCAGGTATAAGCCCCTGCAAATAACCAAACAAACAAACAAAACAGGTTAGTTTAGCAAACAAAAATAAACTATTCAAGTGTAACTGAACAAAACAAAACTTGCATAACTTTTTCCTATTAGAAATGAAGACCAACTGAAGCTCCTCTAGCCTCTCTATATCATCAGCAAAAATTTCCAAAAACCATATCCAAGACTCCCTGTTTTCTTGTTCCACAATAGTTATAGCTACTGGAAAAATGTTGTCATTTGCATACTTGGCAGTGGCAGATAAGATTTGCCCACCAAATCCGCGCTTTATGTGATAACCATCTAAACCTATAAATGGCCTACATCAACCTAAAAATCCTACCTATTGAGCATTGACCCTAACATACATCCTCTTAAATTTTGGCTAGGAAGTCTCATCAGCCATTTTTCTCTGCAGTATAACCCTACTCCCCTTGTCTACAGTGTTTATCATTTGTACATAGTCCCTAAGTACACCATATTGCAGTTGCTCATCTCCATTGATCAAATCCTTTGCCTTTCTCTTTGACCTATACACTTGGTTTACACTTAGGTCAACAGATAAATTTTGCATCATGTGGTTATGTACACCACTCACCTCCCAATTTGGATTTTTTCTAAAATCCTCAATGAACCTCTTAGCAACAGAAGTTGATGTTGTTTAGCTATTTTTAAAAGACTTAGGGCAAGTGCAGTCATCAGTCAAGGTCTTAATCTGAAATGTTAGCTCTCCACTTATTTGAGATGCATAACATCTCTACCCATACCCATTCTTGCAATGAACTGATATCTTGGTCCTCTCATTAAACTTGAATTTGATGTTAATAGGTTTTTTGATTGCATACTCCCTCAAAGCAACTCTGAACACCTTTGCATTAGGAAACTTCATCTCCTTCTTTAGTACAACATTTCTCATGTCACTCTTAGCATTAAACTCTACCTACTTATCATTAGACTCATCCATGCTTACCAAGTCATCCTCAAGGGCTGGCTCAGCCCACTTAAGGTCTGCATGGAGTACATTGCTTGATTCTAGGGCTGTATTGGGAGCATCACTTGATTTTGGAGCAAAACCTTGTGGAGTTGAGTTTTGAGCAACAAATATGTCATCACCAAAGTCGTCCCCCTCTGGGCCTTCATTTAGCCAATCATCATCATCATCATCTCTTTCAACATTCTGTTCTTCAACCCTTGCACCAACCTCAACATCCTGTTCTTCATCTTTTGCACCAACCTCAACATCCTCAACATCTTCTTCTTCATCATTCTCATCATCTTCATCATAATCACTCTCCAAATCTATTTCATCCCTTACTGCATCACCACCTACACCACCTACATCACCACCTATACCATCATCTGCCACTCCCTCTCCATTAGGATGCTCAACTGCAAGTGGCTCCACATCTATGTTAGTATAGATTATGATTTTGTTAGCTGGCCATGCCCTATGAAGGGTAGTCATGTTCACCATATCAGCATCTATTTCTATGGCCCTTAAATCATCCTCTAGACCACCTTCAGGAAGTACATACCTATATCTACTATGTTCTTTAGGAGCACCAACTAGATGGCATAAATCTCTAATTTCAAAGAAACTCAACTTGTCAGGGTCAATCTCTATCAGTGTATGTATAGACCCACCCACATATTCAAGGGTTGGGTCCTCCACAAAACATTCTCCAACATGAATTTCAATGTCAAGTGTGAAGTCAACCATCTGCAATTAAAATAAGTAGTTTGTTTATACACTGGCATGCAGAAAACAACAACAAGCCAACAAATTGACAACAAGACAACAACACACGGACAAAAGACCACATAAAGCACATGCAAAACCAGATTCCTAACAAATTCATAGGGACCACACTACCCACAGTTCACAAACAAGTGTAATCATTGACAAATAAACTTGATTCTTTCAGGTATGCGCATTATATAAACAACCATAGCAGTATATTAGCTACATCCTAAGCGATTCTACATATAAATAGCAAAATGCACATTTAACATACACCAATTTTGAGAAAATTTTACAAAACCTAACTACGTGGGTGGGTTGCGATAAAAAAATGACATCAAGAACCCAAAAACGGATCAACAGCAATCCCACATACCTTGCCTAGCTTCAATGTTGCGAAACTAGTGTTTTCTCCCCCTCCAGGTGCTCCAAACCACGAAGAACAAGCTAATCTCACCTCAGGTCTCTCTCTCGAAAATTTTTTGAGTTTTGGGTGTTTTGATTCGCGTTATATTCTGTTTTAGGGTTAAAAGGTGTTTTTGTAACGGCAGAAACCAAGATGGGTAATGGAGATTGACGGAAACATACCTCAAGTGGGTTA
Organism: Quercus lobata; assembly: GCF_001633185.2. Taxonomy (NCBI): domain Eukaryota; kingdom Viridiplantae; phylum Streptophyta; class Magnoliopsida; order Fagales; family Fagaceae; genus Quercus; species Quercus lobata. Next base: position 60,606,485 of record NC_044913.1, read on the forward strand.
AGTGACACTTTTCAAATCACGGGTAGGCAAAGTGATTTTCACCCAAATCACAGGTGGGTTATGTGTAATTATCCCTTAATTCAATTAGCATGTAATGAGCATGGTAGCACAAACAAATCACCGACTAAGTAAATATGCAGCGGAAAATAAATTGATACGGTGATTTGTTTACAAATACGGAAAACCTACACGGCAAAAATCCCACCGGGTGATTTTAAGGTCACCACTCCCGAGAATCCACTATTATCATAATAAGCGGTTACAAGGAAAGGAATCCCAGTACCTTATACCAACCTATAGTTGAACCCTTACCCCAATACCCAATTGGACTTGTTCTGTAGTGACAATCTCTCCTTTCAATACACGGCTCCCAGTACGTGACTAACCAATTCGATGAGCGGATCCTAGTATGCGGCTTACACACCAACTTAAAAAGGATGTTGGCTACAAAGTTCTTCAGTTCATCACACGATGAAGATCACGAAGCTCCTTGGTTACAAAACCCTACAATGTACAAACATAGCAGCTTCTTGAATAAAAAGATGAACTAGGGCATATGTCTCTGGTTCACAATATGCTTGTGAAAAAACTTTTACATTGATGTTCATCTGCTGTGACGGCCCTTAAAACAATCCTTATATATGTTTAGGGTTGTGAGAAAAGAAAGCTCAAACATCTATTCACGGATTTGATGAAAATCAGATCTGAAAAACTGATTTTCTTAAATCTCGATAGATAGCTTATCTATCGAGCAGCTGTCGAGTATCGGGTTTAAACAACCTTTTAAACCTCGTTAAATACTAGCTATCAAGCTAGCTATCGAGGTTTAAAATCTAGCACTTCTTCACTTGATTCTTAGATAGACTTGTATGGCTTTAACACTTGAACTTGAAACCTTGTTCCTTGAAACATTAAACATATCCTAGATCTACCCAATTACAAGTAAAGTGTGTTTTGTCAAAAGATTAGCCAATTCTATATTGACATATGTTCCTAACATGATTCACATATGTCCTAACATATGTTATTTATGTGATTTAGTTACAGAAGATATAAATCACAAGTTTCTTATAAACTCAAAATATAGTTCGTAGTCGGTGATGAAATTGGGCGTTTCATCTGCGAAGATTATAACTCATCAACTAAGATGGTTTGTCTTGATCATAGAAGTGGAGACTTCTAGTTGATGTGTTGATATGTCTTAAGTGTGTAAGACATATTGAACTGGACCCTTGTGAAATTAATTTTTCAATTAACAACTGTCACTTGAATAATTAATCTCACGACTTCTAATTTCATAGACGATAATCTTGAGAGGATAGTGAACCCGATCATACTTTGATATATCAGGAGTGAGATCTAGTTTAATGGTCAAAATCTCAATATGTTGGGTAACCACACGTAGTGTTAAGGAAACACATATTCTCAAGATGGAATACATAATCTCTTTCTATAGAGACACAAAATATCCCCTTGAGATAAGTTTAATGGGAACTAGTTATTCAGGGCTAGCCACTTTAGTAAAGAGTTACTAAAGTTTATATTTATGAAATTAGATTTCATAAATATGAATAACTAAAAGATTAAACTATGTACTCAAGGAATAAAATAGTTGTTTACAAAGTGACAGTTTATTATGACTTTGTTCACTATGGATATTTCATGGATGGGTCAAATGATATCATATTAAAGTCTTGAGATATAAGTTATTAATAAGGCCTGGAGTGCAATTATATTTTTATAGTGGTACTTGTTATAAAATTAATGGTTACTTTGGGCTTGTTAAGAGTTGACAGATAAGTCTAAGGCCCATTGGAGCTAGAGCCTTATTAGTCCCTTTGGTCCCATCTCAAGCCACACACTTAAGCCCAATTGAGTTGGCCCAAAAGGCTAATCCAATTAGATAATCAATTATTTATTTAATAAGAATTATTAAATAAAGTAACTGTCAAGACAGTTAAAACGTACGTATGATTAAAAGGAAGAGAAAACGGCTTTTCTTTACAAAATCTTGGAAATACACTTTTCCAAAAAGGAAAATTAACATACATAAGAACTGATTGAGGGACCACTCATCTTGGGCACCATGTGGAATTGGTATGAAGATTGAAGGTTTTCTCAAGTCTTGTTTTTTGAATTTTATTGCACCAAGGTACGCTTTCTTTTCTTTATTCTAGAATTCAAGGTTACGTGTTATCTATCATGAATGAAGTAGATTCTTGTGTTACTTCCGCTATGGGTTTTGTATGAGATGCAAAATCAGTTTTTTCCAACACTTATCATGGTGTTGCAACGCCATGAGGTGTTTATCAAAGCTCCAAGGTTCATTCGAGATAATATTATCCACCTCAAGTTTATTATCAAACGTAATAAGGACAATATGATTGCCAAGGTTTTCAACTTTGAAACCATTTTTTGATCCCCATAGACCTGTGAAGGTTGTTGCAATTGCATCTGTATTCAAAGCTCTCTTGGTTAGGAATTTTGCTTCTACGATGAATTCCACTTCGATAGTCTCCTTCTCTAGATTAAAAGCTGGAACGTTCTTCTCCACTAAAGAAAGCCCTTTCCAATATTTTGTGAGGTCCTCCATGATTTGAAAAAGAAGAAAAAAGTGTATCCCAGTAACCCTGAAAAAAATCCCACGTGCCTTAATTGTAAATGTGTTACCTTAAGGAGAGAGGAACAGAAAAAGCACCTACTAAGAGGGACCAACGTTCTACTGCCTAGGAGAAGTTGTGGTGGGAGTTAACTTTCGCTAACGGCAGAGAAACACAAATCATAGTAGTGTCATAAATCATAGTACCTTGTGAGTAACATTTGGTCCTTCAACTGTACTTGAAGCAAGTGTGACAAATCTTGTGTTCGAGTGCTAATGGAGTTGCTTCATGTAAACTTATTTTGACGTATCTAATGGTATATGTATGACTATTTAGTTGAATTTTTTTTTTTTTTTTTTTTTTTTAATACTGAAGGTGATAAAAGTATATTAATATGAAGTAAAAATACAAAAGAAAAGAAGTGTAAGGTTCCGAGTGTTTTAAGAGAGAAGGCCAAAACAGTGGCCAACTAACACAATCAAAGAGCAAACACTAAAAACAATAAAACAAAAGCCATAGAGGACAATGCCCAGAGACACTAATACACTATCGGTGAGGGAGGCTTCGGGAAAGCCTCTGGTACTCCTCAAGCAACAAAGTGGCAGTCTTATATTATCTATTTGTGTTGTTTGTTTTTTACGTGGTTATAAAAAACAGTAATTTTTTTTTTACCATATTAACTTTTTATTCTTTATTCATTTTTCTAGGTCTTATAATTAAAGTTTATGAATTGATGCATTATAAAAAATTATAAGAAACTGTAGAATTGAGTGTTTTAGATTTTCTTTATTTATTATATTTTATTTTTTGTGTTTTCTTTGGATTTCATTTCCAATTTTTCTGCTCTTCTAAGATTCTACGTGTTAATTTTTTAGGTCTAATTCCATTTAAGGCTTAGAACTAATTGTTTAAGGGAAGAGGACTGCAAGCCTATTATCTACATAATAAAGGGTATAATTTATTTTAATAATTAATATTTGTTTTTGAGCCAATCAAATTTTCTATTTGTCTACTGAATCATTTAGTTATTTCATTATATTGTTAGGATATATGTGATTCACTTGTTAGAAACATATGTCACTATTTTATGTGATTGGCTAATCCTTTGACAAAACATACTTTACTTGTATTTGGGTAGATCTAAGATGTGCTTAATACTTCAAGAAACTTTGTTTCAAGATCAAGTGTTGAAACCATGCAAGTCTGTCCAATATTCAAGTTGAAAAGTGCCTGTCATTAAAGCTCGACAACTAGCCATCTATCGAGCTTTAAGAGTTGTTTAGCCCCATGGCTCGACAGTAGCTCGATAGATAGGGTATCTTTCGAGGTTTATGAAAAATAGATTTTCAGTTCTGTTTTAACTCTAATCCGTGATTATGTGTTTGGAATTTCTTTTCTCACAACCCTAGACATATAAAAGGATGATTTTAAGGGTCGCCAAAGTGTTCACAAGTTGCATAAGTATTAAGCAAAGTTTGTTCAAGCAAATTGTGACCGGACACAGAATTTGCCCTAGTTCATCGTTGTTGTATTTGTGCACCGTAGGGTTTTGTAACCAAGCATATTTTTGATCTTCATCATGGATGAACTAAAGAACTTTGCAGCCAACAACCTTCTCTAGTTGGTGATTGAAGTCGCGTACTTGGATCCGCACAATTGGTTAGTCATGTACTGGGAACCGTGTATCAAAAGGAGAAATTGTCACTACAGAATAAGTCCAATTAGGCATTGGGGTAAGGGTTCAACTGTAGGTTGGTATAAGGTACTGGGATTCTTTTACTTGTAACCGCTTGTTGTGATAATAGTGGAATTTTGGGAGTAGTGACCTTAAAATCACCCGATGGGGTTTTTGCCGTGTAAACAAATCACCATATTAATTTATTTTCCACTACATACTTAGTTTATTGATGATTTGTTTGTGCTACCACGTGTTTTCATGTTAATTTGATTAATTAATAAACTTGACTAATTAATCAATTAATTCATCACAATTGGTCAATTCGTTTTTGGTCTATCAAGTGGTATCAGAGCAGGCATACTCTGATTAGGTTTTAATCTTTGTTGTGTTGATCCATTGACCCTTGTTTGTCATGGATAGAGGACAATCTTTAATCATACCTCCTTTATTTGGTGGCACTAACTATGTATATTGGAAAGTATGCATAAGAGTTTTCTTGAAATCTCTAGATGAGAAGGTGTGGCAAGCTGTTGAGATAGGTTGAACCAAGCCAAAGAAAGCGTCGGCCGGCTGGGATGAAGCCAAGATTAAGGTGGCAAACTTTAACAGCAAGGCATTGAATGCTTTGTTCAGTGCAGTCACTAATGAGGAATTCAAGAAGATATCCTCCATTGAAACTACAAAGGAAGCATGGACCATCCTCCAGACAACCTATGAAGGAACTAAGGCTGTCAAGGATTCGAAGCTTCAGAGGCTCACTACAAGCTTCAAAGAGATTAAGATGAAGGAGGATGAGTTGTTCGATGAGTTCTATGCCAAGCTTAAGGACATAGTGAACTTAGCTTTCAATCTTAGGGAAACCATTCCTGAACCCAAGATTGTGAGAAATGTGCTTAGATCTCTACCTGAGAGATTCCATGCCAAGATTACAGCGATCGAGGAATCAAAGGACATTGACAAGATTCCTTTGACAGAGCTGGTTGGTAATCTGCAGACTTACAAACTAGGGTTAACAAGGATTGGTAAGTCGGGCAAAAGCAAAAGCATGACCTTGAAGGCCAAGAGCAGTGACACGGATGAGTCTTCAAACAATGAAGATTCTAAGATGAAGTCCTACATCACCAGGCAATTCAAGAAGTTCATGAAGAATGCCAATGGGAAGGGCATCGACAAGAACCGTAGGCAATCCAGTTCTTCTTAGTTCAAGAGTCAAGACAAAGGGAAGAAGGATGCTAAGGATGGTGGTCAGTACACTGTTCCCGCAGGACCTAAGTGTTTTAGGTGTCAAGGCTTCGGTCACATGAAACAGGAGTGTGCTACACATCTCAAGAGCATTGGGAAGAGCAAGGCACTCACTGCTACTTTGAGCGACACTAAGCCTGAGGATGATTCTGACAATGAGGATGACAGAATCTTGAATGCCTTCATTACCACTATCAATCCTACTGAGGGAATTGTTGAAAATGTGGATGAAGAAGAGGAATTGGTGGAGTCCAAGTTTGAGAAGATGGATGATCAGGATGATATCCATACAGCCTATGAGAAATTATACAAGCTTTTTGAAAAACATGAGAAACTCTATAGGCTGACCACCAAGAAGCTCAATGATGTGAAACTTGATCATGAAAAGCTTTCCACAAAATTTGATGAAGCCAATCAGACTATTGAGGCACTAAGATTTGAGAACAATTTCTTGGCTGAGAAGACCAAGAAACTTGAAGCGAAGCTTGAAGCGAAGCTGTTTCAAGTCAGAGCTCAATTGGAGAAGGCTTCAAGTGCGAAGCTTGACGAGATGCTAAGCAGTCAGAAATCTGCTTTTGATCGAACAGGTTTAAGGTATGGTTTCTCTTCTTCTAATATTACTTCTACTAGTACTACTGTTTTTGTTCCTCCTAGTAATAATGTTGAAATTAAGAACAATGATGTTTGTAAAGTTGTGATTTACAACTATATTTTATGTTGGTTTTATTCCATGACAAAAAGTGTTGTAATTGCTCTAATTTTGTTCCTTGTATTTTGTAGGATTTTATTGTATTGGGTTTAGTATTAAGTTGGTGAAGACTCAAGCTTAAATGAAGAATCAGTGGATTTCGCAAGAACCTATGCCGCGAAAGAGCATGTGAGGAGCACATGACTGGAAGCTGAAGAGTCGTGCCAAGCTGTCGTTTTTGCGAGTGTCTCGCGGGTAAGGCCTTCCAGCGAGACAATTGCGAAACATTCTGCCTGGAGGATTTTTATGTGTAAATTCCTTACCCTTCACCCATACTATATATACCCTCATTACCCACAAATGTAAGAGATGCCATTCAGAGAGAAAAACCCTAGATAGTTTTCTACAACACAGACACCCATCTTTTTGAGAGAGAGCTACTTATCCTTAGTGAGAATTCATTGTAGCCTCTTCTCCTTCCCTCTCCCATTGTCATACCTTGGGAGGAGATTTGTACCCAAACACAGCCCACACCTATTCAGAGTGTAGAGAGTGTTTTGGAGCTTAGGAAACTTTGGAGAATTGCCAAAAGAAGCCGATGAGGCTTGGCGGATGCAATCGGGTTGATTGCGAGATCCGAAGAGTTAGACAAGACACGGTTCCGAGAAGTCTTGTTGGAGTAGGAGCTTGGAGGGCTCAAGTACATAGGGTAGACTAGGCTTGGAGGGCTTTCTGTTATTCGTGTACTCCAACTTATTTTTTAGTGGATCGATTACCGCTTGGAGGGCGACGGAGAGGTTTTTCGCTGAGATTCTTCGGTTTCCTCTTCGATAACACGTCTCGGTGTTATCTATGTTTGCATCTCTCTTCCCTACTCTTGTTCATTTCATTTTACTACTATGTTGCTTTAAATATGAATTAGAGTAGCTTTCTTGTTTGCTTGCTTGCGTTTACACTATTTCGCACTTAGTATTAAGTTAGTGTAAAATCAACCAAGCCGTAATTTGAATTGGGGGTCTAAACAAGCACTTGTGTTTTCACACATTTCGAGCTTTCAATTGGTATCAGAGCAGGTACACTTGTTTTGGTTTTATTACCTAAGTGTGATCCTTGACCCCTTCTGTGTTTTGCCATGGATAATGCTTTGTATGCTTCTATGGATATTGTTGATTGTAACATGCCATGTGTTTGTGAAAATGCCTCTATGAGTGTTAATCCTCATAATTGTGATGACATGTTACTTGAATCTATGGGTGTTGTTGACAAACTCTTGAAGAAAGGAGCTAAGAAGTTTCAAAAGAATTTGAGCAAGTTAGTTTGTGAAAAGGATGATTTGATTGCTAAACTCAATGAATCCAACAAATTAGTTGAGAAATATAAGAATCTTGCTGAAATTTCTCTTGAAAAGCTGAAAGAGTTTGAATGTTTAAATAGGGACTTGGATGCTAAACTTGGTTTGTCTAACAAACTTGTTGATGATCTTAAATCTGAAAATGCATCTCTTAAGATACATGCCAAGTGTTTGATTGCTGAACCTGTTGCTAAAACGGAAGAAAATATATGTTACAATCATGTTGTGGTACCTAATTTTGTGCCTATTGTGTGTTCTACCTCAAATGACAAATCGGTGTACATTCCTCCACACAAAAGAAATCAAAAAGTGGAGAGAAAGGCTCTTAAGCCTAAGCCTCTGTTTAGGTCCTATTCTAGGGAATTGAGTGGATCTAAGTTTGTTCCTACTTGCCACCATTGCGGTGTGATCGGTCACATAAGACCCCAATGCCCCAAGTTAAAAAGAGAACAAACCTTTGTTGTTAGATCCCTTTCCAAAAAGTCTAATGGACCTAAACACATTGTTTGTCACCATTGTGGTGCCTTTGGTCATCTAAGACCTCATTGCTCTAAGTTTCAAGCTCTTAAGAGAATCAAAAGAAAAGAGAAATTTGAGCTTTTTGGAAGTTGTGCTTTGAAAGCTAAACCGGATTGGATGGAAAATGGTAACTTGTTGAAGAAAGTGGTTAATGCTCTTACCTCCTTATCTATGTGCATCTCCGCTTCTCATTCTTCCAACCCTCATCTCACTTCTCATGAGACACTCATTCCAAACAATCATTCTTTTTGGATGAGAAAGGGTTCCTATGGTTGAGCTTATGCTCTTTTGGTCCTTGATCTAATTCTTTCAATCCTTGTTGGACCCTTCATGCATTGATTGTCATAGCTTCATGCATTTTTGTACATCTTGCATTTATTTGTATGCATTGTTTTTGCTTTTGATCTTACTTGATTGCTTTCGTTTTGCGTGTGTAAAAATCCAAAAACCACATAAAAAGTGAAAAATTCAAAAAGTTTGATTGTATTTGTTTGAGCACATTTCACATGTGAGTTTGGCCTAGTACCTTCGTACTTATGGCATAGTGCATTTACAAGCTTAGCTTGTTATGTATGCACATATATCTTTGTGGGAGAAATCTTGAAATCTAGGTGTGATTGTTGTAAATAGATCTTCAAGCTTGTCATGAATGATTGGTCAATAGTCTTGTTTGTCTTGATACTTGCATAAACTTGTGCCTATATATCTTCCCACTTTTATTTTTATGTTTTTGCAAATAGAGCTCACCAAATGTAAATCTCAAAATGAAAAAGAGATTATGAGCTGCAAAAGCCTGTCTATTTGACTAGGAAAAAGGGAAAGCGACATTTTAAATTGAAATGTGTGGTGCTCAAAAAGCCAAAGGCTAAATCATAATGTTGAAATATCAAAAATTTCAAGCACCGATCTCATAAAGAGATGTATTATCCAAAAGGGATCAAATGTCATAAATTATGCAGAAGCCAAATGAAAAGCTCCTAATTTTTGTAATCATTCTCTTGTGGGAGGTCATATATGCTCATTTCTATAATTGAGATAAACTACTTGATTTCGTACTAGTTGTGTATGACTTGATTGAATTGATCATTGAAATTTCACTCTGGTCTAAGGACTATTCCACACTTGATCCACACACACAACACACAAGTTTAATGTTCAATGAATGCCTATTTCATTTGTGTGGTTGTACATGTTCAAATGTGATGTATGTGCACTCAACCATATGTGGATCAAACCAAAAAGATTTTTGTTCTTTTTGTTTACTTTTGGAAGTGATTTGTATCACCCATGTTTTTCCGAATTTTCCAAATTGTTTTCGTGTAAAAAACATGTTTTCTGGGTGTTTTCGTGACCCATTTCACGTGTAAGCTCAACTGGGAGTTAAATCGTCCAAATCTCATGTTTTTCAACTTTGTACAGAGAGTTTCGCGACTGTTTCGCGAGTAGCTCGCGAGTAAGGCTTACCCGCGAAAAATTTCACGAGTACTTTCGCAAGTCAGCTTCCCGTGAAAATTCCCAGATCAGCTTTTTAAAGGGCATTTCGTGGGACATTTGTTTTAAACTTCTCTCATCTTCTCCCAAACCCCTATTTTAATGCTTTAACATCAAAACCCAACTAATTTCAAGTGTTTTACATTTCATAAACATATCTAAGGTAATCTTTAACTTTTTCATCTATTTTGATCCTTAGATTATGCTTTTTGGGATTTTATGTTCATAGTTGAGATTTTCTCATATGGGAGTTGGAAAACTTAATTTTTGTCAATCTTTTTTATTGGGCTTTGTTTTAAATGATGATCTGCTTTGGATGTTGGCCCCTTGTGGCAAAAATAACATGTATTTAGGTAAGATTTTCATATGTTCTTGCATTGTTTAACATACATGTGTAGTGTGTGCACTCTAAGTGTTTGATAAAATGCCCAAATGGCATTTTCTCGTTGTTTTGGACTCCGATGAGTACCAAACTTTGGGGATCACCATAATTATTCATGTTTATCATATTTTGATCATTAGTGGTGTGTTTTATACACTTTTCCCCGTGAGTGCTTTTTCATGCATTGGTAATGCATCTCACATGCACACTAGATGCATCTTTGTTGCACACACTTGATCACTTGACATGTTTTGCACTTCACTCATGCTAGTTAAGTCTTTTTAGACCTCTTACCACACTTAACATATTCTTGTGTCTATGTCATGCCTAGGTTTACATCATGTTCCATCATCCTTAACATGCCATGTTCTTTATGCTTTGTAGCATTTTTTATGTTTTTGTCTTATGTTTGAGCTTCATTTTCTCATTCATCTTGCACCCCTCATGCATCATATTCTTACTCATATCTTTTTTTCTTTCCCTTATTCCTCTTGATTGTTTTGTCTATTTGTGACAAAAAGGGGGAGAGTATACCAGAGAGTATACAGGTTTGTATCGTCATTTCTATATGACTCATGTGCACACTCTTAGGGGGAGTAATTCTACCTCGTGCACATTCGTAGAGGGAGAAAGCTATAGGGGAGATGCATAGACTAAGGGGAAGAAGACATCTTCCTTGTTTTGTTTTGGTTTATATTACTCTTGTGCCCTAGTAGAATCTTGTTCCTAGATGCATATACTTCATGTATTTTGCATTGGCCGAGTGTTGGACATGCATTTATCCTTATGCTATTATGCTTTATTGATTGCATGTTCGGATGATCATTTGCTTTGCTATATGACTGTCATGTGTTTGATCAAGTTGTTCATATGTTTCACAACATGTTTACTTGATCGCATTTTACTTGTTACATTATACTTGTCCTTTTATCACTTGATTTACCTTGAGGGTCTAATGTGTTTTATGCAAATGTTTCAGGTTACAGGTATATATGTTCCAAGTGCTACACAGCTTCTAGATTTAGGTGTGAGTGAGTTTTGCCATTATTCTCAAACTCACATTTAAGTCTGGAGTCTGTTATAGGGTATTTTGTCACGGAATAGCCAAAGGGGGAAATTGTAAAGTTGTGATTTACAACTATATTTTATGTTAGCTTTATTCCATGACAAAAAGTGTTGTAATTACTCTAATTTTGTTCCTTGTATTTTGTGGGATTTTATTGTATTGGGTTTAGTATTAAGTTGGTGAAGACTCAAGCTTAAATGAAGAATCAATGGATTTCGCGAGAAGTTATGCCGCGAAAGAGCATGTGAGGAGCACATGACTGGAAGCTGAAAAGTCATGCCAAACTGTCGTTTTCGTGAGTGTCTCGCGGGTAAGGCCTTCCCGCGAGACAGTCGCGAAACATTCTGCCTGGAGGATTTTTATGTGTAAATTCCTTACCCTTCACCCATACTATATATACCCTCATTACCCACAAATGTAAGAGAGGTCATTCAGAGAGAAAAACCTTAGATAGTTTTCTACAACACAGACACCCATCTTTTTGAGAGAGAGCTACTCATCCTTAGTGAGAATTCATTGTAGCATCTCCTCCTTCTCTCTCCCATTATCATACCTTAAGAGGAGATTTGTACCCAAACACAGCCCACACCTATTCAGAGTGTAGAGAGTGTTTTGGAGCTTGGGAAGCTTTGGGGAATTGCCAAAAGAAGCCGGTGAGGCTTGGCGGATGCAATCGGGTTGATTACAGGATCCGGAGAGTTAGACAAGACATGGTTCCGAGAAGCCTTGTTGGAGTAGAAGCTTGGAGGGCTCAAGTACATGAGGTAGACTAGGCTTGGAGAGCTTTTTGTTATTCATGTACTCCAACTTATTTTCTAGTGGATCGATTACCACTTGGAGGGCAACGGAGAGGTTTTTCGCTGAGATTCTTCAGTTTTCTCTTCGATAACACGTCTCGATCTTATCTATGTTTGCATCTCTCTTCCCTACTCTTGTTCATTTCATTTTACTGCTGTGTTGCTTTAAATATGAATTAGAGTAACTTTCTTGTTTGTTTGTTTGCTTGCGTTTACACTATTCCGCACTTAGTATTAAGTTAGTGTAAAATCAACCAAGCCGTAATTTGAATTAGGGGTCTAAACAAGCTCTTGTATTTTGACACATTTCGAGCTTTCAATGTTAAAACTGATTTAGCTAGTGAGAACATAGACAAGGGTAAATCTATCTTAGGAGCACCCCCTAAGCAAGATAAGAAGGAGGCTAAAAACCCTAGGGCTAAGAAGACTAACTCTCAAAAGCCTAAAAAAAAGAAGCAGCATCTATGTCATCATTGTGGAGTTGCTGGTCATACTCGACCAAATTGCTATAAGTGGTTAGCCACTCAACAGGGCAATGACATGATAGCATTTGGAAGCCAAAATCAGCTTCAATCCCCTCTTGCTCCCCTAGGAGATCTTCTCAAAGCCTTCATGTTCCTTTCGAACTTGAACGGTTTTAATTCTTCTCCCTCACCACCGGTTCAAGAGTTTAATCAAAGGAAAGGTTCTTCCAGGGTGTGGAAGGAAAAGGGCTCCAAGTGATTCTATCACTTTCTTTTCTCTCTTTGTGTTTTTGTTTTTGCATAACTTATGTGTTTGGCTTTTATTTTGAGTCAGTCTAGTTTTTATGCTTTGCTTTGTTTAACATGTTTTTGTTTGTTTTCAGTTTTGTTTATTTTGTTTTTGATATAAAAATTTAAAAAAAAAAATTGAAAAATCAGAAAAATACAAAAACAATGTGTGTTTTGTGTACAATGGTACTTGTGTACCTTGGATGACCATTGAAACAAAATTTTCTAAACTTTGTATCTCTTGTATCTTAGATGAGCATCTCTATGCACAACTAAGCAAGTGAGCTTTGTGGCTCGTGTTTGTGATGAGTAAGATTAAGTAATCTCTTGTACTTAACACTCGTATCACTCTTTTTGAAGGAAAGGACTAGAAAATCCTAAGAGAAAAGAATAAATAACTATCTCACCACCGTTGCCCACCAATCAAAAAATGACATCTGTATGCTTCGGCATAACAAAAGTGCAACGTCAATGACATTTGTGTGTTTCGACATAGCAAAATTGGAATGTCAAAAGTTTAACATAATTGGGTATTTCTTTTCTATCTCTTATATGCCCATGCATGGTTTGCTTAAAAAGAGAATATGCAAAGAAAATAAAAAGCAAAAAGAATAAAATGCTTTAAATATGATTGCAAGAGTGTCTTCTAGGAGATGTGGGAGTTATAGGATGTACCTCAAAGTTGATAATCCCCATCAAATAGTTATGATTATGTGTGAGTTAAAGTGATTTTCTCATATCTCAAATCATCATAACATGTATACACTTATGCAATCTTGCGATGTTTTTCACACACAACACGCAATATTCTTTGCTACTTTTGATACATTTGTAGGTACAATGTGATTTGGCCATCATAAGGTTTATATGTGTTAATGTATACTCACTAAACTGTCTTAACTTGTTTTTGAAATATAAAATTGGTTAGACTTGTTTAGTGTGTGTGTGTGTTTTTTTGGGATCTATATGCTTAAAATTGTTGTTGAGAGACAATTTTGAGAATTGAAAATGCTGTTTGGATTCTTGGTTGAGTTGCATGCTTGATTGCATTCATATCTGTGTTTTTCCCTTCTTGAAAAACTGTTTTTAAGCATCTCGACACCTCCTCGACACCTAGCTATCTGTCGAGCTCTTAAGCTTTTTCTTATCGCAATCTCGACAGATCCTCGACAGCTAGGTGGATCGATCGGGAAAGTTCCTGGATCCTCGATAGCTCCTCGACAGCTGGCGGATCGATCGAGCTTCTTTTTTTGTGTCTTTGCTTTGTTCTCGACACCTTCTTGACAGCTGCATCTGTCGACGTTGTTTTTCTCAACACCTTCCTCGACAGATGACTTGACACCTCTCGACGCCTCTATCTGTCGAGAATTACTGAGGACCTATATATAGGTTCTATGCGATCCGGACTTCATTTTCTCGATCTCTCTCGATCTATCCGTGGCTGTTCACCTCCAAACATTTTTCTCTCTTCCTTAAACCTCTTCCTCAAGCATTTTTCGAAATTAATGAAGTTTTTCTTCACTTGGTAAGTCTCTAATCCCTCATTTTCATACATTTCATTCTTTGAAACCTAAGTTTTTGGGATTTTTCGAAATCAAAGAGGTTTTTGTGAAATTTTTGGGATGGGTTTTGAAGATTTAATCTTAAAAACTTCATGCATTGCATTACATGTGCATTATAACTGTATTTTCATGCATTTGGTTGTGTGTTATACATGTTGAACTGTTTGTGTGCTGGTAGGTTTGGAATAGGCTAAGCCCATGATGCTTTTTACTTTACACGTCACATGCTCATGCATTTTCATGCATACGTACCTTACATTCAATATATTTCTATATATTTGAACTGTTTGGAGCTTTTCTGATTGTCTCTTTATTCCCCCTCTCTCTCTTGTTTATGTTAGTGCGTTAATGACACCAAAATGTAAGTTTGCTCCATCCCAGAACCCTTTGCGTTCTAGGGCCTCCACTTCATCTTTTAATCCTACCCTTTCTTCTATTCGGTTCCATGATGAGGATGCTCGAAAGGACTTCTCAGAGAACTTTTCTCGAGAGGTGTTCATTCGGAACACTAAGTCATTTTGGCGGACTTCGCCGACACTGACCTACCTGATGTCATTCACAGTCGGGGTTGGGAGTCACTATGTGATGTCTCGATCACATGTCCATCCGTGCTGATTCAGGAGTTTTACTCTAACATACATGGATTTGATTATTCAGTACCTCTCTTTCATACACGTGTTCGAGGTACACGCATTGTTGTCACACCAAAGCTTGTTGCAGATGTGTTTCATGTTCCGAGGGTAAAGCATCCCGACTACCCCGGATGTAAGCATCTAAGGACTGTGTCCAAAGACAAGATGAATTCTGCTTTCTGTGAGCGCCCTTCTGATTAGGGTGATCATTAGTTTACACCATGTAAGGCCTTTGCTAAAGGTCTTAGATTCATAAACATGGTGATGACTTTTGTTTTGCATCCACTCTCTCACTACAACTCTATCATAGAGCCTCGTGCTCGATTTTTGCTTTCTCTTTTTGAGCATCTCACTATAAATTTTTCTTCACATTTTATTCTTTATCTTATAGATGTGTATAGGGATACGACTATCCATGATAAGCTCATTTTCCCTTCGGCTATCACGCGGATCTTATGCCATTTTTATGTTCATTTTCCCTCTTCCGACCATTTTTCTGTCATGCATGCCATAGACGCTGCAATTGTTAAACGTAGCAAGGCACAGTTTAGGTCACGGCAGTCGGATTCAACAGCTCCTCCCTCCGGTTTGGCTCCATCTCAATCTGCTCCAAACACATCCGCTTCCTCCTCTTCTACTAGTGATGTGTCACTCGGAGACATCATGGCGCAGCTGCAAGGCATGAATGCTCGCCTTGATACACTCTCTGCAAAGTTGTATTAGGTGAACATTCATGTCAGTAGTATTGCATGGCGGCAGGTGATCATGGGTGGCTATGCTCCTGAGGCTTCTCCTCCACCTCCTCTAGTGGCTTCTGATTCTGAGGATGAGGATGATGATGATGGTGATGACGATGATTCTTTTGATGATGATGATGATGGAGATGCTAGCTCTACCGATGAGATGTCTACTTGACACTCTTACCCTTTGTCACTTGTGACAAAAAGGGAAAGTAGTTTTGGATATGAGAGTAGTCATTCTTAGGGGTAGAGTTACTATAAGACATTTTTGTTAGGGGGAGTGTTAATTTTTGAGGGATGTAGTGAAGATTACATGTATCTTTTTCTTTTCTCTACTTTAGATACATTTATTCTTGTACATGGGTCTTATGACCATTATTGACATATATTGTACTTATTTTCTTTATATGATGATGTATGTTTCTTTCACCTACCCTTACATGTGTTGTTTCTTTTCTCGCTTTATACACATGTTTTTTATTACTTGTATGCAATCTATTATTTTTATTTCACACAAAGATGCCTTGATGAGTTTTGTTTAAAGTGTTTCAGAAATACAAGTTGTCAAAATCTACTTGTCATAAATTCTTTTCTTGCAAAGTTTTTCAAGAGTTTGTGTTAGGATAGATTTTATTGTATTCAACAAGTAACTATGAGTTGAGTGATTTATGACTTCTCTCATATCTCATTTGTTTGTTATGGTTTTGTCACAGATTTCCAAAATAGGAGATTGTTAGGACATATGTGATTCACTTGTTAGGAACATATGTCACTATTTTATGTGATTAGCTAATCCTTTGACAAAACACACTTTACTTGTATTTGGGTAGATCTAGGATGTATTTAATATTTCAAGAAACTTTGTTTCAAGATCAAGTGTTGAAACCATGCAAGTCTGTCTAAGATTCAAGCTGAAAAGTGTCTGTCATTAAAGCTTGACAGCTAGCCATCTATCGAACTTTAAGAGCTGTTTAGCCCCATGGCTCGACAGCAGCTTGACAGATAGGGTATCTGTCGAGGTTTATGAAAAACAAATTTTCAGTCTGTTTTAACTCTAATCCGTGATTATGTGTTTGGGCTTTCTTTTCTCACAACCCTAGACATATAAAAGGATTATTTTAAGGGCCGTTAAAGTGTTCATAAGTTGCACAAGTATTGAGCAAAGTTTGTTCAAGCAAATTGTGACCAGAGATAGAATTTTCCCTAATTCATCGTTCTTGTAAAGAAGTTGCTGTGTTTGTGCACTGTAGGGTTTTGTGACCAAGCATCTTCTTGATCTTCATCATGGATGAACTGAAGAACTTTGCAGCCAACAACCTTCTCTAGTTGGTGATTGAAGTCGCGTACTGGGATTTGTGCAATTGGTTAGTCATGTACTGGGAGCCATGCATCAAAAGGAGAAATTATCACTACAGAACAAGTCCAATTGGGTATTGGGGTAAGGGTTCAACTGTAGGTTGGTATAAGGTATAAGGTACTAGGATTCCTTTACTTGTAACCGCTTGTTGTGATAATAGTGGAATTTCGGAAGTGATGACCTTAAAATCACCCGATAGGGTTTTTGCCGTGTTGGTTTTTCCCATTCGTAAACAAATCACCATATTAATTTATTTTCCGCTGCATACTTAGCTTATTGGTGATTTGTTTGTGTTACCACGCGTTTGCATGTTAATTTGATTAATTAATAAACTTGACTAATTAATTAATTAATTCATCACAGGGAGTTAATTCGTTTTTGGCCTACTCATCTAAATTTCGAACAGCTTAGGCAATTGATTTTTTTGTAAGTTGGTTTTTTTTTTTTTGGGTTAAAAATCAAGTCACACCAACGGTAGTAACAATAATACTAAATCATTTCTTTAAGTGCCTTACGGATTTATTTCTTCTCAAACTCTTCATTTTCTTCCCTACGCCTTACCGATACTTTTCTTCTCAATGATAGTTTTTGTTTTAATATATACATCATATGTGAAATAATGAGTAAATACTGAAACTTAATGGACCGGCAAAATGAAAAATCATAACCCTTCAAATTTGATATACCAAAAAGTGTCTATTGAAATGTCATAACTTTTTATATTGGATATATGAAAAGATGTCTATTGACTAAAAAAAATGTCTAGTTAATGAAAATGTGTCTATTAAGTTATGCCCGTATACTAAAAGAGGCCAAATTATGCACATGATCATTTTCTAGTAACAATTATTATTATATATAAAAAATAAAAAAATAAAAACTATTTGTAAGGTTGAATTTATTCAACCATCTAATTGGCTTTATTCCGTACCAAATTTACTTGTATTTCAGCATTTAGTAACCCTGTATTTAGGTGGGCTTGTTGTAAGGGTAGTGAGTGAGATAGAGTGAAGTTTGCTCAAGAGTGTGCAAGAAAACAGAGACTCGCGGCTTGGCCTCGCGACTGCAAGCCGCCAGACGCAGCACACGTGCCAAGCATGCCAGAAGGTGAACAATCATGCTAGCTGGAGCACTACAGGACAAAACAGGACAACTGGCCATACGGTTATCTCGCGACTGGATCTCGCGACTCAGTCAAGTCATGAGGCCAAGCCGCGAGCCAGCCCTGTTTTGAAAAATCTGACGTTTCACATTCCTCTCTCACCCTAGTATATATACCCCTTATACCCACAAAAGAATGAGAGCTTCCAGAGAGAATTTTGAGAGAGAAACCCTAGAGTAAAACAAGATTGATTCATCTACAATCTTTACATAAGTGCCTCTTCAAATTCCTCAACTCTCTTCCTCTCCATTGCCAAACCCTTGAGAGGCTTTTTACCAAAACCTTGTTCTCACCATATCCATTACTGTGAGAGGGTTGTTTGGTGTTCTGGGAAGCAGTTAGGAAGGAACCAATCTTCATTGGTTGATGCTATGGTCTAGTAGCGGAATCCGGGAAGCTAAAAAAGAAAAAGGTTCGGCACAACCTCGTTGGAGCAAGAAACTTGGAGGGCTTAGGTGCACTGGGTAGATTAGGCTTGGAGGGTCTATTACTGTCCATGTATGCCAACTACATTTTCTAGTGGATTGTTTACCGCTTGGAGGGCGACGGAGAGGTTTTACGCCGAGGGCTTCGGTTTCCTCTTCGATAACACATCGCGTGTTGTCTTTGTGTTTGCATCTTCCTTCCCTTTTATCTTTGCCTTTTATTATCTGTTGTGGGTTGTGATTTTAATTTGGCTTAGATAGTTTTTCCAATTCCATATTATAGCTTATGTTAATTTTCCGCACACTAGTTGTTTGACATAATGCTTGAATTGGTTAAGTTGTAATTTGGGGGTCTAAACGTTCAAGGGTGTTTTTACACATATTTGAACTTTCAATTGGTATCAAAGCGGGTACACTTGTTGTGGTTTAAATACCTAAGTGTGATCCTTGACTCCTTGTGTTTATTTGCCATGGATTATGCTTTGTATGCCTTTTTGCATGATTTGGTTGGTGATGAATGTAACATGCCACGTGTTTGTGAAAATGCCTCTATGAGTGTTAATCCTCATAAATGTGATGACATGTTATTTGAATCTATGGGTGTTGTTGACAAACTCTTGAAGAAAAATGCTAAGAAGTTTCAAAAGAATTTGAGCAAGTTATTTTGTGAAAATGATGATTTAATTGCTAAGCTCAATGAATCCAACAAATTAGTTGAGAAATATAAAAAACTTGCTGAAATTTCTCTTGAAAAGCTGAAAGCGTTTGAATGTTTAAATATGAACTTGGATGCTAAACTTGTTTTGTCTAACAAACTTGTTGATGATCTTAAATGTGAAAATGAATCTCTTAAGATGCATGCCAAGTGTTTGATTGCTGAATCTATTGTTAAAAAGGATGAAAATATTTGTTGCAATCATGTTGTGGTACCCGATTTTGTGCCTAGTGTGTGTTCTACTTTAAAGGACAAATCGGTGTACATTCCTCCACATAAAAGAAATCAAAAGGTGGAGAGAAAGGCTGTTAAATCAAAGCCTTCGTTTAGGTCTCAACCTAAGGTTTTGAATGGATCTAAGTTTGTTCCAACTTGCCACCATTGCGGTGTGATTGGTCATATAAGACCTCAATGTCATAAGTTGAAGAGGGAACAAAACCATGTTGCTAGATCCCTTCCCAAAAAGCCTAGTAGACCTAAACACATTATTTGTCACCATTGTGGTGCCTTTGGTCATCTAATACCTCAATGCTCTAAGTTTCATGCTTTTAAAAGAATCAAAAGAAAAGAAAAACTTGAGCTTTTTGGAAGTTGTGCTAAAAAGAGTAAACCTGTTTTGAGTGAAAATAGCATGTTGTTAAAGAACATGTTTAATGCTCTTAACTCCTTGACTATGTGCATCTCCGGTTCTCATTCTTCCAACCCTCGTCTCACTTCTCTTGAGACACTCATTCCAAACAATTGTTCCGTTTGGATGAGGAAGGGTTCCTATGATTGAGCTTTTGCTCTTTTGGTCCTTGATCTAATTCTTCGATCTTTGTAGGACCCTTCATGCATTAAATGTCATATCTTCATGCATTTTGTGCATCTTGCATTTATTTATATGCATTGTGTTGTTTTTTATCTTACTTTTATATTTCGGTTTTGTGTGAGTAAAAAATCCAAAACCACATAAAAAGTGAAAAATTCAAAAAGTTTGATCGTATATGTTTGAGCACATATCACATGTGAGTTTGGCCTTGTACCTTTGTACAAATGGCTTTGTGCATTTACGAGCTTAGCTTGTTATTTTTGCACTTATATCTTTGTGAGAAAAATCTTGACATCTTTGTGTGATTGTTGTAAATTGATCTTCAAGCTTGTCATGAATAATTTGGCAATAGTCATGTTGGTTTTGATACATGCGTAGACTTGTACTTATATCTCTTCCCACTATTTTATTTTTATTGCTTAAAGAGCTCAATAAATGTAAATCTCAAAATGAAAAGAGATAATGAACTGCAAAAGCCATCGCATATACTAGTATTTGACTAGGAAAAAGGGAAAGCGACTTGTATTGAAAATGTTTGATGCCCAAAAGCCAAAGGCTTGTTCATCAAATTGAAATATCAAAAATTTCAGGCATCAATCTCAAAAATGAGATGTATTGCTCAAAATGAGTTGTATTAATTCAAAATGATCAAATGATAGGAATTCTAAGAAGTCAAATGAAAAGGTTCAATCTTATGTAATCATTTTCTTGTGGGAGGTCATATATGTTCATTTCTATAATTGAGATAGACCACTTGACTTATTACTAGTTGTGTATGACTTGATTGAATTGATCATTGAAGCTTCACTCTAGACTAAGGACTATTCCACATTTGATACACACACACAACACACATGCCTAATGTTCAATAAATGTCTTATTCCTTTGTTAGATTGTACTTGTCTAAATGTGATGTGTGTGTGCTCAATCATATATGGTTCAATCCAAAAAGATTTTTGATCATTTTATATGTTTTTGGAAGTGATTTTTATCACTCTTTGTGTTCATGTTTAGTGTTTACTTTGTTTTTCATTGTTTAACCATGTTCTGTATTAAAAAACAGGTGTCAAAGTTTTTCGCGGCTCAGCAAGCAACTCGCCAGTCGCGAAACCCCAGTCGCGAGTTCATCCAGAAGCTTTTGGCGACTCACTCGTAACTCGCGAAAATTTTCGCGACTCGCCCAGTCGCGAATCGCCCAGAAATAGCTTTTTAAAGGGCTTTTTGTGGGAAACTTGTTTTAAACCTCTCCCATCCTCTCTAAAACCCCTCTTTCAATATTTTTACATCAAAACCTAACCAATTTGAATGATTTTTCATTCCATCAACATTTCTAAGGTATCTATAAACTCTTTTCATTAATTTTGATCCTTAGATTATGTTTTAGAGAATTTTGTGCTCTTGGTTGGGATTTTCATCATAGGGGTTGGGAAAACATATTTTTTGTCAAATTTCTTCATTGGATTGGTTTCTTTTGCTGATTTGCATTGGATGTTGGCCCCTTGTGGCAAAAAGAACATGTATTAAGGGTGAATTTCATGATGTTCTTGCATTGTTTCATATTTTTGTTCATAATGTGCATGCTAGGTGTTTGATAAAATGCCTCTTAGATATTTTCTCGCTTGTTTGGACTCCGATGAGTACCAAACTTTGGAGTTTCTCATGTTTCCTCATTAGGAACATGTTTGGTTCATTGGTTGTGTATTTAACACACCTTACCCCACATGTGCATTTTTCATGCATTAGTCATGCATTGCACACAGCCACCTCTTGCACACACCTTTGCTACCCTTGTCATGCATTGGTCTAGACCTTGCTTCTTCATCCTAGCATGTCATGTTTATCTTATGCTCTGTAGCATTTTTCATTGTCTTAGGTTTGAGCTTCATTTTCTCATTCATCTCGCACCCCTCATGCATCATTAGCATTGTTCGTACCTTCATCTCTTGCCCTCGTTTCTTCTTGACCCTTTGTCTATTCCTGACAAAAAGGGGGAGAGTGTACTCTAGAGAGTATACCGGAGAGTTTTGTCATTTCTATATGACTCTTGTGCACATCCTTAGGGGGAGAAATTCTATTTCTCGTGCACATTTGTAGGGGGAGAGATTTTCCATAGTGGAGATGCATATACCAAGGGGGAGAAGACATCGTGTTAACTAGAAAACTTTGTTCTGTTTGTTTTCTTGTTGGCTTTATGGTGCTTTGAGTTATGCTTTGTTATCCTCATTGCATCATATTTGTGCTTTGGTCATGCATATATCCCTATGCTATTATGCTTTATTGAATGCATGTTCAGATGATCATTTACTTTACTTTGTGATCATTGTAGTCATTTCTATATGACTTTTTTTTTTGGTGTTTGATCAAGTTGCTCACATGTTTCATATCATGTTTACTTGATCGCAATTTACTTGTTATATTATACTTGTCCTTTATTACTTGCTTTACCTTGAGGGTCTAATGTGTTTTGTGCAAGTGTTTCAGGTTACAAGTATATATGTTCCAAGTGCATCACAGCTTCTCATCATTCTAAAGGGGAGAAACATTAAGCATTTTTAGTTTATATTCAGTATTTTGTGTCTTGTACCCATGTTGCTTTTGTAAGCTTTTAGGGTTATATTTTATGCATAGTTTGCAGGCTTTATAGTTTGTACCATAATTTATGCAGCCTTTTATGCTTTGTTTAAATCAGTACTTCTATATAAATGTATTGCATTTTCTTTTAAGTACTGTCACTCTTGTGCCCTTGTAGGATTGTTCCTAGATGCATATACTTAGTGTATTATGCATTGGTTGAGTGTTTGGCATGCAAGAGACTTGCATTGAGCTTGTTAGCTTGTATGTCCTAGTGTTCATTCCAAGTGTGAATGAGCATTGTGGTCACTACCTTGTAGTGATTACTTGGTTGATCAAGCCATGATTTGTTTCTTAACTCCATCTTTGCTTGATCACATATTGCCTATTTCATATGCATTTCACGATTTTCTGCTTACAATGATCATGGTGTATTGTTGTGTTTCAGGAGTCTTATGTTTATATGATTCAAGTGCTTCACAGCTTCTAGAGTTAGGTGTGAGTGAGTTTTGCTCAACTGTTCCCAACTCACATGTTAAGTCTAGAGTCTGTTTTAGGGTTTTGTCACGGAATAGCCAAAGGGGGAGATTGTAAGGTTGAATTTATTCAACCATCTAATTGGCTTTATTCCGTGCCAAATTTGCTTGTATTTCAGCATTTAGTAACCCTGTATTTAGGTGGGGTTGTTGTAAGGGTAATGAGTGATGTAAGGTTGAATTTAATCAACCATGTGTTGGCTTTATTCCGTGACAAATTTGCTTGTAATACAACACTTAGAAACCTTGTATTTAGGTGGGGATCATGTAAGGGTAGTGTGTGAGAGAGTGTGAAGAAATGCTCAAGACTGTGCAGTGAAGCAGGGACTCGCGGCTTGATCTCGCGGGAAGCTCGCGGCTTGCAAGCCGCCAAAAGTTACACATGCGCAGAGCATGCAAGGGAGCTGAACAGTCATGCCAGCTGGAGCACTACAGGACAAAAATCCAGACTGGCCATTCAGCTAGCTTGCGGCTTGAACTCGCGACTCAGTCAAGTCGCGAGGTCAAGTCGCCAGCCAGCCCTGTTTCGGAAAAACTGACTCTTCGCATTCTATTCTCACACCAGTATAAATACCCCTCATTCCCACAAAATATGTGTGGCTATTCAGAAAGAAAAACCCTAAGAGAGGTTTCTTCAAAACACCCACCCAATTAGAGAGAGCTACTCATTCTTAGAGAGAAATCTTTGTAGTCTCTTCTCATTCCCTCTCTCATTGTCATACCTATTGAGAGGAGATTTCTATCCAAACACTACCCACACCCATTTAGAGTGTTGAGTGTTTTTGGAGTTTTGGGAAGCATTGGAAGATGCCAAGGATGGCGGATGCTATGGATTATAGCGGAATCCGGTAAGCTAAAAAAGAAAAAGGTTCGGCGCAACCTCGTTGGAGCAAGAAGCTTGGAGGGCTTAGGTACATCGGGTAGATTAGGCTTGGAGGGTTTATTGCTATTCATGTATCCCAACTACATTTTCTAGTGGATTATTGACCGCTTGGAGGACGGCGGAGAGGTTTTACGCCGAGGGCTTCGGTTTCCTCTTCGATAACACATCGTGTGCTGTCCTTGTGTTTGCATCTCTCTTCCCTTCATCTTTGCCTTTTATTTTCTGCTGTGGATGTGATTTATAATTGGCTTAGATTGTTTTCCAATTCTGTTTATAGCTTATGTTCAGTTTTCGCACACTTGTTGTTTGTCATAAAGCTTGAATTGGTTATTTTGTATATTGGGGGTCTAAACGTTCAAGGGTGTTTATACACATATTTGAACTTTCAATTGGTATCAGAGCAGGTACACTTGTTGTGGTTTAAATACCTAAGTGTGATCCTTGACCCCTTGTGTTTATTTGCCATGGATTGTGCTTTGTATGCCTCTTTGCATGATTTGGTTGGTGATGAATGTAACATGCCACGTGTTTGTGAAAATGCCTATATGAGTGTTAATCCTCATAAGTGTGATGACATGTTATTTGAATCCATGGGTGTTGTTGACAAACTTTTGAAGAAAAATGCTAAGAAGTTTCAAAAAAATTTAAGCAAGTTATTTTGTGAAAAGGATAATTTGATTGCTAAGCTCAATGAATCCAACAAATTAGTTGAGAAATATAAAAAACTTGCTGAAGATTCTCTTGAAAAGCTAAAAGAGTTTGAATGTTTGAATATGGACTTGGATGCTAAACTTGTTTTGTCTAACAAACTTGTTGATGAGTTAAAATGTGAAAATGAATCTCTTAAGATGCATGCCAAGTGTTTAATTGTTGAACCCATTGATAAAAGGGATGATAATATTTGTTGCAATCATGTTGTGGTACCCGATCTTGTGCCTATTGTGTATTCAACCTCTAAGGACAAATCGGTGTACGTTCCTCCACACAAAAGAATCAAAATGTGGAGAGAAAGGCTGTTAAGTCAAAGCCTCTGTTTAGGTCTCAACCTAAGGCTTTGGATGGATCTAAGTTTGTTCCAACTTGCCACCATTGTGGTGTGATTGGTCATATAAGACCTCAATGTCATAAGTTGAAGAGGGAACAAAACCATGTTGCTAGATCCCTTCCCAAAAAGCCTAGTGGACCTAAACACATTGTTTGTCACCATTGTGGTGCCTTTGGTCATCTAAGACCTCAATGCTCTAAGTTTCATGCTTTTAAAAGAATCAAAAGAAAAGAAAAACTTGAGCTTTTTGGAAGTTGTGCTAAAAAGAGTATACCGGTTTTGAGTGAAAATAGCATGTTGTTAAAGAAAATGTTTGATGCTTTTAACTCCTTGACTATGTGCATCTCCGGTTCTCATTCTTCCAACCCTCGTCTCACTTCTCTTGAGACACTCATTCCAAACAATCATTTTGTTTGGATGAGGAAGGGTTCCTATGGTTGAGCCTTTGCTCTTTTGGTCCTTGATCTAATTCTTTCAATCTTTGTAGGACCCTTCATGCATTAAATGTCATAACTTCATGCATTTTGTGCATCTTGCATTTATTTGTATGCATTGTTTCGTTTTTGATCTTACTTTTATGTTTCTGTTTTGTGTGAGTAAAAA
The DNA here is from genome assembly GCF_001633185.2 of Quercus lobata. Classification (NCBI taxonomy): domain Eukaryota; kingdom Viridiplantae; phylum Streptophyta; class Magnoliopsida; order Fagales; family Fagaceae; genus Quercus; species Quercus lobata. The sequence goes on from NC_044913.1 coordinate 60,632,093, forward strand.
TCCAAAACCATATAAAAAGTGAAAAATTCAAAAAGTTTGATCGTATTTGTTTGAGCACATATCACATATGAGTTTGGCCTTGTACCCTTGTACAAATGGCTTTGTGCATTTTTTAGCTTAGCTTGTTATTTTTGCACGTATATCTTTGTGGGAAAAATTTTGACATCTTTGTGTGATTGTTGTAAATCGATCTTCAAGCTTGTCATGAATGATTAGTTAATAGTCATGTTAGTTTTGATACATGCGTAGACTTGTGCTTATATCTCTTCCCACTTTTTTATTTTTATTGCAAAAAGAGCTCAATAAATGTAAATCTCAAAATGAAAAGAGATAATGAGCTGCAAAAGCCGTCGCACATACTAGTATTCGACTAGGAAAAAGGGAAAGCGACTTATATGAAAATGTATGATGCCCAAAAAGCCAAAGGCTTGTTCATCAAATTGAAATATCACAAATTTCAGGCATCATTCTCAAAAATAAGATGTATTGTTCAAAATGAGTTGTATTGATTCAAAATGATCAAATGATATGAATTGTAAGAAGCCAAATGAAAAGTTTCAATCTTATGTAATCATTTTCTTGTGGGAGGTCATATATGTTCATTTCTATAATTGAGATAGACCACTTGACTTAGTACTAGTTGTGTATGACTTGATTGAATTGATCATTGAAACTTCACTCTAGACTAAGGACTATTCCACATTTGATACACACACACTACACACATGCCTAATATTCAATGAATGTCTTATTCATTTGTTAGATTGTACTTGTCTAAATGTGATGTGTGTGTGCTCAATCTTATATGGATTAATTCAAAAAGATTTTTGATCATTTTATATGTTTTTGGAAGTGATTTTTATCACTCTTTGTGATCATGTTTAGTATTTACTTTATTTTTCATTGTTTAAACATGTTCTGTTTTGAAAAACTGGTGTCAGAGTTTTTCGCGGCTCAGCTGGCGACTCGCCAGTCGCGAAACCCCAGTCGCAAGTTCATCCAGAAGCTTTTGGCGACTAACTCGCGGCTTGGTCACGACTCACTCGCGACTCGCGAAAATTTTCGCTACTGAACCTCGCGACTCGCCCAATCGCGAAACGCCTAGAAACAGCTTTTTAAAGGGCTTTTTATGGGAAACTTGTTTAAAACCTCTCCCATCCTCTCTAAAACCCCTCTTTCAATATTTTTACATCAAAACCCAACCAATTTGAATGATTTTTCATTCCATTAACATTTATAAGGTATTTATAAACTCTTTTCATTAATTTTGATCCTTAGATTATGTTTTGGAGAGTTTTGTGCTCTTGGTTAGGATTTTTATCATAGGGGTTGGGAAAACTTAATTTTTGTCAAATTTTTTTATGGGATTGGTTTCTTTTGTTGATTTGCATTGGATGTTGGCCCCTTGTGGCAGAAAGAACATGTATTAAGGGTGAATTTCATGATGTTCATGCATTGTTTCACATTATTGTTCATAGTGTGCATGTTAGGTGTTTGATAAAATGCCTCTTAGATATTTTCTCACTTGTATGGACTCTGATGAGTACCAAACTTTGGGATTTCTCATGTCTCCTCATTTGGAACATGTTTGGTTCATTGGTTATGTATTTAACACACCTTGCCCCACATGTGCATTTTTCATGCATTGGTCATGCATTGCACTTAGCCACCTCTTGCACACACCTTTGCTACCCTTGTCATGCATTGGTCTTGACCTTACTTCTTCATCTTAGCTTGTCATGTCTACCTTATGCTCTGTAGCATTTTACTTTGTCTTTGTTTTGAGCTTCATTTTCTCATTCATCTCACATCCCTCATGCATCATTATCATTGTTCGTTCCTTCATCTCTTGCCCTCATTTCTTCTTGACCCTTTGTCTATTCCTGACAAAAAGGGGGAGAGTATACTCTAGAGTTTATACTGGAGTGTTTTGTCATTTCTATATGACTCTTGTGCACATCCTTAGGGGGAGAAATTCTATTTCTCATGCACATTTGTAGGGGGAGAGTTATTCCATAGGGGAGATGCATATACCAAGGGGGAGAAGACATTGAGATCATAAGAAAACTTTGTTCTGTTTGTTTTCTTGTTGGCTTTATGGTGCTTTGAGTTATGCTTTGTGGTTCTCATCACATCATGTTTTTGTTTTGGACTTGCATATATCCCTATTTTATTGTGCTCCATGGAATGCATGTTCGGATGATCATTTGCTTTGCTATATGATCATTGTAGTCATTTCTATATGACTATTTTGGTGTATGATCAAGTTGCTCACATGTTTCACATCATGTTTACTTGATCGCAATTTACTTGTTATATTATTCTTGTCCTTTTATTACTTGCTTTACCTTGAGGGTCTAATGTGTTTTGTGCAAGTGTTTCAGGTTACAAGTATATATGTTTCAAGTGCATCACAACTTCTCATCACTTTGAAGGGGAGAAACTTTAAGCACTTTTAGTTTATATTGTTTAAGTTTTTATTCAGTATTTGGTGCTTTGTACCCATGTTGCTTATGTAAGCTTTTAGGGTTTATGTTCTTTTATTGTAGGCTTTATGGTTTGTACCATGCTTTATGGTTTGTACCATGCTTTATGCAGCCTCTATATTTTTGTTAAATCTGTACTTCTATCCTAATATCATGCATTTTCTGGTTAAGTACTGTCACTCTTGTGCCCTTGTAGGATTGTTCCTAGACGCATATACTTAGTGTATTATGCATTGGTTGAGTGTTTGGCATGCAAGAGACTTGCATTGAGCTTGTTAGCTTGTATGTCCTAGTGTTTATTCCAAGTGTAAATGAGCATTGTGGTCACTACCTTGTAGTGATTACTTGGTTGATCAAGCCATGGTTTGTTTCTTAACTCCATCTTTGCTTGATCACATATTGCATGTTTCATATGCATTTCACGATTTTCTGCTTACAATGATCATGGTGTATTGTTGTCTTTCAGGAGATTCATGTTCATATGATTCCAGAGCTTCACAGTTTCTAGATTTAGGTGTGAGTGAGTTTTACCATTGTTCCCAAACTCACGTTTAAGTCTAGAGTCTGTTTTAGGGTGTTTTGTCACGGAATAGCCAAAGGGGGAGATTGTAAGGTTGAATTTAATCAACCATGTGTTGGCTTTATTCCGTGACAAATTTGCTTGTAATACAGCACTTAGAAACCTTGTATTTAGGTGGGGATCATGTAAGGGTAGTGTGTGAGAGAGTGTGAAGAAATGCTCAAGACTGTGCAGTGAAGCAGGGACTCGCGGCTTGATCTCGCAGGAAGCTCGCGGCTTGCAAGCCGCCAAAAGTTACACACGCGCAGAGCATGCAAGGGAGCTGAACAGTCATGCCAGCTGGAGCACTACAGGACAAAAATCCAGACTGGCCATTCAGCTAGCTCGCGGCTTGAACTCGCGACTCAGTCAAGTCGCGAGGTCAAGTCGCCAGCCAGCCCTGTTTTGGAAAAATTGACTCTTCGCATTCTATTCTCACACCAGTATAAATACCCCTCATTCCCACAAAATATGTGTGGCTATTCAGAAAGAAAAACCCTAAGAGAGGTTTCTTCAAAACACCCACCCAATTAGAGAGAGCTACTCATTCTTAGAGAGAAATCTTTGTAATCTCTTCTCATTCCCTCTCTCATTGTCATATCTATTGAAAGGAGATTTCTATCCAAACACTACCCACACCCATTTAGAGTGTTGAGTGTTTTTGGAGCTTTGGGAAGCATTGGAAGATGCCAAGGATGGCGGATGCTATAGATTATAGCGGAATCCGGTAAGCTAGAAAAGAAAAATGAAAGTTCAAAAACGTGTAAAAACACCTTTGAACGTTTAGACCCCCAAATTACAACTTAATCAATTCAAGCAATATGTCAAACAACTAGTGTGCGGAAACTTAACATATGCTATAATATGAAACTGATTAAATACTATTTAAGCCATAACAAATTAAAATCCACAGCAGATAAATGAAAAGGCAAAGATAGAGAGGAAGGAAGATGCAAACACAAGGACAACACACGATGTGTTATCGAAGAGGAAACCGAAGCCCTCGGCGTAAAACCTCTCCGCCGCCCTCCAAGCGGTAAACAATCCACTAGAAAATACAGTTGGGATACATGGACAGCAATAGACCCTCCAAGCCTAATCTACCCAGTGCACCTAAGCCCTCCAAGCTTCTTGCTCCAACGAGTGCGCCGAACCTTTTCTTCAGCCCCGGATTTCGCTACTAAACCATAGCATTCCGCATCCTTGGCATCTTCCAATGCTTCCAAAACTCCAAGAACACTCAACACTCTAAATGGGTGTGGGTAGTGTTTGGATAGAAATCTCCTCTCAATAGGTATGACAATGAGAGAGGGAATGAGAAAAGACTACAAAGATTTCTCTCTAAGAATGAATAGCTCTCTCTAATTGGGTGGGTGTTTTGAAGAAACCTCTCTTAGGGTTTTTCTTTCTGAATAGCCACACATATCTTGTGGGAATGAGGGGTATTTATACTGGTGTGAGAATGGAATACGAAGAGTCAGTTTTTCCAAAAACAGGGCTGGCTGGCGACTTGACCTCGCGACTTGACTGAGTCGGGAGTTCAAGTCGCGAGCTAACTTAATGGCCAGTCTGGATTTTTTGTCGTGTAGTGCTCCAGGTGGCGTGACTGTTCGTCCCCTGCATGCTCTGCCACGTGAGCAACTTTTGGTCGGCTTGCAAGCCGCGAGCCACCCGCGAGTCCTAGCCGTCCATCTCTGCTTCACTGCACTGTCTTGAGGTATCTCACACTCCTCACACACACCCTACATGATTCCCACCTAATACAAGGTTTCTAAGTGCTATATTACAAGCAAATTTGTCATGGAATAAAGCCAACACATGGTTGATTAAATTCAACCTTACAATCTCCCCCTTTGGCTATTCCATGACAAAACACCCTAAAACAGACTCTAGACTTAAACGTGAGTTTGGGAACAATGGCAAAACTCACTCACACCTAAATCTAGAAGCTGTGCAGCTCTTGAATCATATGAACATGAATCTCCTGAAACACAACAATACACCATGATCATTGTATGCAGAAAAGTATGAAATGCATATGAAACAGGCAATATGTGATCAAGCAAAAATGGAGTTATGAAACAAACCATGGCTTGATCAACCAAGTGAACACCACAAGGTAGTGATCACAGTGCTCATTCACACTTGGAATGAACACAAGGACATACAAGTTAACAAGCACAAGACAAGACACTTGTATGTTCAACACTCAACCAATGCATAACACACAAGGTATATGCATCTAGGAACAATCCTACAAGGGCACAAGAGTGACAGTACATAAACCAAAATGCAGAACATTTAGATTAAAGTACTGATTTCAACATAGCATAAAGGCTGCATTAAGCAAGGTACATACCATAAAGCCTACAAACTATGCATAAAAATATTAACCCTAAAAGCTTACAAAAGCACATGGGTACAAAGCACAAAATACTGAATATAAACTTAAACAATATAAATTAAAAGTGCTTAAAATTTCTCCCCTTCAAAGTGATGAGAAGCTGTGATGCACTTGGAACATATATATACTTGTACCCTGAAACACTTGCACAAAACACATTAGACCCTCAAGGTAAAGCAAGTAATAAAAGACAAGTATAATATAACAAGTATAGAAATGACTACAATGATCACATAGCAAAGCAAATGATCATCTGAACATGCATTCAATGAAGCATAATAACATAGGGATATATGCATGTCCAAAGCACAAACATGATGCAATGAGAACACCAAAGCATAACACAAAGCACCATAAAGCCAACAAAAAAACAAACAGAACAAGGTTTTCTAGTTAACACAATGTCTTCTCCCCCTTGGTATATGCATCTCCCCTATGGAATATCTCTCCCCCTACAAATGTGCATGAGAAATAAAATTTCTCCCCCTAAGGATGTGCACAAGAGTCATATAGAAATGACAAAATACTCCGAAACATTCTCTAGAGTATACTCTCCCCCTTTTTTGTCAGGAATAGACAAAGGGTCAAGAAGAAACGAGGGCAAGAGATGAAGGTATGAACAATGCTAATGATGCATGAGGGGTGCAAGATGAATGAGAAAATGAAGCTCAAACCTAAGATAAAGTAACATGCTACAAAGCATAAGGTAAGCATGACATGCTAGGATGAAGAAATAAGGTAAAGACCAATGCATGACAAGGGTAACAAAAGTGTGTGCAAGAGGTGGCTAAGTGCAATGCATGTCCAATGCATGAAAAATGCACATGTGGGGCAAAGTGTGCAAAATACACAACTATTGAACCAAACATGTTCCTAATGAGGAAACATGAGAAACCCCAAAGTTTGGTACTCATCGGAGTCCAAACAAGCGAGAAAAAGTCTAAGAGGCATTTTATTAAACACCTAGCATGCACACTATGAACAATAATGTGAAACAATGCATGAACATCATGAAAACCACCCTTAATACATGTTCTTTCTGCCACAAGGGGCCAACATCCAATGCATATCAACAAAAGAAACCAATCCCATAAAGAAATTTGACAAAAATTAAGTTTTCCCAACCCCAATGATAAAAATCCCAACCAAGAGCACAAAACTCTCCAAAACATAATCCAAGGATCAAAAATAATGAAAAGAATTTATAATTACCTTAGAAATGTTAATGGAATGAAAAACCATTCAAATTGGTTGGGTTTAGATGTAAAAATATTGAAAGAGGGGTTTTAGAGAGGACGGGAGAGGTTTAAAACAAGTTTCCCACGAAAAAGCTCTTTAAAAAGCTGATTCTGGGCGACTCGCGACTGGCGAGTCGCGAGCCAAGTCGCGAGTGAGCCGCGAAACCTCTCTGTATGAACTCGCGGCTTGCAAGCCGCCAAACCGAGTAGCCAAAACTGGCAGCTTGCTGGCAGCTCACGCAAGTAGCCAAAATGAGTGGCCAAAAAATCTGACACTTGTTTTTCAAACCAGAACATGTTTAAACATTGAAAAACACAGTAAGCACTAAACATAAACACAAAAAGTGATAAAAATCACTTCCAAAAACATATAAAATGATCAAAAATATTTTTGGATTAATCCATATAAGATTGAGCACTCACACATCACATTTAGACAAGTACAATCTAACAAATGAATAAGACATTCATTGAACATTAGGCATGTGTGTTGTGTGTGTGTATCAAATGTGGAGTAGTCCTTAGTCTAGAGTGAAGCTTCAATGATCAATTCAATCAAGTCATACACAACTAGTGCTAAGTCAAGTGGTCTATCTCAATTATAGAAATGAACATATATGACCTCCCACAAGAAAATGATTACATATGATGAAGCTTTTCATTTGGCTTCTTTACAATTCATAACATTTGATCATTTTGAATCAATACAACTCATTTTGAGCAATACATCTCATTTTTGAGATTGATGCCTGAAATTTTTGATATTTCAAATTGATGAACAAGCCTTTGGCTTTTTGGGCATCATACATTTTCCTATAAGTCGCTTTCCCTTTTTCCTAGTCGAATACTAGTATGTGCGACGGCTTTTGCAGATCATTATCTCTTTTCATTTTGAGATTTACATTTATTGAGCTCTTTAAGCAATAAAAATAAAAGAGTGGGAAGAGATATAAGCACAAGTCTACGCATGTATCAAAACCAGCATGACTATTGACTAATCATTCATGACAAGCTTGAAGATCGATTTACAACAATCACACAAAGATGTCAAGATTTTACCCACAAAGATATAGGTGCAAAAATAACAAGCTAAGCTCGTAAATGCACAAAGCCATTTGTACAAAGGTACAAGGCCAAACTCACATGTGATATGTGCTCAAACAAATACGATCAAACTTTTTGAATTTTTTTCTTTTTATGTGGTTTTGGATTTTTACTCACACAAAATAGAAACATAAAAGTAAGATCAAAAACGAAACAATGCATACAAATAAATGCAAGATGCACAAAATGCATGAAGATATGACATTTAATGCATGAAGGGTCCTACAAAGATCGAAAGAATTAGATCAAGGACCAAAAGAGCAAAAGCTCAACCATAGAAACCCTTCCTCATCCAAACGGAACAATTGTTTGGAATGAGTGTCTCAAGAGAAGCGAGACGAGGGTTGGAAGAATGAGAACTGGAGATGCACATAGTCAAGGAGTTAAGAGCATTAAACATTTTCTTTAACAACATGCTATTTTCACTCAAATCCAGTTTACTCTTTTTAGCACAACTTCCAAAAAGCTCAAGTTTCTCTTTTCTTTTGATTCTCTTAAGAGCTTGAAACTTAGAGCAATGAGGTCTTAGATGACCAAAGGCACCACAATGGTGACAAACAATGTGTTTAGGTCCACTAGGCTTTTTGGGAATGGATCTAGCAACATGGTTTTGTTCCCTCTTCAACTTATGACATTGAGGTCTTATATGACCAATCACACCACAATGGTGGCAAGTTGGAACAAACTTAGATCCATCCAAAGCCTTAGGTTGAGACCTAAACGAAGGTTTTGACTTAACAACCTTTCTCTCCACCTTTTGATTTCTTTTGTGTGGAGGAATGTACACCGATTTGTCCTTTAAGGTAGAACACACACTAGGCACAAAATCGGGTACCACAACATGATTGCAACAAATATTATCATCCATTTTATTAATGGGTTCAGCAATCAAACACTTGGCATGCATCTTAAGAGATTCATTTTCACATTTAAGATCATCAACAAGTTTGTTAGACAAAACAAGTTTAGCATCCAAGTCCATATTCAAACATTCAAACTCTTTCAGTTTTTCAAGAGAAATTTCAGCAAGTTTTTTATATTTCTCAACCAATTTGTTGGATTCATTGAGCTTAGCAATCAAATCATCCTTTTCACAAAATAACTTGCTCAAATTCTTTTGAAACTTCTTAGCATTTTTCTTCAAGAGTTTGTCAACAACACCCATGGATTCAAATAACATGTCATCACACTTATGGGGATTAACACTCATAGAGGCATTTTCACAAACATGTGGCATGTTACATTCATCACCAACCAAATCATGCAAAGAGGCATACAAAGCACAATCCATGGCAAATAAACACAAGGGGTCAAGGATCACACTTAGGTATTTAAACCACAACAAGTGTACCCGCTCTGATACCAATTGAAAGTTCAAAAACGTGTAAAAACACCTTTGAACGTTTAGACCCCCAAATTACAACTTAATCAATTTAAGTAATATGTCAAACAACTAGTGTGCGGAAACTTAACATATGCTATAATATGAAACTGATTAAATACTATCTAAGCCATAACAAATTAAAATCCACAGCAGATAAATGAAAAGGCAAAGATAGAAAGGAAGGAAGATGCAAACACAAGGACAACACACGATGTGTTATCGAAGAGGAAACCGAAGCTCTTGGCGTAAAACCTCTCCGCCGCCCTCCAAGCGGTAAACAATCCACTAGAAAATACAGTTGGGATACATGGACAGCAATAGACCCTCCAAGCCTAATCTACCCAGTGCACCTAAGCCCTCCAAGCTTCTTGCTCCAACGAGGTTGCGCCGAACCTTTTTCTTTTCTAGCTTCCCGGATTCCGCTACTAAACCATAGCATCCGCCATCCTTGGCATCTTCCAATGCTTCCCAAAACTCCAAGAACACTCAACACTCTAAATGGGTGTGGGTAGTGTTTGGATAGAAATCTCCTCTCAATAGGTATGACAATGAGAGAGGGAATGAGAAGAGACTACAAAGATTTCTCTCTAAGAATGAGTAGCTCTCTCTAATTGGGTGGGTGTTTTGAAGAAACCTCTCTTAGGGTTTTTCTTTCTGAATAGCCACACATATCTTGTGGGAATGAGGGGTATTTATACTGGTGTGAGAATGGAATACGAAGAGTCATTTTTTCCAAAAACAGGGCTGGCTGGCGATGACTTCCTCGCGACTTGACTGAGTCGCGAGTTCAAGTCGCGAGCTAACTTAATGGCCAGTCTGGATTTTTGTCGTTGTAGTGCTCCAGGTGGCGTGACTGTTCAGCTCCCCTGCATGCTCTGCATGTGAGCAACTTTTGGCGGCTTGCAAGCCGCGAGCCACCCGCGAGTCCTAGCCGCGAGTCTCTGCTTCACTGCACTGTCTTGAGCATTTCTTCACACTCTCTCACACACTACCCTTACATGATTCCCACCTAAATACAAGGTTTCTAAGTGCTATATTACAAGCAAATTTGTCATGGAATAAAGCCAACACATGGTTGATTAAATTCAACCTTACAAAAAAGGTTCGGCGCAACCTCGTTGGAGCAGGAAGTTTGGAGGGCTTAGGTACATCGGGTAGATTAGGCTTGGAGGGTCTATTACTGTTCATGTATCCCAACTACATTTTCTAGTGGATTATTGACCGCTTGGAGGGCGGCGGAGAGGTTTTACGCCGAGGGCTTCGGTTTCCTCTTCGATAACACATCGTGTGTTGTCCTTGTATTTGCATCTCTCTTCCCTTTATCTTTGCCTTTTATTTTCTACTGTGGATGTGATTTATAATTGGCTTAGATTGTTTTCCAATTCTGTTTATAGCTTATGTTCATTTTCCGCACACTTATTGTTTGTCATAAAGCTTGAATTGGTTATTTTGTATATTGGGGGTCTAAACGTTCAAGGGTGTTTATACACATATTTGAACTTTCAAGTGAGATAGAGTGAAGTTTGCTCAAGAGTGTGAAAGAAAACAGAGACTCGCGGCTTGGCCTCGCGGGTGACTCGCGGCTGCAAGCCGCCAGACGCAGCACACGTGCCAAGCATGCCAGAAGGTGAACAGTCATGTAGTGCTGGAGCACTACAGGACAAAACAGGACAACTGGCCATACGGTTATCTCGCGACTGGATCTCGCGACTCAGTCAAGTCGCAAGGCCAAGCCGCGAGCCAGCCCTGTTTTGAAAAACCTGACGTTTCACATTCCTCTCTCACCCTAGTATATATACCCCTTATACCCACAAAAGATATCCATTACTGTGAGAGGGCTATTTGGTGTTCTAGGAAGCAGTTAGGAAGGAACCAATCTTCATTGGTTGATGCTATGGTCTAGTAGCGGAATCCGGGAAGCTAGAAAAGAAAAAGGTTCGGCGCAACCTCGTTGGAGCAAGAAGCTTGGAGGGCTTAGGTGCACTGGGTAGATTAGGCTTGGAGGGTCTATTGCTGTCCATGTATCCCAACTACATTTTCTAGTGGATTGTTTACCGCTTGGAGGGCGGCGGAGAGGTTTTACGCTGAGGGCTTCGGTTTCCTCTTCGATAACACATCGCGTGTTGTCTGTGTTTGCATCTTCCTTCCCTTTTATCTTTGCCTTTTATTATCTGCTGTGGGTTGTGATTTTCATTTGGCTTAAATAGTTTTTCCAATTCCATATTATACCTTATGTTAATTTTCCGCACACTAGTTGTTTGACATAATGCTTGAATTGGTTAAGTTGTAATTTGGGGGTCTAAACGTTCAAGGGTGTTTTTACACATATTTGAACTTTCACTATTATTTATTGTAGGAGAAAATGTCGTACAAAGTTTCTATGTAGCTCCTGTTCTATATGGTTGTCTATTTCTAGTAGCTAGAGGCATCCTCTTATTCTTTGCAAAACTTTCCATAGTAGTACGTCCATAGTCCATACTAGTTTCTTGTGTAAGGGATGGAAGAAAATGTGGCTGAAATTTTCCTGTGCTGTCATGGAGGGACTACTAGACAACTACTAAACATATTGGTTCTGATTGGGGTGTCAAGGAGCTAACTAAGCTTCTTGTCTCATTGACCAAGAGTCGAGTTGCATTACATGATGCAAGTAAGTGATGAAATCCCGTGGCCAAAGGTAAAGACTTAAAACCTAACGAAGGAAAAGGTATGTATGCAACATCTTTTCACTCTTCAATCCCGTTGTATTCTTTTGCAATATGGCAAACATTATTAAGAGCATTGGTCAATCACTGGATAGAATTAAGGATGATGTAGTCGGCTTTGGACTAATGGAGTTTGTGAACTTGATCGTTGAGATTAGTCTAGATAGGGAGATAGACTCTTTCATGATTCGGAAGTTGTATGAAAGGAAGATAATGTTTTGAAACTGTAAACTTGCTGACTAGTATAAGTACTAAGTAGTCAATAAGTAATCTATTTTTTTTTTTTTTTCATACAGTGGGCTTGGTAGGTCTTGAAAGACTTCAACTAAATTAGTGTTTAATCTTTGACTAGTAAAGAATCATTTTCATGTATACATGGCATGACAAAAAATAAATGGCTACAATCACTGAATATTTCGATACTTATAGTATTTTAATTCCCATGGGTTTGTTTCTTCTTCTCTTATTTTCCCTTATCTTACTTTTATTTCTCTCTCCGTGCGATGTGATTAAGTTCTATATCCACTATTTAGGCCCCCAACAAATAAAAAGTTCTATATCTCTTAGTGTGTTGTTTGTGATGGTAGTGCTGTTTGTGTCCTGTATAACAACTTAACAAATAGATGCTTCTACAAATTTCCATGGACAGATGGACTATTTTATTTTTTTTTTTTTGAAAACATGGACAGATGGACTCGGTGCTTTGGGAATGACACTATTTATTTTAACACTTTTTGTCATTGTGCTGTTGAGCATTCCCATTGACAATTGTAAATGGAAAATTTAGCATTCAGGTACAAAAAAGCCAGCCGTTATCTTTGTAAAATCTGAGAATTGCAAATTTTTTTACAATTATAAAAATTATAATATATTTTAATTTCAAAAGATTACTGTAGCACTGTAGCAGCAGCACAAAAATTATATATCATATTATTTTAGTGGGTAATATATATTATTTTAATAAGTAGAATAAGAAAATAAAAATTAGAATGTTAGTTGTATTATAAAATGGCATAGTATAATTAATAAAATAGTTTTTTGAGATGGTAAAATAGAATAGGATGAAAGTTACGGATACGAATGCTCTTAGTGTATTGAAACAAAATCTATTGAGAAAAATCGAGATCAACACGGAGCACAAATACTTTTATCAGACACTTCTACATACCTGACACTTTTACATATCCAATATATATCAGCAAGCACATTTTGAAACCTTCAAATATGGTTATTCCACCATAACTAATTACCCACAAGGCCACAAAGTGCTTATATTTACTTAAAATACTATAAAAGATTAAGGACAAAAAAAAAAAAAAAACCATTTTAGTAGCCTATACCAAGTACCAACATCGCCACCCAAAAAAAAATTCCCATACACATCAATAGCACTGTAACACTTCTTGTGGGCATTTATCGTAGCATTACATAAATTACTCGTTAGGCTCATTATGGAGAAACGCAGAAAGCAACTCAAGATCAGACTCACTTAGCTCCATTTCCCACGTCTCTTCAACTAGATGGTTTTGTCCTGCATCCGGATTGTGCGGACCAGTACCAGTCCCTGTAAGACCCACAAACGTTGCATTGTCCAACTGCCCCCCTTGAGCAACAGCAATGTTCCCTAGCCCCAACAGCAAAGGTCTATCTATTAAACATGACAGATTTGCATAGGATTGACATAAAGATTTGATATTTTAAATCTATCACTAATCGGATCTATCATATAAAGTACTAGAAAGGTACCAAGATAAAAATAAACACTAAATTTAATTTAGAGTTAACACTAGTACTAAAATCATCAAGTATCGTTTCAGCAGCAAAAAAAAAAAAAAAAAAAAAAGGATATCATTATGTATCGAATCTAAAGTGAAGTTTTAGAAATTTCTTTTAATATAGACAAATAATATCTACAACTACAACAAGCTTCTCGTTCATTCTATCGTGCAATCCTTCTATTATATTAAATTTATTTTCAAGGTTTCACCCATATTCATTCTCTTAATCCCAAGCCCCACATTGATATATGGAATTGTAAGTAAGAAAATACTATGTAACATACATCAAACCCAAAATAGCTATAACTATGCACGATCTGTTTTCTTAATTTTATAAGAAAACAATGAACTTACTTCCATTCAAAAGTAATATGTCTTAAGGACATAAAAAATTACAACTATTTGAGATGTCATGTTCTAATTGGTAGACAATAAAAACGATATTAATGGTAAAGTGATACGAAATTGATGTTGTACTAATTATAGCCTACCATCTTGGTAAGTTGCAAAAAAAGTTTTGATTTTTTTTTTGGGGCAAATTACACTTTTTTACCTTAATCTCTCACTTCGATTACACATAACTCCCTAAATTATCGAAATGCACATTTGACCATCCAAGGTTATAGTTTTAGTTCAATGTCCTCTTTTTCTGAATTGGTGTCAAGTATTATATACAATTAAGTATTGAAAGACCAATTTACCATTTTCTTCAAAATAGACAATAAAAAGATAAATTTGTTTTTTAATGCTAAGTTTCAATAGACTTATCAGTAAAACGGACGGCAGGAGGTTAAGTGTTACAAAGTTTTCAAATTATAAGGTTGATTGCACGTTTTGATAGTTTAGGGAGCCAAGTGTTAAATAGGGTGTATATATATATATATATATATATATATATAACTGGTACTATTTGATTAGGGGAAAACATGTAACAATAAATATTAAATTCTTACCATTTTTGCGTGCAGTTGCTGTCGTAGCTTGTGCCTGCAGAAGCTCTAGAGCGTCTTGCTGAATCTTTGGAGTAACGTCTGGACATGGAACAATTCCTCCTCCGCCCGTACGAGCCAAGTGTCGCTTAACTCTTGTTACATCGCCAGCATATGTATTTTTGCAATGTGGACAAATCCAACGTTTGGATTCGTTAGGAAGAAGATCGACCATACCCCAAGCTTTATCCCTAGGCCTACCCTTGGGCTTTTTCCCTTCACCATATTCCATGTGCTTTTTCCCTTCACCATATTTAAAAATATCAAGATCATTCAATATCAACAAGTATCTCATAATAGAATGTTTAAATTCAATTATTTTTAACTTTAAATTATACGAAAAACATGAATTTATAAATACATATATATGACATCCAATTAATACAAAATTTCACATGTATATTGAGAATATATAATCTGAAAATAAAATTTATTCTTATAAAAATATATGGAATAAGGTTACATTGCATATATATTAATTTAAATAAAATGAATCTATAAGAAAGAATCAATTTAACAAGTACTCAAGGTTGATAGGGAAATTAGGGCTGTAGATGAACCAGGCTATTTATGAACAGCTCAAGCTTGATTCGAGAAAAAAGCTTGTTTATATTCGTTTATTTAATAAGTAGCTCGTGAACAAGCTCAAGCTTATTCAACAAGTAAA
Source organism: Quercus lobata (assembly GCF_001633185.2). Lineage (NCBI taxonomy): Eukaryota > Viridiplantae > Streptophyta > Magnoliopsida > Fagales > Fagaceae > Quercus > Quercus lobata. Next base: position 60,647,404 of record NC_044913.1, read on the forward strand.
TAAGCTAAGCTTGAACATATAATATTATTTGGTGAAAAACTAGTTCGACTTGTATTCAAAACAAAATTAAATGATCAAGACTAAACTTTTAATGCTTAGCTCGACTCATCTCGATTCAACTCATTTATAGCCATAAAGGAGTATTTCCATGTCCTACAAAGCATATCCTACAAAGAAGTAATAACCTAAGTACAAACCAAATGCCAATAATACAATTAAATTTTAAAAAAAAAAAAAAAATGAAAGAAGAAGAAATGTAGCAAAACTTCCCATAACAAACACAGACACGTTGGAGATTTTGAAGTGTTTGTGCTTTTTAGAATATAACTACTTCAACTTGTAATTATATATAAATATGAAATGTAGCAGCTGCTACAAGTAGTTATATTTTGAAGAAGAATAAGTAAATATTTTATAAGAATTATACCTCAATCTCAATTTACTCAACATTGGTAGCAGATTCAACGCTGCAAATATTTATACTTGCAAATTGTAACTCAAGTTGGTCAATTTCATCAACATCTTCATCTATAATACAATATTTTAATATAATTTAATGTACCATCAAAACAAATCAATAAAAAATTAAAATGATATAATTATAACTATAAAAAAATTAAATTATCTTCAAATTCATGTATCGCTTTGACCCTTGACCCTTGTGGTCCGTGGATGTGGTTGTGTTGTGTTGTCACGTTTTTGCTTCACTCTTTCGTGTTTGTGAATCACAATTTTGGCATTGGACTCCAGCTAAGTTAGTCAATTGAATTAGAATTTTTTATTTTTTATTTTTTATTTTTTATTTTTTTTTATTTTTTTTTTTATGGGTTGTGTTGTCTAAGTCTTCTCATGTCATGTCTCTGTGGTCTGTGGAGGCAGAGCTGAAGCTTTTAGCTTTATTGGTTTTGTGATTCGTGTGAAGCCCTCAAAATCAAATAGGCAAATTGCATGTAAAAAGCTATTGTTTTGTCTTTTTGTAATTTAATAATTCATTGATGATTGACTATTGTCTAATGGTTTGGCTTTATCGTCCTGGTGTTTTGTGCTTTATACACTTAATATCATGACGTTATTTTAAAACAAAAAATTTGTGAATTTTTTTAATGGTTCGGATTATGGGTTAATCTGTTTTTGTTTCGGATAAAAAAAATGGGATTTAAATCAGATATTTTTCAGATCAAGTTGGATCAGAAAATTCTAATCCGTTTTATCATGTCTAACCAATATATTAGGAAGCAATAATATGCTTTTCTTGCAACTGAATGCAGGGAGACATATTTACTTTTTAGTTAATGAAATTATATCTTTTAATAAACCTTATGTAAATAAACTAGTGAAAACTATAAGTTATTAAAAAATGTACACCTAACATCTAATTTATAATAATAAATGATCTTATTAATTAGTGTTTTTAGGATAATTGATAATAAATCATTTTAAAAAAAATTAACACAATTTTTATAAAAAATATAAACAGTTGTCAAAATAATTAATTATTTTTTTAATAAAAAAATTCTAAAAATATTTTCTAAACCAACAACAGTAAAACTTCCTTATAATCTAATATTATATTTTTTTGGGGCACAATAATCTAATAGCACATGCTTTTGGATAATCATTTAGTTACCACTTACCACCATGGCTTCCTGTAGGAAATTGTTATAATCCATTTCATAGATTACTCCATTTCCAGCAGTGCCATCCATTCCAAGTCCTTAGCAAAGTTGTCAAGTCCATTCCAAATCCATTTCATAAGAAGTCAAATTGATTTGATTGTGATGGGGACGGTCAAGTTGTAGAAAAAGAAAGAGAGAGACTAGTCTGAGTCGGGTTGTAGACAAGGAGAGACAGACACATTTTTTGAGGCTGTTGGCAAAATCAAGATAAAACATTAATGTCCTAAAAAAGTACTGTACTACTTTAGATCTTTAAACATATCAAAAGTTAATTATGGACTTCATTTGGATTAAACTTATTTTTGTTGAAACTGAAAATATTGTAATAAAATAATTTTTAAATATATAAATAATGCCGTAGGACTTGTAAATAGTACGTAAATAGTGTATGAACAGTATTTTTTTCTGCACAGTAAAATCACATGATTTTACTATTCACATGCAAAAAAAAAAAGACTGAAAACGTAAACACCAAATTAAGTGCAATCCAAACAGGTACATGGTAATCTAATCTTCTATTCTTCCGTATAAGTATAACTAGGGTGATAAATGGGTGGGTTTGGAGTGGGCATAATTGGATTGGATATATAAAACTCATTTACCCATTAAAACTCATTTAACTAATTGCTTCTAACCCAAATCTAACTCAACCCAATTATTATGGGTAAACCATAACCCACCCAATTATCAAAATTACCAAAATGCCACTAAAGTGAAAATACTCTAAAATCTTCAAAAATGACCAAAATGCCCCCAAATTTAAAATTATCAAAATACCTCCAAAACTCAAAAAATGATCAAAATACCCTCGAAACCTAAAAATGACCAAAATACCCCAAAAACCCAAAAAATGACCAAAATACCCCCGAAACCCAAAAAATTACCAAAATACTCTTGAAACCCAAAAATTACCAAAATACACCCGAAACCCAAAAATTACCAAGACACCCCCGAAACCCAAAAAATGACCAAAATATCCCTGAAACCTTAAAATTACCAAAATAATCACAAAACCTACAAAATGACCAAATACCCCCAGGAATCCAAAAAATGACCAAAATACCCCCTGAAACCCAAAAATTACCAAAATACCCCTAAAACCCATAAAATGACCAAAATACACCCGAAACCAAAAAATTACAGAAATACCCCCCGAAACATAAAAAATGACCAAAATACTCCTGAAACCCAAAAAATGTCCAAAATACCCCCGAAACCTAAAAAATTACCAAAATAATCTCGAAGTCTAAAAATTAACCAAAATACCCTCAAAAGCTTAAAAATGGCCAAAATAACCCCGAAGTCTAAAAATTGACCAAAATAACCTAGAAACCAAAAAATGATCAAAATACCCTCGAAACTTAAAAAATGATCGAAATACCCTCAAAACCTAAAAATTAACTGAAATATCCCCTAAAACCTAAAAAATGACCAAAGCACCCCTAAAACCTAAATATGACCAAAATAACCCCTAAACCTTAAAATGACCAAAATATCATCGAAACCTAAAAAATGACCAAAATACCCCAAAACCTATAAAATGACAAAAATGCCCCTTAAACCTATAAGTCGATAAAATACACCCTAAACCTAAAAAATGACCAGAATACTCCCTAAACATAAAAAATGACCAAAATACCCCCCTAAACCTAAAAATGACTAAGATAACTCGGAAACCTAAAGAATGATTGAAATATCCTCAATACCTAAAAAGTTATTAAACGACCTCCAAAACCTAGAAAATTAGAAAAAATGGCCCCAAAATCTAAAAGTTAACGAAACACCCCTAACACCTAAAAAATTAGTGACATTCCCTCAAAACCTACAAAATGACTGAAATACTCTTAGAACCTTTAATTTAACGAAAATACTCTCGAAACATCCAAAATACCCCAAACCCCTATTTTGGTAATTTTAGAGGCTTCGGGTGTATTTTTTTCATCTTATAGGATTAGTGGTATGTTGGTCATTTTAGATATTTTGAGGGGTATTTTGGTCGTTTTATAGGTTTAGAGGTATTTTGGTCGTTTTAGGGGTTTTAGGGTATTTTTAGTAATTTTAGAGGTTTTAGGTTGTTTGTGGCCATTTTAGAGGTTTTGGGTTTATTTGGGTCATTTCAAAGGTTTAGGGGTATTTTCGTCACTTTATAGGTTTGAGGGTATTTTGGTCAGTTTTTAGGTTTCATAGGTATTCTGGTAATTTTTTAGGTTTAAGGGGTATTTTGGTCATTTTATAGTTTTAGGGGAGTATTTTGGTCATTTTTAGGTTTCTAGATTATTTCGATCAATTTTTAGGCTTGGGGATTATTTTGGCCATTTTTTAGGTTTCAAAGGTATTTTTGTCATTTTTTAGGTTTCGGGAGTATTTTGGTCATTTTTTAGGTCTTGGGGTTATTTTGGTCATTTTTTAGGCTTTGGGGTTATTTTGGTCATTTCTAGGTTTTGGGGGTATTTTAGTCATTTTTTGGATTTCAGGGGTATTTTGGTCATTTTTAGGTTTTAGGGGTATTTTGGTCATTTTTTGGGTGTCAGGGGTATTTTGGTCATTTTTTGGATTTTGGGGGTATTTTGGTCATTTTTAGGTTTTGGGGGGTATTTTGGTTATTTTGTAGGTTTTGGGGTTATTTTGGTAATTTTTAGGTTTTGGGGGTATTTTGGTAATTTTCAGGTTTTGAGGGATATTTTGGTCATTTTTTGGGTTTCGAGGGGTATTTTGGTCATTTTGTAGGTTTTTGGGTTATTTTGATTATTTTTTAAGTTTAAGGAGTATTTTGGTCTTTTTTAAGGTTTTAGGGTTATTTTGGTCATTTTTAGGTTTAGGTGTTATTTTGGTCATTTTTTAGGCTGAGGGGAATTTTGGTAATTTTAGTGGTTTTGGGGCATTTTAGAGTTTGGTGATTTGTAGAAATGATAGTTGGATCATAATTGAGTCTAATTGGGTACCCAATTAAAACCCAATGAACATTAATATTAATTGGGCTAATACCCATTTAACCCAATTAATAATTGGGTGGGTTTGGGTCTCATTTAAGTGGGTGGGTTTGGGTGGGCAAATGAGTTTGGGTTGATTTTGCCACCCCTACGTATAACTGATTAAAATAATATTATAATCAAAATACCATTTTGATTTGTGTTTTTAGTTCATAATTAAAGTATATATTACTTTCAACTTACCACCCCTGTCAGCGTATACATTGTTACTAATTTTAGTAAATTTATTTCATAAACGTGGACTTCGGTCTCTTAACAATATCATTATTTCATTTTTTTTTAAATAATATTATTAATTTTTTTAAGTAATACTATAGTTACAAACTTTTTTTTAAAACATTTTACAAATTTAAAGTAGCAAATTTTAATTGGTTTGTGTAAGGACCAGATAAATAGGTTGGGATCCAAGCCCACTTAGAATAGCGAGATGTTCCCCTCAGTACTAGGCCCAAACCAATAGAATTTGTTAGAGATGGGAAAGGATAACAACGATGGATCGTGCCCGAGGACACTAATATTCAAAGGTCAGGCTTTGCATTATTGAAACGAACAAACATTAAGCTTTACACTCAGGCTCTCCAAGAAAACAGAGTTCCAATTTTGTATCCCCCTTTTTACCAATTTTGTATAAGTTTCATTTTGGAGAATTTGGTAGCTATTGAAGAAAGGGAAGACTTCATGAAACAGGTGCAACTTTATCGCAATAAAGTATAGCAAAGACAATGTTGAAAACATCTCATCCTCGTAAGTTCAATAGCTTTGATATAATTTTTATATATAACTATATAATTTCTTGATAAATTTTGAGTATATAAATTGTAATTTATTTGTAGGAATATGGTGGGATTTCTGTGGAGATCGCCTTCCAATCTTACAAAAGTATGTCATTTGAATTTTGAGTCAACCTTGTAGTTCTTCCTCATGTAAGCGTATTTGGAATGCATTTCAAGTAACACAAACGAAGGAAGCAAACATGCAGTCAACTCAGATGTTAGATAATTTGATGTACGTAAGAATGAACTCAATGATAATGGAGAAATTTAACACGTGAATCTTGATACTTGGAGCCAATTGATCTTGACAAACTTAATGAGCTTTTTGAATCTCTTGATCATGACCATTTTTGATAGGCTTATTCTTTAGTAGAGTGGTGGAAAAGGTCATTGATGACTAATTACTTAGGATCAATTGTTTGAGATGTTTTAATTAACTAAAACATTATCAATATTAATCATTTTTTTATCACAATTATGATTATTTTAGTAATTTTCTTTACTAATGTATATTATTTCAAATTGAATTGTTGAGACTTTGTTATGTGATTGTGATACAACGATCATTGTATTTACCCAAAAGAAAATGTTATAAATTTCCATATAAATTAAATTTAACCTTGACTTGTGTGAAGCCTAGTGGTTAGATGCTTGAGATGAGCTGTAAACCACTAGACATTCTAGCAAATTGGGTCATGTATCCTCGGTTTATTCTCCAAGGATATTCAAATGGCCCTATTTTGGTGAAATTCCACGTCATAGAAAAAATATTAAATTTATTGTATTATATGCTCATATACGATTTATGAATTTTTGTACCGAATTCTTGAAACATACTCTTATATCTGTGCTATATTGAGCGATGTCATACAGGTATCTATCTAGCTCCACTCAAGCTCTATATGGTATTTATTTTTTAATATTACACATAAATTATGTCCCTATTGAAACTCCATGCCTTGTGTAAAAATGCTGAGGAAATACTTGGTCATCTTAAGAAATATGAATATTACACATTGATAGATACACATAACCACTTTATATTGTCCTTCCAGTCATACAATGAAGTAAACTACATATATGGCAACCGCCTCAAATTGTCCTCAAAGTCATACAGTTAGGTAATATTGTCTTTCATCGAACTCATCCAAATTGACCTTTATTCAATCCAACAAAATTATTAATAAGTCAACCAGCAAAAGAGAGAAAAGAAAAGAAAAAGGAAAAAAGATTCCAGTTAAAACTCATCCATATTGGCCTTTTATGCTATTCAACAGAATTTTAAATAAGTCAACCTTGAAAACAGAGAAACAAGGGAAAAAAAAAAGAATACAGGAAATTAATAAAAAGTAGTTGTTAAAAATACTCACAAATTAAAATAACATCATGCTTTTTATTTATTAAACAAACTAATAAGTAATAACATGCCAGTAGAAAAGAGTAGATGAATAAAAAGATTACTCTTTTCCACCGTGTCAAATTACATCTTTTACAGCCCGTTTGGTAGGGCATTTCAAGTGTTGGGTTTTGTGGAGCTTAATTTTGTTTAATCCGATTTGACGACCTAATTCGACTCGAATAATATTGCGTAGTTTTTAATGGGAGATTTACTGAGGCTTAGTCCATGTAGTGGCGGCCCAAGCCGAAGCGCTCATGGACAAGCCTCTGGGGGTTCGGGGACAATGCCCCCGGAAAAATTTTTGGGCCCATTTCATATATATAAACCGACTTTGCTGTGATTAGGGTTTTTAAGATTGTAGGTTGTTGTTGCCGCATTCTTGAGGGTGAGAGAAAAAAGTATTGTAGCCGCAATTTTGTACTCTGTATTATTCCCTGATAATAGTGAAATCCCTGCAATTCCGTGGACGTAGGCAAATTACCGAACCGCATAAATATTGTCTTGTGCGTATGATTGTTTTCTTTGGCGTGTGTTTTCTCTATTTTTTTTGTTTCTCACAGGTTGGGAATTTGGTGAAATTCCCTACATCAAGCACATTTTTGAGCATTTTAAACACACTCACACATATTTTCACACACTTTTTCACCTATATGTATATCAAAAACATCCAAATAATATTACTCAAACTCTTCTACCAAACACCCCTTTAGATTCTATAGCCTGCTTTTTGTGGACTATCACGGAATATGTTGCAAAATTACCATGTTTTTTCTGTGGACTGGTGGAGGACAAAGAAAAAGTATCTCATTGACTCAATGTATGTGTCGGAGAGATAGTGGGCTTTGTAGATTAATTTATTAAACGTGAATATCTCTCTCTCTCTCTCTCTCTCACATATATAGAGGGGTAGTTCTACTGTACACCCCGTTTTTTGGGTACGGTACTTACTAATAGGCAACATGCTATATTATGTTACCAAAAAATCACACTTAACGATTCCATTCTTACATTATATAGTTCCAATATTATATGTGACTATACTTTTGTCATATTCAGTGGTTCTCTTATTTTTTTTTTTTTCACATTTGATAGTTTCATTGTCATATTAGGTAGTACCAACATCACATGTGACTATACTTTTGTTCCATTCGGTGACTTTTTTATTTTTTCTCACATTTAATGGTTCTATTGTCACATTAGGCTGTACCAACATCATATTTGACTATAATTTTGTCATATTTAGTGGTATACTAATTTTTTTTCTCATTTTTTACTGTTCCATTGTCACATTGGGCATTACCAACATCACTTCTGACTATACTTTTGTCATATTTTGTGATACCATTATTTTTTTCTCATATTTGACAATTTCATCGTCACATTAAGCAATACCAATACCACATCTAACCGTACTTTTGTCACATTCAATGGTATCCTAATTTTCTATAATTTTTTTCTCATATTTAACAATTCTATCGTCACTTTGGGCAGTACCAACATCTTATCTAACCGTACTTTTGCCACATTTGGTGGGAAATTTTTTTTCCCACATTTGACGATTCCATCGTCACATTGGGCAGTACCAACATCATATATGATTGTACTTTTGTCACATTTGGTAGTTCTATTATTTTTTTACTCACATTTGACAGTTCCATGATCACATTGGGCAATACCAACATAGCTCACATTCAGTAGTTTCATTATTTTTTACTCACATTTGAGAGTTCCATGGTCACATTGGGCAATACCAACATTACATATGATCTTACTTTTGTCACATTCGGTGGTTCCATTATTTTTTACTCACATTTGACGATTCCATAGTCACATTGGGTGGTAACAACATCACATATGACCGTACTTTTATCATATTCGGTGGTTCTTTTATTTTTTTTTTACTCACATTTGATATTTTTATCGTCACGTTAAACAGTACCAACATCATATATGGTTATAGCCAACCTCATTGACTTACCTAATAATCAACGAATATATAGAACAAAAATTCCCCTAAAACCTCAAAAATTGCTAAAATACACTTAAATATAATTAAATTTTCAAAATGCCCCCTAAAACTTAAAAATGACCAAAATACCCCCAAAACTCTAAAAATTATTAGGATATCCTTAAAACCTAAAAAATGATTGAAATATCCTGAGAACCTAAAAAATGACCAAAATACCCTCTAAACCTAAAAAAAGACTAAAATACCCTCAAAATTGACTTAAATGACCCTAAAACCTAAAAATTGATTGAAATGATCTTGTAACCTACAAAGTGACTAAAATACCCTTAGAACCTAGAAACGATTGTAATGTACCTGAAACCTAAAAAATGACCAAAATACTCGTAGACCCTTTAAAATGACCAAAATGACCTAAAACCTTAAAATATTTTGAAGTACCCTTGAAACTTATAAAATGATCAAAATATCTCATAAAATTTAAAAATGACCAAAATATCCCCGAAACCCTCAAGAATTAGCAGAATACCCTTAGAACCTAAAAATAATTGTGGGGTGCAAACAGTGATTAAAATACCTTTAGAATCTAAAAAATAATCGAAAGACCCTAAAACCTAAAAAATGATTGAAATGACCCAAAAACCTAAAAACCTAAAAAAAAAATGACTAAAATAACCATGAATCCTAAAAAATGACCAAAATACTCTTAGAACCAAAATAATGATCGTAATGCCCCAATACCTAGAGAATGTCTAAAATACTCTTAGAAACTTAAAAATGCCTGAAATACCCTTAAAACCTAGAAAATGACTAAAATACCCTTGATTCCCCATGAAATTTGCTAGAATACCCTTGTTGAGAGTGTGAGACTACTCAACAAGTTTGACATTGAATCATCAAAGGGTGGGTCAAAGTAGGAAAATGAGATATTATAAAATAGTTTGCAAGTCAAAGAAATCCGTTCTTGCTGTGCTTAACTGTGCATCCATTTCCATCTCCTAGTAAAATCTTTCTCTTTTAGTCAAACTGTGCAATCCAATTGCTAGCAAGTGTTTGAGCTTTCAACTAGTGAAATATGATTAACAATAATCGGAACATTTTATTTTTATTTTTTTTCAAAGTATAATGGTTGAGTCTTGCAAATTTATTTTCAAATCTATGTCACAAACCTTATTGTCAACTACAAAACTTAAAAAGAATGAGTGCCTCAACATTGAAGTACAGTACATGCGTGCACAAAACACATACATTTTGTCATCACAAAAAATAAAAATTCAATCTCCCATTCATTAAAAAAAAAAATTAACTAAATCACTGTATGAAATTCAATCTCCCATACATTAAAAAAATAAACAATTTGTATTTACTTCCAAGAAATTTGTTACCAAAAAGGGTAAATGGATTCTAAAAATAATTGTAAACATGTGTTTAATATTATTATATTTCTATATGTAGGGCCGGGGAGCTTATGATCCGGCCCACGCTTTATCCGGGCTCAGGGCCCGTGCCGAGGAGGTAGTGTGCCAAGGACGAGTGATCAAAGGCCGAGGTGTTAAGGGGAATAGCTGTGGACGACCCTATCCTCGGCACTCCAGGACTTCGGTGACAAGAGCAATGTCTTGGTGAAGGCTATACCCAAACAGCCCCCTGAAGGGGATGTGAGCGGAATAGGGCCCACGTGGAGGTACGGTGCAAAATTGGTTGAAAGGAAAATACGTCCCCTCCGTATTAAATGCACCTGCCAGCGTCTTGATCATGTTAATGAGAAAAGACGCTTGGATGGTGTAACTTCGATCATCGCAACTAACAGAAAGTAAGATGGGACGGCTGATGGGACGGGTACAGAAGTAAGCACCTGCCTGACCAACAAGTGGAGGGCTGAGATCAACCAAGAAAGACTATATAATGTAAAAGTTAGTGCACCAAGAAGGGGCTGGGAAAAATGGCCAAAAACCAGAGCCTCCCAGCCCGCCTCCAGGAGAAAGACTCCTAAGGCGAAAACGACTTAATCATGTATGAACACCACGAAAAACCCACCGTTTGGTGACTAAGGCCTAGCCTTTCAAACCCACGCTCTACAAATGATATTGTTTGGGCCTTTTTACATGCGAACCCAACACTGTTACGGTTCGTTACAAATCGAGTCCTTACACTATATAATCAATATATATATATAAACAGAGACTTCATGCGGGAAAGCATGAGGTTCTACCGTATGACGCCTTCTATGAAAATCATCCAAGTTTGTTTGTTCGTTTGTTTTTTTGTTTTTTTTTTTTTTGTTTTTGTTGAAATTACACCTCATCTATTACTTATTACTCCACGTCACTTCTCTCTCTCAAGTCTTACTTGACTAAAATAACGTCTAAACTTTCAAGTATACTATTAATTATTTAATAATAGAAAAAGAAATACCATTATTTTAACTCTTCTACCTTTAACTCTTCAGTTGCGCACCTCTTGCAATCATCTAAGCTATATGTCTCTTCTACGTCTAGCCCTTTAGATGCCCACCTTTTGCAATTATCTAAGTTATATATACCCTAACTCTCCTTTTACAATCACTTCAATTTCACTTCACTTCTTTTTCTTTTTTTTCTTTTTTTCTAAAATCTTTAGCAATCACGTTCTTATAACTCAAATTCTTGATGGTGAATTTCATATTTGAAAGCTATAAAAGGGCAACCAAATATATATGTTCTTGGAATTACTTTTTAACTATTGTCATTTGTGACTTTCAAATGACTGTATATTGCAAATTATCATGTTAATATTAGTTTAGGATACTTACAAAAAAATAATAGAGAATGTTACCAAATCCAAAATTGGCAGATTTAGCACTAACTACACAATAGAATTTTTAATTTTAATATTAAGCTTTAAAAAGATCCCTTAAATAATTTTATTGATACTCCATAGGTATGTTTCTGAAAAGCTAGCTAGGTAGAAGTAAGATTTGGTAACTAAAAATATCCTCTACATCTGCATACAAGGCAACATCACGGTGGCACAGAGACAAAAGTTCACATGTGAGGCAGACTAATAATTTTGTGCCTTTGGACCTTGGACATAGAATAAATTTAGTGTGGACATAAAATTTGATTTCAGAATGCATTATAATTAAGTCGTCTGTATTTCAGTGATATCCATATAAATCCAAACAAGATTGATACGTGAATAGAATAACTTGCAAAAAAGGATTTGAGTTGATTCATATTCTATATATTTATCGAAACATCAGGTGCTTGGAAGAAATATTGAGATAAGAGACATGAGTTATTGAAAGTAGAAGTATGACATAGAAGCCTAGATAATCAGGAGAACTGTACAAGCAGAGATGAATGGTAGCTAGTTGCCTGCAGCTGAAACAAGAACAATTGGAATTACTTCAAAATGTCAAAGACCTGATTTTTTATTTTATTGAAAGGTATTAAATTATGTTGTTTCCCTTGTATTTTGACATTCCAACATTGGTAAATGTACTATTTAGTAGGAATCTTATGCAGACAAGGGTGAAGTTCACCTATGTATATTGTTCTGTGTTCGGTGCCTTCTTACCCTTTTATGTTTATTTGTTTTTGCTCAAATTCCCTTTTATGTATATATTACAGGAGCTGGATGATATAGAGGGTTTTTTTTTTTTTTTTTTTTTTTTTTTTTTTTTTTTTTTTTTTTTTTTTTTTAACTTATCAAAAAAAAAAAAAAAAAAAAAATCTGAAAATGCTAGCAGTTGAAACAAGGTATGTCAAAATATTAAGTTGCAGATCGATCATTGACCAAAAGCAGTCAGCCGGAGATCAAGCTCTAATAGTGTAGAGACGTCAAAAAGTGCAAGTATTTAGCCAAGTAGGCATCTAAGTTATGCATCATACCTTTGCAAGCTTGACTAAAATATAACTTGGGTTTGACTTCAATGCTGTAGTGTGTCTACTATGCAAACTGAAGCCAAGAACAACTGTAGGACATGAGTATGCATGGGTTGTAGTTACCTTGTCACACTCGAGACTCTATTCATCAGCAATTATGGCTGGTCTTATAATGTTGACAATGGTCATATTTTAGAAATTCAAATAAATATAGTTGTGTATTTCACTAACTATATGTTTTACTCATGTTATTGATATGGTATTCAACTTTCAACTAATGAATTGTAAATTAATGGATTCTGGACTTATAGATGGGAATTGTTGGATAAACCAGTACTTTTGGTTTGGGGGATATTAGACAAGTATCTGTCTAAATAGTTTCAAAAAGGAAATCCAACTGCCATCAAGCTTAAAGTTAATAGAATAGAGAGTGCGGGTCATATGCTAATAGATGATTGGTAAGGATTTTAGTTAACCATTAATGCACGCTGTAAGTTCATCCTTTTAAACAAAATCTTGAAATTTATCTCTTTGATAGGCTCAAGAAAGTTGTTGAAGCTTGGAGAAAGGAAATTTACCGCACTTCTTAGAATCCAATTCCAGTGAAATCCGCAACAAAGCCAACACCGGAACCCGTTGCTTTCATGGGGTCAACTACTTTTGATATAAAACTGGAGAATCAAAAAGTGCTTTTGCCTCTATCTCTACTTCTGGAGGGGGCTTGCGATCTCTAAATGGATCTGCTATAGCTACTCTCAATATGCTTGGGACTTCGCCTCTTATGGATTTGGGTCGAGCAAGATGATATGCTGAAACGGGTGCTAGCTTAAACCGCTATATGGGTTTGTTTGAATGTTGCTTATTTTGTTGAAATTGAAAATTTATTGCTGAAAGTACTGTAGATAAAAGCAAAAGTTAGCTAAAATAGTACAGTGTGATCAATGAATAGTATCAAAAAGTATAGTGAGGTCCATGAATAATAGCAAAAATAAGTTAAATAGTGAAATAATTTTCATTTTTCATTGGTACCCAAACGGAGGATATATAATACTAGCTGATATTTCGCGCAATGTGCGGTGCATTTCAAATTATTTTGTAAAAAAAAAAAAAAAACTTTTAATCCCTTGGGTTCATCTATACAATTATTGTTAGTCATGATTAATTTAAAGAGTTTTAATAGTAAAACTAAATTCAAACCAAACCTTAGTCCCTAACCATATATATTATTGATTCCAAGCCTAGGTATCCTTTTTTCATGAAGAAGACATATATATATATATATATATATATATATATATTTGAAATGTTTAAGAAATTGTAGAAAAGTACCCTAAAACACGAGATTAGAATTAACCACTACAAAAATTAAACAAAAACTAATAGCAAAAGAGAGTGAATGAGAAAGATCGGATATTCATTCAAATTTATGTGGAGTGGAACTTGTGAGAGCTTTGAACATGAGAAATTGAAAGAGGGAACGAAGGGAACGCCAAAGAGAAGAACCCTTCTGTGACTCTCTATGTTTTATTTATTTATTTATATATTCATTTTTTGCTTTTATATTCAACCTACTTGACCGGTAATAAGTATGACATTAAAGTAAAATAGATGGTCAGGATTAAAGAAAGTAAAATCCATGGTCAAGATTTGCGTGGGTACCGTACCCACTAAAAAAAACTAGGGGTATGATAGAATGACCCCAATATCACATGTGATTGTACTTTTGTCACATTTAGTGATTCCCTTATTTTTTTCTCATATTTGATGGTTCCATTATCACATTAAGTAGTACTAATATCACATGTGACTATACTTTTGTCACATTTGATAGTACCATTAAGTTGTACCAACATCACATATAGCAATACTTTTGCCACATTCAGTTATAGTTGTATTTTTTTATTTTTTATTTTATTTTTACATTTAATGGTATCATCTTCAAATTGTGCAATACCAAAATCACATATGATAGTACTTTTGTCACGTTTGGTGGTTTAATTTTTTTTTTCTTGCAAATTATGGTTCTATTGTCTCATTAGGCAGTGACAGCATCACATCTGATTGTACTTTTCTCACATTTGGTTGTACTTTAATTTTTTTCTCACATTTGATGGTGTTGTCCTCACATTGTGCAGTACCAACATCACATTTGATTGTTCTTTTGTCACATTTGATGGTCTTTTTTTTTCTTTCTCATATTTGATAGTTCTATTGTTACATTAGGTAGTACCAATATCACGTTAGACCATACATTTCTCATATTCGGTGGTACTTTTGTCACATTTGATGGTTCCTTTTTTTTTTTTTTTTTTTTTTTTTTTTTTTTTTTTTTTTTTATCACCAATTATTATAATACTCTTGAAACCTAAAAAATGACCGAAATACCCTTAGACCTTAAAAAATGACAGAATAACCCTAAAAATTTAAAAAAAAGACCAAAATTATCAAAAACCGGAAAAATGACTAAAAGAACCACAAAACCTAAAAAATGACCAAAATACCCTTAAATTAAAAAAAAAATTTGACCAAATAACCCTGAATCTTAAAAAAAAGACCAAAATTATCATAAAACCTAAAAATAACCGAAATAACAATGATACCTAGAAAATGACCAAAATACCCTTAGGAAAAAAAAAAAGACCACATAGCATATCTTCTTCCCTTCAATGTCGATGATAAAAGATACAATTTCCTCTATCTCTCTCTCTCTACATCTCTCTTTGTTCGCAGTATCTGTCATTTATCACCTCTAAATTTCGGTACATCTCCTTTTATGTAAAAGTTCAATGTTACATTGATGGTTTCCCTTTCTTCTTCATATTTTTTTTGAAGGCTAAATGAAATTACTAAGATAGTTAGCTTTAAATGAAACTTCAATACTAAACTTTTCAATTAATTAAAAATTATCTTTTAGTTAACACTATTAATAAATTTTTTAAAAATCTAATAAAAGTTTGATTATTTACTTCTACTATTTTTATTTTTTATTTTTTTTCACACTCTTACTTCTACTAACTCCATTAACAACTTTTGACACCCAAATATGTAATGTAATAAAGGGAATGAGTTAGAATATCTCCCTCAATACATCCACCCGAGCAACAAAGGAAAGCAAGATTTGTTTGGTGAGTGGATGGACAGTATAGAGTGCCTGGATGCCTATGTGACTGACAAGCCCACAGATATGGAGATAGATATAGAAGGCACAGATTATATGGATGTAGACCCCATGGTACTGATGCTGAGGGAAAAGGGAACTCGCTGGGAGCCGCCTGCTAACGTTGAAGCCATAACCGAGTTGGGCATGGGAGGGAGCCGCCTACCCCAATCACTCCTACCAAGAAGATCGAGACCATCGAGTCGATCACTCCTGCCAAAAACATTGTTTCTATCTCTATTGAGTTTGTTTATGCTAATATTACTATTCCTGTTAAGTCTATTTGTGATCGTAGTCCTATAGAGTCTGTTTTTGTTGAGTCTGTTAAGAACTCTTTTCCTTATAATGTGATTTCTGATTCTGCTTATTTGTTGGCTTTGAATGTTTTTATTTTGAAAATTGGTAAAGAAACTGTTAATAATAAGGAATTAAAACAAGGGCATGTAGAACCTATAAAAGAAGAAACCCAACTTGTTAACCTGGGAACTGATGATGAACCTAAGATGATACGAAGACATACTTGGGATTGA
Source organism: Quercus lobata (assembly GCF_001633185.2). Classification (NCBI taxonomy): domain Eukaryota; kingdom Viridiplantae; phylum Streptophyta; class Magnoliopsida; order Fagales; family Fagaceae; genus Quercus; species Quercus lobata. The sequence goes on from NC_044913.1 coordinate 60,663,761, forward strand.
TACATATATAATGCAACACTACATTCCAATAGATCCAACCATGAAGCCAATCAAGCAGAAGTTGAGAATAATGAAGCCAGAATGGACTCTTAAGATCAAAGAAGAAGTTGAGAAATAGTACAATGTAGGATTTTTTAGGGTGGTCAACTACCCAGAATGGTTAGCTAATGTGGTTCCGGTGCCAAAGAAGGATGGAAAAGTTAGAATGTGTGTAGACTTCCGAGATCTTAATAAGGCTAGCTTGAAAGATGAGTTTCCCTCCTTACCTCACATTGATATCTTAGTTGATAACACAGCAGGACATGGCTTGCTTTCATTAATGGATGGTTTTTTGGGATACAATCAGATAAAGATGGCTCCAAAAGATTTGGAGAAATCCTCCTTCATTATTCCATGGGGGGCGTATTGCTACAAGGTCATGCCATTTGGCCTTAAAAATCTTGGTGCTACTTACCAACGTGTAGCCACTACTTTGTTACATGATTTGATCCATAAAGAAGTAGAAGTTTATGTTGATGACAAGATAGTGAAGTATAAAGACCGTGAAGGGCACATACCAGCTTTACGGAAGTTCTTTAAAAGAATCCAATTCTATAAGTTGCGGTTGAATCCCAAGAAGTGAACTTTTGGTGTAACATCCAGAAAGCTGTTGGGGTTTATGGTAAGTCGGAGGAGAATTGAAGTCGATCTTGAAAAATCAAGGCAATTGTAGAGATGAAGCCTCCCAGGTTTGAGAAGGAGATTCGAGGGTTTCTAGGGAAAGTACAGTACATTAGCAGACTCATAGCCCAACTCACCATGACATGTGAGCCACTTTTCCGACTGCTCAAGAAGGAAGTTCCTATAGTGTGGAACGAACAATGTCAAGAAGCTTTTGAAAAGATTAAGAATTATCTGATGAAGCCACAAATACTGGTCCCATCGGTACCTAAAAAGCCATTATTGTTGTATCTCACAACTACAAATACAACAATAGGGGCTTCGCTTGCTCAATACCTAGAGGAGTCTATGAAGGAGAATGCGATCTACTACATTAGTAAGAAGATGTTGGCTTTTGAAGAAAAGTATTCACCACTTGAGAAGACATGTGTAGCACTTGTATGGGCAACCCGTAAACTCAGACATTTATGCCTGCTTTCAAGGTCTTGTTGATTGTAAGAATGGACCCTTTGAAGTACTTGATGGAAAAGCCTGTGCAAGACGGGAAGACAGCTAAATGGGTTCTACTTCTGCTAGAATTTGATATTAAATATGTGACTCAGAAGTCTGTGAAGGGAAGAGCAATTGCTGATCACTTAGACTACTATTCACCTGAAGAAGCTGAAGAAATCCAAGGAGATTTTCCGGATGAGGATATCATGGTGATAGAATTAGAATCATGGAAAATGTATTTTGATGGAGAAACTAATCAAAATGGAAGTGGCATTGGAGTTCTCTTGATTTCTCCAAAAGGGACTCACATCCCATTCTTTGGTAGGCTCAACTTTCCTGCCACTAATAATGCCACTAAATATGAGGCTTGCATTATGGGGTTACAAGCGGCCCTAGGCCTTGGAGTGAAGGAATTGGAAGTATATGGTGATTCAGCCTTAATAATTCCCAGATTTAGAATAGGTGGAAAATTAAGGAAGAAAAGCTAATGCCTTATCATTAATGTGTTCAAAAATGGGTCTCAAAATTCAGTAAGATCTAGTACCAATATGTGCCAAGAATGCAGAATCAGATTGTAGATTCTTTAGCAACAATGGCATCCATGATAGATGGACCAAAGGAAGGGGAAGTTAGACCAATAGCGATGGAACAAAAAGAAGTGCCAGCTTATTGTATGTCAATAGAAGAAGATAGGGCAAAGAATAGAGAAGGTGAATGGTATTTAGACATTCTACAGTTCCTCAATGATGGGACATACCCAAAGTCTGTAGACAAAAATGACCAATTGACCATCAGAAGGTTGTCCACTAATTATATTATTTGTGGTGAGAGGCTTTATAGAAGATCATATGACGGAATTCATCTCCTTTGTGTGACCGCCAAGGAAGCACAACAGATAATTGAAAAGGTTTATAAGTTGAGTTATGGGCCACATATGAATGCACACATGTTGTCATGGAAAATAATGAGACATGATTATTACTGGACTACTATGGATGCAGACTGCACAGCTTATGTTCGGAAGTGCCATCAATGCCAAGTCCATGAAGATCTGAAGCACATGCCACTTATGCCATTACATACCATGACTTCGCCCTGGCCGTTCTCTACATGGGGAGTAGATATTATTGGGAAGATTCACCTAATAGCATCTAATGGCCATGAGTTTATACTTGTTGCTATTGATTACTTCACTAAATGGGTGGAAGCTGCCTTATACAAGGTTTTGAACTCGAAGAAAGTTGCTCAGTTTATTCATACGAATATCATTTGTAGATATGGTGTACCATATGAAATTATCTTTGATAATGGGTTGCATTTCAAGGGAGAAACAAAGAAGCTGCTTTGACAGTTCAATATTCAGCACCACAAATCCTCACCCTACCATCCTCAGACTAATGGAGCAGTTGAGGTTGTTAATAAGAATATAGGGCGAATCCTGGAGAAGAGTATGAAGAACTACAAGGATTGGCATTTATAATTACCCTATGCACTTTGGGGATATAGGACATCAATTCGGTCCTCCATAAGAGCCACTCCTTATTCCTTGGTGTATGGGATGGAAGCAGTCTTTCCCATTGAAATGGGTGTTCGTTCATTGAGAACAGTATTGGAGAGTGAAATCCCTGAAGTAGATAGGTTGCAAAGTAGATATGACCAATTATGCATGATAAATGAGAAAAGACTCAAGGCCTTGTATCACATTCAAGGTTACCAAAGGAGGCTTAGGAAAACTTTTGACAAGAAAGTAAGAGCTAGAGATTTGAAGTTGGGAGATTTAGTGTTGAAGGAGATCCGAGCCCCGGTTCAAGATACAAACGGGAAGTTCAAGAAAAATTGGGTAGGTCCATATATTATCAAGCAGATATACTCTGGGGGAGCAGTACAGTTGATGGACTTAGATGCAAATCCTTTTACTGAGCCAGCCAATATGGATCAATTGAAGAAATACCATGTCTAAGGTGGTAGTCCGTCTAAAGTGGTTGTAAATTATGTTATTTCCCTTCCTAGGTTTAGCAAAAAAAAAAAGAAAAAAAGAAAAAAAAGAGGTAGGATGAAAACCTGAAAGGGCGATCTACGCAAAAGGAAAGTACAAAAAAGAAGAGAGTGAGAGAGCCTGCTAGGTTGAGAACCCGAAAGGGTGGCCTAGGAAAAAGTTAAAGCAAATAAAAAATTGAACTACGTGATGACTTGATCCTTTTGCCAAGGAGGTACGTAGGCAACCATATATTGGTCCAATCATAACTTCCCCAAACCCACCATTTACCTATTAAGCCAAGAAAAAAAATTTCTTTCAAAATCTAACTATTCCATTAAACCATGCCATTACACAGAAACCCAAACCCTAAACCAAACCATAAAAAAAAAAACCAAACCCTAAAAGCCTAAATCCTAAACAGAACCTTTAACCTGAAAGTCCTAAAATAATTCCTAAACCTAAGAGTTTCACACCCACTTTTATAAAATAAACATGTTCAAATCCAAAAATAATAAGATCATTTTATCTTTAGTCTTTTTTCCTTTGGTTGTTTGTTGATTCCATCTGTGCTAGGTACCTTGTCATCTTTGTCCCTCCTTTTAAACTCATAGTTGTCAGCCTCATGTCTTTCTCGATTGTCTCTAAGAAATTGTTTTCTCATAACAACAATGCTAGCCTCCTTGTCCGCAATCTTGTTTACTAACCATTTAGAATATTCTGTAGTCATCCTGTGAAAGTGAACCTTCACAAAAGCTTGATCCACTCGGTCAGCCATCTCCAATCCCAACAATATGTTCCTTATAGAAGTAGGATTTGTCTCCACAGGGGTGAAAGGTTTTATTTCCTCTTCCACTAGGCATTCCTTGCTCATATTGGAACTGCCTCAAGAGTTTATCCACCTTATAGAAGGTTGCCCTTCTTAATCCAACTATGAAGATGTGATCTGATCTTAGAGACTGCAACAAAGGAAGTGGGCACTTCCACCAATAATAATTCCATCGAATTGAGACACTAGACTTCTTGTTTAGAAATTTCACCCAATTGCTTTCAGTTTGATACTCAGTTTTGAGGACAGTCCTACTGAGGAAACTGCTAGGACCATAATTAGCAATAGTAGGCATGGCAATCATGTCCAATCTTTCCATCAACCATATCTACAAAGTCAAGGGACTCCCAAAAAGTTTTGTGACTCTTCACCATGAAATACAGAGTCCAATCCTAAAAGAGTTTCTGCCAACATCAGAGATCACCATCTTTAATTTGACTCACAATGCCTATGGCTCGAGCATCCACAAAACTGAGCCTTCCAGATTAAAGCAAAAATTTTCCCCCAAAACAAAGAGCTAAGCCAAAATTCTTCTGCATGTTGTTAGTCACTCCATGAGTACATTTATTAATCAATCTTTAAAGAACTACACGAAGATTCACCATGTGCCCTTCAATCATGCTACTGGTAATTTAAGTAGGAAGTCCTAGAGCATCGGACAAAATCTCCCTATGTCTAGGATCACAAGAAACTTCTACGAATTTCTTTCCCAGGAACATAACCTAGAATAGTTGAAAATTATTCAATTTTGGGACAAAGTTCAGCAGTTTTAAACCAAAATACATGATCTTTAGGATCCCAGAACTTCACGACAGCACGGAGGAAATCCCACTTGATCTTGACATTCCTCAAGGCCTTGATTCCCCCTAGCTTATAGCCTGTAAAATTGGACTTGGTACTAAAATCAAAGTTATGAACCCATCTATTGATATCATGAATGGTTGAATGAGGAAAATTTTTATTGTTAGCCATGGATAACTTGCATGTGATTATTATTGCTTAATAACTTTGATGCAAAGATTTGTTTGCAGGTTAGATGCTAAAATAAGCTACCTTAGTCCTTGACTAGGTTTAAATAGGTTTCCAGAGTTTGTAGCTATCTAGGAAAGTGTTTCATGGTCTCAAACTGAGAAAACATTTTTCAAAAAAGCTCAAAAATACAGAAACACGCTGAAGAAGCGTGAGGAATTAGGGCGAAATTGGGCGTGCATGTCAACACCTTAAAGTGCTGGTCGGCACTCTAAGAGTGTCGATTGGCACCCAACCTGGCTAAGGCCTGTTTACCCTATTTTGTGTTTTCGAACATTTCACGGGTTTGTTTTGACATTGTTTTTATTCAAAAAAAAAAAAAAAAAATTTGTGCAATAAAGTTTTCAAAATTTTGCATGGATTGTCAAACTGGGGCATTTAGAATGCCTTGTCCATTTCTTTTTTTAAAAAATCAATCAAAAAATCACCTGCATAACTGTTTTCAAAAAAGGGGGGGGGGGGTAAAAAGAAAATTAATCAAATTAGTATTTTTCAAAGTCATGCATTCATCTCTTAAACTAGGAGCATTCGGCTATGCCTTTTCCCTTCTTTCTAGGACAAGTAAAAATCACTCATTCCTTTTCCAAAAAAAAAAAAAAAAAAAAAAAAAAAAGAGAGAGAAATTATTTTGGAAAATGAAGGGTCATCATGTGTAAAGTTTTCAAACTAGGGGCATTCGGTCGTGCCTCATTCAGGTAAGTGCAAATCCTATCATAAGTGGGTAGACAAGTTCAAATTGTGTAGTACAAGACTTCACCAGGTGAATTCTAAACTTGTCTTATTTAACGTTTCAGTAAGATCAGAAGCAATCCAAAGGTAAAGTGCTAAAAGTTGAAATTAATGCAAACCGTCTAAGGAGTATTTTCTTTTTTTTTTTTGCAGGAAAATTAAAATGCAAGTCAAGCATCATTCGGACTCTGGGTCTGCCTGTGGGAAGATCTCCTAGATCAACCCCTAGAGGAGCCACCCTCAGTGTCTCTTTCCTGACTTGCATAAAACCAAGATTCTTGTTGTCGGTTTTGAAGTTCCAGATTACTGATTCTCCCCTACAAGGATCTTGTGTTGGCATTAGCCATTGCCATTCATCTATTCTGAAAATCAACAGAGACAAGTGTTGAATCCATTATCATGGAGATTCAAGCAAAGAACACTAAGGAAGCATCATCTTTTACCCAGCTCATTTCATTAAACACATATTGAGAAGATTGAGTGCGTGCCACAAGCTGTAAACCTCCAATCATTCGCATGCTTTCATCCACAAGATCAACACCGACCTGAAAAATAAATTCACCAGTTCATGAACAACTCAATGAGCTAAAAGAAAAATGAGGACAAGAGACTAAAAGATTCAGGAATGCACTGGGTCACCCTAAAGGACATTTGGGCGTGCTCTGGTCTCTCTAAAGCCATAGAATTGAACAACACATAAGGATTCATCACTTCATATAGCCATTCAGGAAAATGAGGATACGTTTCCATGAAGGAGCTAGAAGAGCCGCTAGCATGGCTAGGAGGGGGATTCTCTTCTTCCTCTCCCTCTTCTTCAGAAGATGAAGTCTAAAAGTGCAACATGCAGATATTTTCACAAAGGGTGAAACAAAGAAGATAAAGGAATGCAAGATGAGATGCAAATTGACTTTGGTTGGAAATAAAGTTACTGAGGTGTCGATGCCTGGCTTCGATAGGACTAGCGGAAAAACCACCGCCGCCGTGCCTTCGTTTGACCACTCACCGTGCCTTTGTTCGACCACTCGCCGTGGAGACAGGTCCCCGCTCGCGGGGCCCCATTGGAGGGCCCCTGTTGATGTGTACGGTGTTGTTTGTACGGATCTTCGAGTGCTCTCTCTCTCTCGGTGGAGGAAGGTAGGTCTACCTTTGGTGTTATGGCAGGAATCTAGGCCAAATTTTAGGGGATTACCAAAGGTAAGTGGAGTTGCTACCAATCATTGGGTTTTTCTATGGTGTGATTGGTCACCCGTTTCAAGTTGATTTTATTACCAATCTCAGGTTAAGAAAAAGGGAATTTTTCCTAATCTAAATTGGATGGCAAAAAATCTTGATTCTTAGGTCCGGAAGTTTGGTTACATGTGGGGAAGGTGTTAGATAGCCCACAATGCCTGTCCAAGGACAGTCCTTTGTTTTGATAAAATCTTAATTTTTGAAAATTGGCAATAAAAACATGATTTTGGCTTTAGCTTTCGAGGCTTTACATGCATGGGGGCTTTGAGGTTTGGCTTTTGAATGGGTGTGGTCCCAATCTATGCTTTCCTAAGGCATTCTAACAAAGTACTTGATTTCCATGGTGAAAATCCGGCGTCAAGTCACCTTACTTTCATGGCGGAAATTAGGCATTACTTGCCTTAGATGACATAGATTGTAACACTCACACCGAAAGGGGGCGAGCAGGTATATATATACACATACATCATGCACAATGCTAGCACACTGAGCAAGAAAGTAAACGCCTACATCCCTAGAGCATGGCCTAAAATATAAGTGCAAGAAAATAAACAGGTGTTGCCATACTCTAGAGATGAGGAAGAATGGTACACGACATGATATACCTAAGACAAACCATCTAAGGGAGAAATGGAGGAGGAAGGAAGGGGTTTAAACGAGTACATAACCAAAGGGAAAGCCTAAACTCCTAGACCTATTGACTGCAGCTGCTTGGCTCAAATCGACCTGCTCGTACCCTTGCCCTTTTTGCTTGCACCTGGGAGATTGTGCCCCAGCTCCATGTGTCCTCGCTCCATGTGTGTACATGCAAAGGCAAAGACAAGAAAACCAGCAGACAAGCAATGGAAGGAAAATATGCAAATAACATATGAAAAGGGATAAAGCAGATAAGCATGATAGACATGGCAAGCAAATAAGCAAGCAAGCAAACAAACAAAAGGGCAAACAAGCAGGAAGCAGACAAAAGGTGGTGTCCGCGAGGGACGAATGTAGGTTTGGATCAGATGTCCATAACTTCATTGTGTTGAACTATGGATGACACACTAGTAAGCAAGACTCATGCATGGACATGTAAGCAAGAATGTAAAGATGCAACGAAAGCCAAAAGGTGGCACAAACAAGCATAGTAATCATATCATTGCATGGAGAAAAAAAGGGAAGGGCATGCAGGGAGTAACCCGGCATCCTGAGATGCCTCTCAAATGGTTACATCCTAACAAGGCCACATGGGCGTTGGGTGTAACCAAACAAGATCAAGCCCAGGGAAGGCGTCAAGCATGGAAAAGCCTAGAGCAAGAGAGGCTAACACAGGCATAAAGCATAGAAGCAAGCAAGCATAGACATGCAAATAGGGAGATCCAAACCCTTTAATATAGGCCAAGGCGTGTGGACGATGACAAAGACCACAGGGTCTAGATCAAGTCCTAACAATTAGGCCAAAATACCAGAAATGTGATGAAAGGAACAAAAGGACCATAATAGCACATGGCATGACAAACAAAACCTAGGTCTAAGCACACAAACATGGCATGGGGCGCATAAGCACATAAAGCATGTAAAGAACATAGATACAAGCACACGAGCATGTGGAAACCTAGATCTGGACATATAGGCATGTGAAAACATAGATTTGAGAACAGAAGCATGTGAAAACCTAGATCTGAGCACACAAGCATGTGAAAACATAGCTCTGGGCATAGATATGGCATCACATGTGTGAACATGTCGAAGCTTAGCACGTAGACGTGGTGGAACACGAATCCAAGCATAATAGACAAGTACGAGTGTAGATCTAAGTATGAAACATGGCGAAAAGTGCATAAACTCATAGATCCCAAGCAAAGCCTAGCAAGCATGTGGGCGTATAACCTTAACATCAACATAGAGCAAAAGGAGGAACGAAACCTAGGAAAACATGGCATAAAACCCTAAGCAGGTAGATCTAGACATATAAGCATGTAGAAACATAGATCTAAGCACGGTACATGGCATAAAACATAACAACCAAGTAAACTAAGCTAGAAACACACATAAAGCAAGAAACATACAAAGAAAGGAAGAAATCATGTTATTCTAGCATAAATAGCAAGATAAATGCTAGAAAAAGATTTAGAAGGTTAGGGGTGTGGATGATAGCTAAAAAAGCTACATCCACACCCCTAAATCCCAAATCCAAAGTGTAGAACCAAGGAAAGGAAGATTGGGTATAAGAACAATACCATGTGTCTTTGGAGAGGAGAGAAGAATCAAGAAGTTTTGATGTGTGTTTTGGGTGTTTGGAAGAGAGAAAATAACGTGTGGATAGGCTGGGCAGAAGGCAGAGTTCAAAAAAAATGTGGTCTCCCTGGTTTGCGAGGTGCTTGGGGCTATTTATAGCCTTGGCACGCTTTTCAAGGCGACGGCCCTTGTAGGGCTGCCGGTCTCGAAAGGCCAAAAAAAGTGTGGATCCTAACACCCCTGGAAAGATCTTGATTCCCTGTTTCTGAAAAGGTATGGATCTTGAAAATCCAATGGTCGGATCAAAAGTTATGGCCCTTGGAAGTTTGTGGTGTATCAATCGGTGCGCTATCTTGGTTTTCGTGATATCTTGGCCGTTCTAACTCCGATTTTGATCCATGAATAGTCGTTGGAATTATAATTTGATAATCTTCTCAATGGAATTGCTTTCAACCTGTTCTGACAGTCGGATCAAAATTAGGATTTTTTGGCCCACCCAAGATTGACTTCGAGTCAAACTTGGTAAAAATATCCGAGAAGCTTGGGTTTGATGTCAAACTATGAAAAATGTTGTTTTGAGAAATTTTGGACCTTGTTTGACCTTCGATCAATCCTAGGCCTGACTAGGGAAGTTTTGGTTATTTTAGCTGAAAAAGGCATCTCGGGTGCCCTGGTGCTTGAACAAGTTATGCCACGCCACTCTGGATGTTCTCGAGCACCCATGGAGAGAAAATGGTATTTTTTGGATTTTTTGAGGTCTGACACCCAAATTGAGGGCGGACAAAATACGTTATCAACAATTGCACCTTCTTTATCTGATATCTTAAGTGCAATGAGAGGTGTCAGATAAAGAACGTGATTTCGAATTTTGTTACCCCTAAATTTTTGTGCGAAGACTATTCATGGATCGAGACTAGACTTTACCTGCTTAGGGCCAGTGCTGACCGGGTCAACATTGACCTAGTCAACTTGCCCGGTAGCCCTTATAGGGCCGTTGGACCTACCCGGTGGTCCTAAAAGGGTTGCTGGGCAACCCAGGGCCGATAAAAGGCCTTTCAGCCCCTTTTCTTGCTCATTTCATCTCTCTCTCTCTCACTTCTCACTTCTTACAAAAATTCCTAGTGTGCTCTAGAGCTTAGAAGGTTCATCCTTTCAGCTTCAGCTTGCTATTTCAGTCTGCTGCGTCAGTCTTTTTTTGCATTTGAGGTCAGTGTTTGTTTTTCCTCTATCTCTTATTTTTTGTGCAAAATGTTAGTAGCAACACTACTAGAAATGCATGCTAGTGTTTATTTTTATTTTTAGAATTTTCATAAGCATATTTTTTTACCGTGATTTATGCCATGCTATCTTAGGAAAAATGCATATGTAGATATTTTGTTTTGTTTTCAAAGTATAAGTGCAAATAGGCGGAAATTAAGATGTTGAAATAAAATGTGGGACATAGGCAAGGGGGCTTACTTGGTAGTCGAAAATAGTGAAAATGGACAGACGTACAACATTGCTGCTAGTTAGTCTCAGAACAGGGTGTGAGCATACGACACGACCACTATAACCTACTGTAGATTAGGAACGCGACAACCTTTTTAGAAGCTCGAGAACTGTGTGATGTGAGGTGTACGACACGGTCGATATTACCTCAAAATGGGATGTGAGCATACAGCACGACTGCTGCCACCCACTGTAGATGCGAACTCGGTATTGCTTTAGGGACTTGATAATTGTGACGGCGCAAGGCGTATGACATGGTTGCCACTACCTCAAGAAGGAATGTGAGCATACGGCACCGCCGCTATCACCCATTGTAGAATGTGAACTCGATATTGCTTCAGGGACTAGATAATTGTGATGGCACGAGGTGTACGACACGGTCACTATTACCACAAGAAGGAATTTGAGCATATAGCACGGCCACTATCACCCACTGTAGATCAGGAACTCGGAACTTCTTTGGGAACTGATAATTGTGAAGGCGTGACGCATACAACATGGTTGCTATTACCTCAAGAAGGAATTTGAGCATACAGCATGGCCGCTATCACCCACTGTAGATCAGGAACTTGGAACTTCATTGCGAATTGATAATTGTGATGGCGCGAGGCATATGACACGGTCGCTATTACCTATAGAAGGAATGTGAGCATACGGCACGGCCGCTATCACCCACTGTAGAACAAGAACTCAGAACTTCTTTGGGAACTAATAATTGTGATGGCACGAGGCATACGACACGGGCGCTATTACCTCAAGAAGGAATGTGAGCATACGGCACGGCCGCAATCACCCACTGTAGATCAAGAACTCGGAACTTCTTTGGGAATTGATAATTGTGATGGTGTGAGGCGTACAGAACAGTAGCATTTACCTCAAGAATGAATGTTAGCATACGGCACGGCTGCAATCACCCACTGTTGGTGAAGAATTTGGAACTTCTTTGGAAAATAATAATTGTGATGGCGTGAGGCGTACGAAACGGTCACTATTACCAAAAGAAGGAATTTGAGCATACTGCACGGCCGCTATCACCCACTATAGATCAGGAACTCGGAACTTCTTTGGGAATTGAAAATTTTGATGGCGCGAGACGTACGACACGGTCACTATTACCTTAAGAATGAATTTAGGCATACGGCACGACTGCTATCACCCATTGTAGATCAGGAACTTGGAACTTCTTTGGGAACTGTTAATTGTGATGGCGCGAGGTGTACGACATGGTTGCTATTACCTCAAGAAGGAATGTGAGCATACGGCACGACTGCTATCACCCACTGTAGATCAAGAACTCAGAACTTCTTTGGGAACAGATAATTGTGATAGTGTGAGGTGTACGACATGGTCACTATTACCTCAAGAAGGAATTTGAGCATACGGCACGGCTGCTATCACCCACTGTAGATCAAGAACTCAGAACTTCTATGGGAACTAATAATTGTGATGGCGTAAGCTGTTCGACACGGTCGCTATTACCTCAAGATGGAATGTGAGCATTCGGCTTGGCTGCTATCACCCATTGTAGATCAGGAACTTGAAACTTCATTGAGAACTGAAAATTGTGATGGCGCGAGGCGTACGACACGATAGCTATTACCTCAAGAAGGAATGTTAGCATACGGCTCGGCTGCTATCACCCACTGTAGATAAAGACCTCGGAACTCCTTTGGGAACTAATAATTGTGATGGCTCGAGGCGTATGACACGGTCACTATTACCTCCGGAAGGAATTTGAGCATACGTCGTGGCCGTTATCACCCATTGTAGATCAAGCACTTGGACCTTCTTCGGGAACTGATAATTGTGATGCCGCGAGGCGTACAAAATGGTCAGCATTACCTTAAGAAGGAATTTTAACATATGGCATGGCCGTTATCACCCACTGTAGATTAGGAACTCGGAACTTCTTTGGGAACTGATAATTGTGATGGCGCGAGGCGTACAACACGGTAGCTATTACCTCAAGAAGGATTGTGAGCATACGGCACGACCGGTATCACCCATTGTAGATCAGGAACTTAGAAATTCCTTGGGAGCTGATAATTGTGATGGCGCGAGGCATATGACATGGTAGATATTACCTCAAGAAGGAATGTTAGCATACGGCACAGCCGCTATCACCAACTGTAGATGAAGAACTCGGAACTTCTTTGGGAACTAATAAATGTGACGGTGCGAGGCGTACGACACGGTCACTATTACCTCAAGAAGGAATTTGAGCATACGGCACGGCTGCTATCACCCACTGTAGATGAAGAACTTGAAACTTCTTTGGGAACTAATAATTGTGATGGCGCGAGGCGTTTAACACGTTCAATATAACCATAAAAAGGAATTAGAGCATACGGTGTGGGCGCAATCACCCATTATAGATCAGGAACTCAAAACTTCCTAGGGAACTGATAATTTTAATGGCGCAAGGCGTATGACACGGTAGATATTACCTTAGAAGTACCTCGAACTTCTTTGGGAACAAATAATATTGATGGTGCAAGGCGTACGACATGGTCACTATTACCTCAAGAAGGAAAGTTAGCATACGGCATGGCCTCTATCACCCACTGTAGATGAAGAACTCGGAACTTCTTTGGAAACTAATAATTGTGATGGTGCAAGGTGTACGACACGATCACCATTACCTCAAGAAGTAATTTGAGCATACGGCACGACCGCTAGCCCCCACTGTAGATGAAGAACTTGGAACTTCTTTGGGAACTAATAATTATGATGGCGCGAGGCATTTGACACAGTCACTATTACCACAAGAAGGAATTTGAGCATACGGCATGCCCGCTATCACCCATTGAAGATCAAGAACTCAGAACGTCTTTGGGGACTGATAATTGTGATGGCGCGAGGTGTACGACACTGTAGATATTACCTTAAGAAGGAATGTGAGCATACGGCACGACCACTATCTCCCACTGTAGATTAGGTACTCGGAACTTCTTTGGGAACTGATAATTGTGATGGCACGAGGTGTACGACACGGCTGCTATTACCTCAAGAAGGAATACGAGCATACGGCATGACTACTATCACCCACTGCAGATCAAGAACTTGGAACTTCTTGGGGAACTGATAATTGTGATGGCATAAGGCGTACGACACGGTAAGTATTACATTAAGAAGGAATTTTAGCATATGGCAGGGCCGCTATCACCCAAAGTAGATTAGGAACTCGGAACTTCTTTGGGAACTAATAATTGTGATGGCGCGAGCCACATGACATGGTCCCTATTACCTTAAGAAGGAATTTGAGCATTCGGCGTGGGCGCTATAACCCACTGTAGATTAGGAACTCGGAACTTCTTTGGGAACTGATAATGGTGATGGCGCGTGGCGTACGACATGGTCGCTATTACCTCAAGAAGGAATGTGAGCATATGGCATGACCACTATAACCCATTGTGGATCAAGAACTCGGAACTTCTTTAGGAACTGATAATTGTGATGGCACGAGGCGTATGACACGGTAGCTATTACCACAAGAAGGAATGTTAGCATACGGCACGACTGCTATTACCCACTGTAGATGAAGAACTTGGAACTTCTTTGGGAACTAATAATTTTGATGGCGCGAGGCATATGACACGGACACTTTTACCTCAAGAAGGAATTTGAGCATACGGCATGGCCGCTATCACCCACTATAAATCAAGAACTTGGAACTTTGTCGAGAATAGATAATTGTGATGGCGCGAGGCATACGACATGGTTAGTATTTCTTTAAGAAGGAATTTTAGCATATGGCATGGCCACTATCACCCACTGTAGATCAGGAACTCACAACTTCATTGGGAACTGATAATTGTGAATGCGCGAGGCGTATGACACTATCGCTATTACCTCTAGAAGGAATGTGAACATACGGCATGACTGCCATCACCCACTGTAGATCTGGAACTCGGAATTTCCTTAGGAGCTGAAAATTGTGATGGCTTATGGCGTATGACACGGTAGATATTACCTCAAGAAGGAATGTTAGCATACGGCACGGCTGCTATCACCCACCATAGATGAAGAACTCAGAACTTCTTTGGGAACTAATAATTGGAATGGTGCGAGGCGTACGACATGATCACTATTACCTCAAGAACAATTTGAGCATACGGCAAGGCTGCTCTTACCCACTGTAGATGAAGATTTCAGAACTTCTTTGGGAACTAATAATAGTGATGGCGCGAGGTGTTTGACATCGTCACTATTACCTTAAGAAGCAAGTTGTGCATATGGCATGGCCGCCATCACCAACCGTAGATCATGAATTCGGAACTTCTTTGGGAACTGATAACTGTGATGGCGCGAGGTGTACGACACGGGTAGTATCACACTAAGAAGGAATTTTAGCATATGGCATGGTCGGTATTACCCACTGTAGACCAGGAAGTTCGAATTTCTTTGAGAATTAAGAATTGTAACAGTACGATACGTACGACATGGTCACTATTACCTCAAGAAGGAATTTGAGCATACGGCACGGCCGCTACCACACATTGTACATTAGTAACACAGAACTTCTTTGGGAACTGATAATTGTGATGGCGTGAGGCATACGACATGGTCACTATTACCTCAATAAGGAATGTGAGCAAACGGTACGACCGCCATAATCCTCTGTAGATCAAGAACTCGGAACATCTTCGGGAACTGATAATTGTTATGGTGCGAGGCGTACAACATGATCACTGTTACCTCAAGAAGGAATTTGAGCATACGACATGACCGCTATCACCCACTTTAGATGAAGAACTTGGAACTTCTTTAGGAACTACTAATTGTGATGGCGTGAGGCGATTGACACAGTAACAATTACCATAAGAAGGAATTTGAGAATGCTATCACCCACTGTAGATCAAGAACTGGGAACTTCTTTGGGAGTTGATACATGTGATGGTGTAAAGCGTACAACACTGCAGATATTACCTCATTGAGGAATGTGATTATACGGCACGACCACTGTCACCCACAGTAGATGAAGAACTCGGAACTTCTTTGGGAACTAATAATTGGGATAGTGCGAGGCGTACGACACGGTCACTATTACCACAAGAAGGAAAGTTAGCATACAGCACAGCCGCTATCACCCATTGTAGATGAAGAACTCGGTACTTCTTTGGGAAGTAATAATTGTGATGGTGCGAGGCGTACGACATTAGCACTGTTACCTCAAGAAGGAATTTCTATAAACGGCACGACAACTATCACCCACTATAGATGAAGAGCTTGGAGCTTTGTTGGGAACTAACAATTGTTATTGAGCGACTTGTTTGACACAGTCACCATTACCATAAGAAGGAATTCGAGCATACGACATGGACGCTATCACCCACTGTAGATCAAAAACTCGGAACTTGTTTGGGAACTGATAATTGTGATGGCATGAGGCGTACGACACGGTCAGTATTACACTAAGAAGGAAATTTAGCATATGGCATGGGGGCTATCACCCACTGTAGTTTAGGAACTCGGAACTACATTGGGAACTGATTATTATGATGGCACGAAGCGTACGACAAGGTCGCTATTACCTCAAGAAGGAATGTGAGCATACGGCACGACCACTATCACCCATTGTAGATTAGGAACTCAAAACTTCCTTGGGAACTGATAATTGTGATGGCGCGAGGAGTATGACACAGTAGATATTACCTTAAGAAGGAATGTTAGCATACGGCACGGCCGCTGTCACCCACTGTAGATGACGAACTTAGAACTTCTTTGGGAACTAATAACTGAGATGGTGCGAGGCATACGACATGGTTACTGTTATCTCACGAAGGAATCTGAGCATACGGCACGGCTGCTATCACACACAGTAGATGAAGAACTCGGAACTTCATTGGGAACTAATAACTGCGATGGCGCGATATTACCGCAAGAAGGAATTTGAGGATACGGTATGGCCGCTATCACCCAGTGTAGATAAAGAACTCAGAACTTCTTCGGGAGCTGATAATTATGAAGGCGCAAGGAGTACATCTCAGTCACTGTTACCTTAAGAAGGAATTTGAGCATACGGCGCGGTCGTTATCACCCACTATAGATAAAGAACTTGGAACTTCTTTGGGAACTAATAATTGTGATGGCGTGAGTCGTATGACACGGTCATTATTACCTCAAGAAGGAATTTGCTATCACCTACTGTAGATGAAGAACTAGGAGCTATTTTGGGAACTAACAATTGTGATGGCGCGATGCATTTGACACAGTCACTATTAACACAAGAAGGAATTTCAGCATACGGCATGGCCGCTATCACCCACTGTAGATCAAGAACTCGAAACTTCTTTGGGAACCGATAATTGTGATGGCACGAGGCGTACGACACGGTCAATATTACACTAAGAAGGAATTTTAGCATATGGCATGGCCGCTATCACCCACTGTAGATCAGGAACTCAGAACTTCTTTGGGAATTGATAATTGTGATGGCGCGAGGCATATGACACGATAGCTATTGCCTCAAGAAGGAATGTTAGCGTACGGGACGAACGTTATCACCCATTTTAGATGAAGAACTCGGAACTTCTTCGGGAATTGATAATTGTGGTGGAGCGAGGCGTACGACACGGTTATTATTACCTTAAGAAACAATTTTAGCATATGGCATGGCCGCTATCACCCACTGTAGATCAGAAACTCGGAACTTGTTTGGGAACTGATAATTCTGATGGCGTGAGGCGTACTACACGATTGCTATTACCTCAAGAAGGAATGTGAGTATACGACACGACTGCTATCACCATCTGTAGATCAGGAACTCAGAACTTCCTTAGGAACTGATAATTGTGATGGTGCGAGGCGTATGACACAGTAGATATTACCTCAAGAAGTTATGTTAGCATACGGCACGACCACTGTCACCCACTGTAGATGACGAACTCGGAACTTCTTTTTGAACTAATAATTGTGTTGGTGCAAGGTGTACGACGCTGTCATTGTTACCTCAAGATGGAATTAGAGCATACAACACAGGCACTATCACACACTGCAGATGAAGAACTCGAAACTTCTTCGGGAACTAATAACTGTGATGGCGCGAGGCGTATAACACGGTCAACATTACCTTAAGAAGGAATTTGAGGATACAGCATGGCCGCTATCACCCACTATAGATCAAGAACTCGGAACTTCTTCGGGAACTGATAATTGTGATGGCGTGAGGAGTACGACATGGTCACTTTTACCTTAAGAAGGAATTTAAGCATATGGCACGACCGCTATCACCCACTGTAGACGAAGAACTTGGAACTTCTTTTTGAGCTAATAATTCTGATGGTGCGAGGCGTACGACGCGGTTATTGTTACCTTAAGAAGGAATTTGAGCATACGGCACAGCCGCTATCACCCACTGTAGATGAAGAACTTGAAACTTCTTCGGGAACTAATAACTGTGATGGCGTGAGGTGTATGGCATGGTCACTATTACCTCAATAAGGAATTTGAGGATACAACATGGCCGCTATCACCCACTGTATATCAAGAACTCTAAACTTTGTCGGGAATTGATAATTTTGATGGCTTGAGGAGTACGAAACCGTCAGTATTAACTTAAGAAGGAATTTTTGGATACGGCGTGGACGCAATCACCCACTGTAGATCAGGAAGTCGGAACTTCTTTCGGAACTGATAATTGTGACGGCGCGAGGTGATTGATGCGGTTGCTATTACCTCAATAAGGAATGTGAGCATACGACACGAACGCTATCACCGACTATAGATCAGGAACTTGGAACTTCCTTGGGAATTGATAATTAGTATCGCACGAGGCGTATGATACGGTTGATATTACCTCAAGAAGGAATGTTCGCATACGGAGCGATCGCTCTCACCCACTGTAGATGAAGAACTCGGAACTTCTTTGCGAACTAATAAATGTGATGGTGCGAGGCGTACGACATGGTCACTGTTACCTCAAGAAGGAATTTGAGCATCCGGCACGGCCGCTATCACACACTGTAGATGAAGAACTCGGAACTTCTTTGGGAAGTGATAGTTGTGATAGCGTGAGGCGTATGACATGGTTAGTATTACCACAAGATGGAATTTGAGGATATGGCGTGGCGGCTATCACCCACTGTAGATCAAGAATTTAGAACCTCTTCGGGAACAGATAATTTTGTTAGCGCGAGGAGTACGAAATGGTCAGTATTACCTTCAGAAGGAATTTAGGTATATGGCAAGGCCGCTATCACCCAGTGAAGATTGGGAAGTAGGAACTTCTTTGGGAACTGATAATTGTGCTGTTGCGAGGCGTATGACACGGTCGCTATTACCTCAAGAAGGAATGTGAGCATATGGCACGACCGTTATCAACCACTGTAGATTAGGAACTTGGAACTTCCTTGGGAACTAAAAATTGTGATGGCGCGAGGCATATAACATGGTAGATATTACCTCAAAAAGGAATGTTTGCATATGGCATGACCGCTATCACCCACTGTAGATGAAGAACTCGGAACTTCTTTGGGAACAAATAATTGTGATGGTGCAAGGCGTACGACACGGTCACTGTGACCTCAAGAAGGAATTTGAGCAAATGGCACGGCCGCTATCAGCCACTATAGATGAAGAACTTGGAACTTCTTTGGGAACTAATAATTGTGATGGCGCGAGGTGTATGACACGGTCACTATTACCTCAAGAAGGAATTTGAGGATACGGCATGGCCGTTATCACCCACTGTAGATCAAGAACTCGGAACTTCTTTGGGAATTGATAATTGTTATGGCGTGAGACATACGACACGGTCAGTATTACGTTAAGAAGGAATTTTAGCAAATGGCATGGCCGATATCACTCGTTGTAGATCAGGAACTCGCAACTTCTTTGGGAACTGATAATTGTGATGGCGCGAGGTGTATGACACGGTCGCTATTATCTCAAGAAGGAATGTGAGTATATGGCACGACCGATATCAGCCACCGTAGATCAGGAACTTGGAACTTCATTGGGAACTGATAATTGTGATGGCGCGAGGCGTATGACACGATAGATATTACCTTAAGAAGGAATGTTCGTATACGGCATAGCCACTCTCACCCAAAGTAGATGAAGAACTCGGAGCTTTTTTGGGAACTAATAATTGTGATGGTGCGTGGCGTATGACACGGTCACTGTTACCTCAAGAAGGAATTTAAGCATACGATACGGCCGCTATCACCCACTGTAGATGAAGAACTTGGAACTTCTTTGGGAACTAACAATTGTGATGGCGCGAGGCATATGACACAGTCACTATTACCTCAAGTAGGAATATACGGATACGGCATGGCCACTATCACCCGCTACAAATCAGGAACTCGGAACTTATTCGGCAATTAATAATTGTAATGGCTCGAGGAGTACGAAACGGTTAGTATTACCTTAAGAAGGAATTTTAGCATATGGCATGGCTGTTATCACCCACTATAGTTCGGGAAGTCGGAACTTCTTCGGGAACTGATAATTGTGATGTTGCGAGGCGTATGACACGGTTGCTATTACCTCAAGAAGGAATGATAGCATACGGCACGACCGCTATCACCTACTGTAGATCAGGAACTTGGAACTTCCATTGGAATTGATAATTGCGATGGAGCGAGGCGTATCACATGGTAGATATTACCTCAAGAAGGAATGCTCGCATACGCCATGGTGGCAATCACCCGTTGTGGAAGAAGAACTTGGAACTTCTATGGGAACTAATAATTTTGGTGTTTCGAGTCATACGACACGGTCAATTTTACCTCAAGATGGAATTTGAGCATACGGCACGGCCGCTATCACACACTGTAGATGAAGAGCATGGAACTTATTTTGGAACTAATAATTGTGATGGCGCGAGGCATTTGATACGGTCGGTATTACCCCAAGAAGGAATTTAAGGATACGGCATGGCCACTATCACCCACTGTAGATCATGGATTTGGAACTTCTTCGGGATCTGATAATTGTGATGGCGTGAGGAGTACAAAATGGTCTGTATTACCTTAAGAAGGAATTTTAGCATATGGCAAGGCCACTATCACTCATTGTAGATCGGGAAGTCGGAACTTCCTTGGGAACTGATAATTGTGATGTTGCGAGGCGTATGACACGGTCGCTATTACCTCAAGAAGGAATGTGAGCATACGGCACAACTGCTATCACCCACTATAGATCAGGAACTTGGAACTTCCTTGGGAAATGATAATTGTATTGGCGCGAGGCGTATGACACGGTAGATATTACCTCAAGAAGGAATGTTCTCATACGACACGACCGCTATCACCCACTGTAGATGAAGAACTAGGATTTTCTTTGGGAACTAATAATTGTGATGGTGAGAGGCATACGACACGGTCAATTTTACCTCAAGATGGAATTTGAGCATACGGCACGGCCGCTATCACACACTGTAGATGAAGAACATGGAACTTATATTGGAACTAATAATTGTGATGGTGCGAGGCGTTTGACACGGTCGGTATTACCCCAAGAAGGAATTTAAGGATACGGCATGGCCGTTATCACCCATTATAGATCATGGATTTGAAACTTCTTCGGGATCTGATAATTGTGATGGCGCAAGGTGTACGAAATGGTCAGTATTACCTTAAGAAGGAATTTTAGCATATGGCAAGGCCACTATCACTCACTGTAGATCGGGAAGTCGGAACTTCTTTGGGAACTGATAATAGTGATGTTGCGAGGCGTATGACACGGTCGCTATTACCTCAAGAAGGAATGTGAGCATACGGCACAATTGCTATCACCCACTGTAGATCAGGAACTTGGAACTTCCTTGGGAAATGATAATTGTGATCGCGCGAGGTGTATGACACGGTAGATATTACCCTAAGAAGGAATGTTCTCATACGGCACGACCGCTATCACCCACTGTAGATGAAGAACTCGGATTTTCTTTGGGAACTAATAATTGTGATGGTGCGAGGCATACGACACGGAACTATTACCTCAAGAAGGAATTTGAGCATACGGCATGGCAACTATAACCCACTATAGGTTGGGAACTAGGAACTTCCTAGGGAACTGATAATTGTGATGGCGCGAGGCATATGACACGGTAGATATTATCTCAGGCAGGAATGTTAGAATACGGCACGGCCGCTATGACCCACTGTAGATGAAGAACTCGGAACTTCTTTAGGAACTAATAATTGTGATGGTGTGAGGTGTACGACACGGTCACTTTTACTAGAAGAAGGAATTTGAGCATACGGCACGGCCGCTATCACCCACTGTAGATGAAGAAGTCGAAACTTCTTTGGGAACTAATAATTGTGATGGTGAGAGGACTTTGACATGGAACTATTACCTCAAGAAGGAATTTGAGCATACGGCATGGCAACTATAACCCACTATAGGTTGGGAACTAGGAACTTCCTAGGGAACTGATAATTGTGACGGCGTGAGGCATATGACACGGT
This sequence comes from Quercus lobata, assembly GCF_001633185.2. NCBI lineage: Eukaryota > Viridiplantae > Streptophyta > Magnoliopsida > Fagales > Fagaceae > Quercus > Quercus lobata. The sequence continues at coordinate 60,685,827 of NC_044913.1, forward strand.
AGATATTATCTCAGGAAGGAATGTAGAATACGGCACGGCCGCTATCACCCATTGTAGATGAAGAACTCGGAACTTCTTTGGGAACTAATAATTGTGATGGTGTGAGGCTGACGACACGATCACTGTTACCTCAAGAAGGAATTTGAGCATATGGCACGAACGCTATCACATGCTGTAGATGATGAACTTGGAACTTCTGTGGGAACTAATAGTTGTGATGGTGCGAGGCATATGACACGGTCACTATTACCTCAAGAAGGAAAGTTAGCATACGGCACGAGCGCTATGACCCACTGTAGATGAAGAACTCGGAACTTCTTTGGGAACTAATAATTGTGATGATGTGAGGTGTACGACACAATCACTTTTACCTCATGAAGGAAAGTTAGCATACGACACGGCTGCTATCACCCATTGTAGATGAAGAACTCGGAACTTCTTCGGGAACTAATAATTGTGATGGTGTGAGGTTGACGACACGGTCATTGTTACCTCAAGAAGGAATTTGAGCATATGGCACGGCCGCTATCACATGCTGTAGATGATGAACTTGGAACTTCTGTGGGAACTAAGAAACGTGGTGATGTGAGGCGTACGACACAATCACTATTACCTAAAGAAGGAATTTGAGCATACGGCACGATCGCTATCACCAACTATAGATGAAGAACTTGGAACATTTTTTGGAACTAATAATTGTGATGGCGTGACGCGTTTGACACAGTCACTATTTCCATAAGAAGGAATTTGAGCATACGGCATGGCCGCTATCACCCACTGTTGATCAAGAACTCGGAACTTCTTTGGGAACTAATAATTATGATGGCGCGAGGTGAACGACACGGTCAGTATTACCTTAAGAAGGAATTTTAGCTTATGGCATGGCAGCTATCACCCGCAGTAGATCAGGAACTCGGAACTTCTTTGGGAACTGATAATTGTGATGGTGCGAGGCATACGACACGGTTGGTATTACCTGAAGAAGGAATGTGCGCACACGGCACGACCGCCATCTCCCCCTATAGATTAGGAACTTGGAACTTCCTTCGGAACTGATTATTGTGATGGCACGAGGCGTATAACACGGTAGTTATTACCTTAAGAAGGAATGTTAGCATATGGCATGGCCGCTATCACCCACTGTAGATGAAGAACTTAGAACTTCTTTAGGAACTAATAATTGTGATGGCGCGAGGCGTATGAGATGGTCACTATTAACCCAAGAAGGAATTTGAGCATACGGCACGGCTGCAGTCACCCACTGTAGATTAGGAACTCAGAACTTATTTGGAAATTGGTATCTGTGATGGCACGAGGCGTACGACACGGTCAGTATTACACTAAGAAGGAATTTTAGCATAAGGCATGGCCACTATCACCCACTATAGAAGAATACTCGGAACTTCTTTGGGATCTAATAATTGTGACGGCGCGAGGCGTATGACACGGTCATTATTACCTCAAGAAGGAATTTGAGGATACCGCATGGCCACTATCATCCACTGTAGATAATGAACTCAGAACTTCCTTGGGAACAGATAATTCTGATGGCGTGAGGCATTTGACACGATAGATATTACCTCAAGATGGAATGTTAGCATATGGCACGACCGCTATCACCCACTATAGATGAAGAACTCGAACTTCTTTGGGAACTAATAATTGTGATGTTGTGAGGTGTACGACACGATCGCAATTAACTCAAGAAGGAATTTGAGCGTACGGCACGACCGCTATTACCCATTGTAGATGAAGAACTCGAAACTTGTTTGGGAACTAATAATTGTGATGGGGTGAGGTGTACGACATGGTCAGTATTACACTAAGAAGGAATTTTAGCATATGGCAAGGCTGCTATCACCCACTGGAGATTAGGAATTTGGAACTTCTTTGGGAACTGATAATTGTGATGGCCCAAGGCATACGACATGGTCACTATTACCTCAAGAAGGAATGTGTGCGCACGGCATGGCCGCTATCACCCACTATATATCAGGAACTCAAAACTTCTTTAGGAACTGATAACTGTGATGGCGCGAGGCGTATGACACAGTGGCTGTTACCTCGAGTAGGATTGTTAGCATACGGCATGGCCGCTCTCACCCACTATAGATGAAGAACTCAGAACTTCTTTGGGAGCTGATAGTTGTGATGGCGCAAGGCGTATGACATGGTCACTATTACCTCAAGAAGGAATTTGAGGATACTCCATGGTCGCTATCACGCACTATAGAATAGGAACTCGGAACTTCTTTGGGAACTGATAATTGTGATGGTGTGAGGCGTATGACATGGTCACTATTACCTCAAGAAGGAATGTGTGCGTACGGCATGGCCGCTATCACCCACTGTATATCAGGAACTCAAAACTTCTTTGGGAACTGATAACTGTGATGGCGCGAGGCGTATGACACAGTGGCTGTTACCTCGAGTAGGATTGTTAGCATACGGCGTGACCGCTATCACCCACTGTAGATTATGAACTCGGAACTTCTTTGGGAACTGATAGTTGTGATGGCGCATGGCGTATGACACGGTCACTATTACCTCAAGAAGGAATTTGAGGATACTCCATGGCCACTATCACCCACTATAGATTTGGAACTCGGAACTTCTTTGGGAACTGATAATTGGGATAACGCGAGGCGTGTGACAAGGTCACTATTACCTCAAGAAGGAATATGAGCGTATGGCACGACCGCTATTACCCTTTTTTGATCAAGAACTTGGATCTACTTCTGGAACTGATAATTTTGATAGCGCGAGGCTCTTGACACGGTAGCTATTACCTTAAGAAGGACTGTTAGCATACGGCATGGCCACTATCACCCACTGTAGATCATGTACTCAGAACTTCTTTGGAAATTGGTATCTGTGATGGCACGAGGCGTACGTCACGGTCAGTATTACACTAAGAAGGAATTTTAGCATAAGGCATGGCCACTATCACCCACTATAGACGAATACTCGGAACTTCGTTGGGAACTAATAATTGTGACGGCGCGAGGCGTATGACACGGTCATTATTACCTCAAGAAGGAATTTGAGGATACGGCGTGGCCACTATCATCCACTGTAGATAAAGAACTCGGAACTTCCTCGGGAACAGATAATTTTTAATGGCGTGAGGCATTTGACACGATAGATATTACCTCAAGATGGAATGTTAGCATATGGCACGACCGCTATCACCCACTGTAGATGAAGAACTCAGAACTTCTTTGGGAACTAATAATTGTGATGGTGGGAGGTGTACGACACGATCACAATTAACTCAAGAAGGAATTTGAGTGTATGGCACGACAGCTATCACCCACTGTAGATGAAGAACTCGAAACTTGTTTGGGAACTAATAATTGTGATGGGGTGAGGTGTACGACATGGTCAGTATTACACTAAGAAGGAATTTTAGCATATGGCAAGGCTGCTATCACCCACTGGAGATTAGGAACCTGGAACTTCTTTGGGAACTGATAATTGTGATTGCCCGAGGCATACGACATGGTCGCTATTAACTCAAGAAGGAATGTGTGTGTACGGCATGGCCGCTATCACCCACTGTATTTCAGGAACTCAAAACTTCTTTGGGAACTGATAACTGTGATGTCGTGAGGTGTATGACACAGTGGCTGGTACCTCGAGTAGGAATGTTAGCGTACGGCATGGCCGCTATCACCCACTATAGATGACGAACTCGGAACTTCTTTGGGAACTGATAGTTGTGATGGCGCAAGGCGTATGACACGGTCACTATTACCTCAAGAAGGAATTTGAGGATACTCCATGGCCGCTATCACCCACTATAGATCTAGAACTCGGAACTTCTTTGGGAACTGATAATTGTGATGGCGCGAGGCGGATGACATGGTCACTATTACCTCAAGAAAAAATATGAGCGTATGGCACGACCGCTATTACCCTTTTTAGATCAAGAACTTGGATCTTCTTCTGGAACTGATAATTTTGATGCCGCAAGGCTTTTGACACGGTAGCTATTACCTCAAGAAGGAATGTTAGCATACAGCATGGCCACTATCACCCACTGTAGATCAAGTACTCAGAACTTCTTCGGAAATTGATATCTGTGATGGCACGAGGCGCACGACACGGTCGGTATTACACTAAGATGGAATTTTAGCATAGGGCATGGCCACTATCACCCACTGTAGACGAATACTCGGAACTTCTTTGGAATCTAAGAATTACGACGGCGTGAGGCGTATGGCACGGTCATTATTACGTTAAGAAGGAATTTGAGGATACGGCGTGGCCACTATCATCCACTGTAGATAAAGAACTCGGAACTTCCTTAGGAACAGATAATTGTGATGGCGTGAGGCATTTGACACGATAGAGATTACCTCAAGATGGAATGTTATCATATGGCACGTCCGCTATCACCGATTGTAGATGAAGAACTCGGAACTTCTTTGGGAACTACTAATTGTGATGGTGCGAGGTGTACGACACGATCGCAATTAACTCATGAAGGAATTTGAGCGTACGGCATGACCGCTATCACCCACTGTAGATGAGAAACTGGAAACTTGTTTGGGAACTAATAATTGTGATGGGGTGAGGTGTACGACATGGTCAGTATTACACTAAGAAGGAATTTTAGCATATGGCAAGGCTGCTATCACCGACTGGAGATTAGGAACCTGGAACTTCTTTGGGAACTGATAATTGTGATGGCTCGAGGCATACGACATGGTCACTATTACCTCAAGATGGAATGTGTGCGTACGGCATGGCCGCTATCACCCACTGTATTTCAGGATCTCAAAACTTCTTTGGGAACTGAAAACTGTGATGGCGCAAGGTGTATGACACAGTGGCTGGTACCCCGAGTAGGAATGTTAGCGTACGGCATGGCCGCTATCACCCATTATAGATGACGAACTCGGAACTTCTTTGGGAACTGATAGTTGTGATGGCGCAAGGCGTATGACACGGTCACTATTACCTCAAGAAGGAATTTGAGGATACTCCATGGCCGCTATCACCCACTATAGATCTATAACTCGGAACTTCTTTGGGAAATGATAATTGTGATGGCGCGAGGCGTATGACATGGTCACTATTACCTCAAGAAGGAATATGAGCGTATGGCACGGCCGCTATTACCCTTTTTAGATCAAGAACTTGGATCTTCTTCTGGAACTGATAATTTTGATGGCGCGAGGCTTTTGACACGGTAGCTATTACCTCAAGAAGGAATGTTAGCATACGACATGGCCACTATCACCCACTGTAGATCAAGTACTCAGAACTTCTTTGGAAATTGATATCTGTGATGGCACGAGGCGCACGACACGGTCGGTATTACACTAAGATGGAATTTTAGCATAGGGCATGGCCACTATCACCCACTGTAGACGAATACTAGGAACTTCATTGGAATCTAATAATTGCGACGGCGCGAGGCGTATGGCACGGTCATTATTACGTCAAGAAGGAATTTGAGGATACGGTGTGGCCACTATCATCCACTGTAGATAAAGAACTCGGAACTTCCTTGGGAACAGATAATTGTGATGGCGTGAGGCATTTGACACGATAGATATTACCTCAAGATGGAATGTTAGCACATGGCATGGCCGGTATCACCCTCTTTAGATTGGGAACTCGGAACTTCTTTAATTGTGATGGCGCAAGGCGTATGACACGGTTGCTATTACCTCAAGAAGGAATGTAAGCATACGGCACGACCGCTATCACCCACTATAGATCATGAACTTGGAATTTCCTTCGGAACTAATAATTGTGATGGGGTGAGGTGTACGACATGGTCAGTATTACACTAAGAAGGAATTTTAGCATATGGCAAGGCTGCTATCACCCACTGGAGATTAGGAACCTGGAACTTCTTTGGGAACTGATAATTGTGATGGCTCGAGGCATACGACATGGTCCCTATTACCTCAAGAAGGAATGTGTGCATACGGCATGGCCGCTATCACTCACTGTATTTCAGGAACTCAAAACTTCTTTGGGAACTGATAACTGTGATGGCGCGAGTTGTATGACACAGTGGCTGGTACCTCGAGTAGGAATGTTAGCGTACGGCATGGCCGTTATCACCCACTATAGATGAAGAACTCGGAACTTCTTTGGGAACTGATAGTTGTGATGGCGCAAGGCGTATGGCACGGTCACGATTACCTCAAGAAGGAATATGAGCGTATGTCACGGCCGCTATTACCCTTTTTAGATCAAGAACTTGGATCTTCTTCTGGAACTGATAATTTTGATGGCGCGAGGCTTTTGACACGGTAGCTATTACCTCAAGAATGAATGTTAGCTTACGACATGGCCACTATCACCCACTGTATATCAAGTACTCAGATCTTCTTTGGGAATTGATATCTGTGATGGCACGAGGCGTACGACACGGTCAGTATTACACTAAGAAGGAATTTTCGCATAAGGCAAGGCCACTATCACCCACTGTAGACGAATACTCTGAACTTCTTTGGGATTTAATAATTGTGACGGCGCAAGGCGTATGACACGGTCTTTATTACCTCAAGAAGGAATTTGAGGATACGGCGTGGCCACTATCATCCACTGTAGATAAAGAACTCGGAACTTCTTCGGGATGGCGTGAGGCGTACGAAACGGTCAGTATTACCTTAAGAAGGAATTTTAGCATATGGCATGGCCAGAATCAACCACTTTAGATCGGGAACTTGGAACTTCTTTGGGAACTGATAATTGTGATGGGGCAAGGCGTATGACATGGTCACTATAACCTCAAGAAGGAATATGAGCGTGTTGCACGGCCGCTATTACCCTTTTTAGATCAAGAACTTGGTGCTTCTTCTGGAACTGATAATTTCGATGGCACGAGGCTTTTGACACGGTAGCTGTTACCTCAAGAAGGAATGTTAGCATACGACATGGCCACTATGACCCACTGTATATCAAGAACTCAGATCTTGTTTGGGAATTGATATTTGTGATGGCACGAGGCGTACGACACGGTCAGTATTACACTAAGACGGAATTTTAGCTTATGGAAAGGCTGCAATCACCCACTGGAGATTAGGAACCTGGAACTTCTTTGGGAACTGATAATTGTGATGGCTCGAGGCATACGACATGGTCACTATTACCTCAAGAAGGAATGTGTGCTACGGCGTGGCCGCTATCACCCACTGTATTTTAGGAAGTCGAAACTTCTTTGGGAACTGATAACTGTGATGGCGTGAGGTGTATGACACAGTGGCTGGTACCTCGAGTAGGAATGTTAGCATACGGCATGGCCGCTATCGCCCACTATAGATGAAGAACTCGGAACTTCTTTGGGAATTGATAGTTGTGATGGCGCAAGGCGTATGACACGGTCACGATTACCTCAAGAAGGAATATGAGCGTATGTCACGACCGCTATTACCCTTTTTAGATCAAGAACTTGGATCTTCTTCTGGAACGGATAATTTTGATGGCGCGAGGCTTTTGACACGGTAGCTATTACCTCAAGAAGGAATGTTAGCATACGACATGGCCACTATCACCCACTGTATATCAAGTACTCATATCTTCTTTGGGAATTGATATCTGTGATGGCACGAGGCGTACGACACGGTCAGTATTACACTAAGAAGGAATTTTAACATAAGGCATGGCCACTATCACCCACTGTAGACGAATACTTTGAACTTCTTTGGGATCTAATAATTGTGACGGCGCGAGGCGTATGAGACAGTCATTATTACCTCAAGAAGGAATTTGAGGATACGGCGTGGCCACTATTATCCACTGTAGATAAAGAACTCGAAACTTCTTCGGGATGGCACGAGGCGTACGAAACGGTCAGTATTACCTTAAAAAGGAATTTTAGCATATGGCGTGGCCGGTATCACCCATTTTAGATCGGGAACTTGGAACTTCTTTGGGAACTGATAATTGTGATGGCGCGAGGAGTATGACATGGTCACTATTACCTCAAGAAGGAATATGAGCGTATGGCATGGCCGCTATTACCCTTTTTAGATCAAGACTTGGATCTTCTTCTGGAACTGATAATTTTGATGGCGCGAGGCTGTTGACACGGTAGCTATTACCTCAAGAAGGAACGTTAGCATACGGCATGGCCACTATCACCCACTGTAGATCAAGTACTCAGAACTTCTATGGAAATTGATATCTGTGATGGCACGAGGCGCACGACACGGTCCGTATTACACTAAGACAGAATTTTAGCATAGGGCATGGCCACTATCACCCACTGTAGACGAATACTCGGAACTTCTTTGGAATCTAATAATTGCGACGGCGCGAGGCGTATGACAAGGTCATTATTACGTCAAGAAGGAATTTGAGGATACGGCATGGCCACTATCATCCACTGTAGATAAAGAACTCGAAACTTCCTTGGGAACAGATAATTGTGATGGCGTGAGGCATTTGACACGATAGATATTACCTCAAGATGGAATGTTAGCATATGGCATGGCCGGTATCACCCTCTTTAGATCGGGAACTTGGAACTTCTTTGGGAATTGATAATTGTGATGGCGCGAGGCGTATGACACGGTTGCTATTACCTCAAGAAGGAATGTAAGCATACGGCACGACCGCTATCACCCACTATAGATCATGAACTTGGAATTTCCTTTGGAACTAATAATTGTGATGGGGTGAGGTGTACGACATGGTCAGTATTACACTAAGAAGGAATTTTAGCATATGGCAAGGCTGCTATCACCCACTGGAAATTAGGAACCTGGAACTTCTTTGGGAACTGATAATTGTGATGGCTCGAGGCATACGACATGGTCACTATTACCTCAAGAAGGAATGTGTGCGTACGGCATGGCCGCTATCACTCACTGTATTTCAGGAACTCAAAACTTCTTTGGGAACTGATAACTGTGATGGCGCGAGGTGTATGACACAGTGGCTGGTACCTCGAGTAGGAATGTTAGCGTACGGCATGGCCGCTATCACCCACTATAGATGAAGAACTCGGAACTTCTTTGGGAACTGATAGTTGTGATGGCGCAAGGCGTATGACACGGTCACGATTACCTCAAGAAGGAATATGAGCGTATGTCACGGCCGCTATTACCCTTTTTAGATCAAGAACTTGGATCTTCTTCTGGAACTGATAATTTTGATGGCGCGAGGCTTTTCACACGGTAGCTATTACCTCAAGAAGGACTGTTAGCATACGACATGGCCACTATCACCCTCTGTATATCAATTACTCAGATCTTCTTTGGGAATTGATATCTGTGATGGCACGAGGCGTACGACACGGTCAGTATTACACTAAGAAGGAATTTTCGCATAAGGCAAGGCCACTATCACCCACTGTAGACGAATACTCTGAACTTCTTTGGGATTTAATAATTGTGACGGTGCAAGGCGTATGACACGGTCTTTATTACCTCAAGAAGGAATTTGAGGATACAGCGTGGCCACTATCATCCACTGTAGATAAAGAACTCGGAACTTCTTCGGGATGGCGTGAGGCGTACGAAACGGTCAGTATTACCTTAAGAAGGAATTTTAGCATATGGCATGGCCAGAATCACCCACTTTAGATCGGGAACTTGGAACTTCTTTGGGAACTGATAATTGTGATGGGGCGAGGCGTATGACATGGTCACTATAACCTCAAGAAGGAATATGAGCGTGTTGCACGGCCGCTATTACCCTTTTTAGATCAAGAACTTGGTGCTTCTTCTGGAACTGATAATTTCGATGGCACGAGGCTTTTGACACGGTAGCTGTTACCTCAAGAAGGAATGTTAGCATACGACATGGCCACTATGACCCACTGTATATCAAGAACTCAGATCTTGTTTGGGAATTGATATTTGTGATGGCACGAGGCGTACGACACGGTCAGTATTACACTAAGACGGAATTTTAGCTTATGGAAAGGCTGCAATCACCCACTGGAGATTAGGAACCTGGAACTTCTTTGGGAACTGATAATTGTGATGGGGCGAGGCGTATGACATGGTCACTATAACCTCAAGAAGGAATATGAGCGTGTTGCACGGCCACTATTACCCTTTTTAGATCAAGAACTTGGTGCTTCTTCTGGAACTGATAATTTTGATGGCACGAGGCTTTTGACACGGTAGCTATTGCCTCAAGAAGGAATGTTAGCATACGACATGGCCACTATCACCCACTGTATATCAAGTACTCAGATCTTCTTTGGGAATTGATATTTGTGATGGCACGAGGCGTACAACACGGTCAGTATTACACTAAGACGGAATTTTAGCTTATGGCAAGGCTGCTATCACCCACTGGAGATTAGGAACCTGGAACTTCTTTGGGAACTGATAATTGTGATGGCTCGAGGCATACGACATGGTCACTATTACCTCAAGAAGGAATGTGTGCTACGGCGTGGCCGCTATCACCCACTGTATTTCAGGAACTTGAAACTTCTTTGGGAACTGATAACTGTGATGGCGTGAGGTGTATGACACAGTGGCTGGTACCTCGAGTAGGAATGTTAGCATACGGCATGGCCGCTATCGCCCACTATGGATGAAGAACTCGGAACTTCTTTGGGAACTGATAGTTGTGATGGCGCAAGGCGTATGACACGGTCACGATTACCTCAAGAAGGAATATGAGCGTATGTCACGGCCGCTATTACCCTTTTTAGATCAAGAACTTGGTGCTTCTTTTGGAACTGATAATTTTGATGGCACGAGGCTTTTGACACGGTAGCTATTACCTCAAGAAGGAATGTTAGCATACGACATGGCCACTATCACCCACTGTATATCAAGTACTCAGATCTTCTATGGGAATTGATATTTGTGATGGCACGAGGCGTACAACACGGTCAGTATTACACTAAGACGGAATTTTAGCTTATGGCAAGGCTGCTATCACCCACTGGAGATTAGGAATCTGGAACTTCTTTGGGAACTGATAATTGTGATGGCTCGAGGCATACGACATGGTCACTATTACCTCAAGAAGGAATGTGTGCTACGGCGTGGCCGCTATCACCCACTGTATTTCAGGAACTTGAAACTTCTTTGGGAACTGATAACTGTGATGGCGTGAGGTGTATGACACAATGGCTGGTACCTCGAGTAGGAATGTTAGCATACGGCATGGCCGCTATCACCCACTATAGATGAAGAACTCGGAACTTCTTTGGGAACTGATAGTTGTGATGGCGCAAGGCGTATGACACGGTCACGATTACCTCAAGAAGGAATATGAGCGTATGTCACGGCCGCTATTACCCTTTTTAGATCAAGAACTTGGATCTTCTTCTGGAACTGATAATTTTGATGGCGCGAGTCTTTTGACACGGTAGCTATTACCTTAAGAAGGAATGTTAGCATACGACATGGCCACTATCACCCACTGTATATCAAGTACTCATATCTTCTTTGGGAATTGATATCTGCGATGGCACAAGGCGTACGACACGGTCAGTATTACACTAAGAAGGAATTTTAGCATAAGGCATGGCCACTATCACCCACTGTAGACGAATACTTTGAACTTCTTTGGGATCTAATAATTGTGACGGCGCGAGGCGTATGAGACGGTCATTATTACCTCAAGAAGGAATTTGAGGATACGGCATGGCCACTATTATCCACTGTAGATAATGAACTCGGAACTTCTTCAGGATGGCGCGAGGCGTACAAAACGGTCAGTATTACCTTAAGAAGGAATTTTAGCATATGGCGTGGCCGGTATCACCCACTTTAGATCGGGAACTTGGAACTTCTTTGGGAACTGATAATTGTGATGGGGCGAGGCGTATGACATGGTCACTATAACCTCAAGAAGGAATATGAGCGTATTGCACGGCCCCTATTACCCCTTTTAGATCAAGAACTTGGTTCTTCTTCTGGAACTGATAATTTTGATGGCACGAGGCTTTTGACACAGTAGTCATTACCTCAAGAAGTAATGTTACCATACGGCATGGCCACTATCACCCACTAGAGATCAAGTACTCAGAACTTCTTTGGGAATTGATATTTGTGATGGCATGAGGCGTACGACACGGTCAGTATTACACTAAGACGGAATTTTAGCATAAGGCATGGCCACTATCACCCACTGTAGATGAATACTCGAAACTTCTTTGGGATCTAATAATTGTGACGGCGCGAGGCGTATGACACGGTCATTATTACCTCAAACAGGAATTTGAGGATACGGCGTGGCCACTATCATCCACTGTAGATAAAGAACTCGGAACTTCTTTGGGAATTGATAATTGTGATGGCGCGAGGCGTACGAAACGGTCAGTATTACCTTAAGAAGGAATTTTAGCATATGGCATGGCCGCTATCACCCACTCACCCACTGTAGATTAGGAACTCAGAACTTCTTTGGGAACAGATAATTGTGATGGCGCGAGGCGTAGGACATGGTCACTATTACGTCAAGAAGGAATGTGAGCATACGGCACGGCTGCTATAACCCTTTGTAGATGAAGAATTCGAAACTTCTTCGGGAACTGAAAATTGTGATGGCGCGAGGCGTTTGGCACAGTAGCTGTTACCTCAAGAGGGAATGTTTGCATACGGCATGGCTGCTATCACCCCCTGTAGATCAAGAACTCAGAACTTTTTTGGGAATTAATAATTGTGATGGCGTGAGGCGTTTGACATGGTCAGTATTACACTAAGAAGGAATTTTAGCATATGGCATGGCCATTGTAACCCACTGTAGATGAAGAACTCGGAACTTCTTCGGGAACTGATAACTGTGATGGCGCGAGGCGTACGAAACAGTCAGCGTTACCTTAAGAAGGAATTTTAGCATATGGCGTGGCTGCTATCACCCACTTTAGATCGGGAACTTGGAACTTCTATGGGAACTGATAATTGTGATGGTGCGAGTCGTATGACACGGTCGCTATTACCTCAAAAAGGAATGTGTGCATATGGTACGATCGCTATCACCCCCTGTAGATCAAGAACTTGGAACTTCCTTGGGAACTGATAATTGTGATGGCGTGAGGCGCATGACACGGTAGATATTACCTCAAGAATGAATGTTAGCATATGGCACGGCCGCTATCACCCACTGTAGATGAAGAACTCGGAACCTTTTTGGGAACTAATAATTGTGATGGTGCGAGCATACGACACGGTCATGGTTACCTCAAGAAGGAATTTGAGCATATGGCACGGCCGCTGTCACCCACTGTAGATGAAGAACTTGAAACTTCTTTAGGAACTAATAATTGTGATGGCGCGAGGCTTTTGACATGGTCAATAGTACCTCAAGAAGGAATTTGACCATACAGCATGGCCGCCATCACCCACTGAAGATCAAGAACATGGAACTTCATTGGGAACTAATAACTGTGATGGCGAGAGGTGTACGACCCGGTCAGTATTACCTTAAGAAGGAATTTTAGCATATGGCATGACCGCTATCTCCCACTATAGATCTTGAACTCAAAACTTCTTATGGAACATATAATTGTGATGGCGCGAGGCATACGACATGGTCGCTATTACCTTAAGAAGGAATGTGAGCATAAGGCACGACCGCTATCACCCACTGCAGATTAGGAACTCGAAACTTCCTTGGGAACTGATAATTTTGATGGCGCGAGGAGTATGACACAACAGATATTACCTCAAGAAGGAATGTGAGCATACGGCACGGCCGCTATCACCCATTGTAGATCAGGAACTTGGAACTTCTTTGGGAACTGATAATTGTGATGGCACGAGGAGTACGACATGTTCGGTATTACCTCAAGAAGGAATGTGAGCATACAGCACGACCACTATCACGCATTGTAGATCAAGAACTCGGAACTTCTTTGGTAACTGATAATTGTGATGGCGCGAGGCGTATGACACGATCACTGTTACCTTAAGAAGGAGTTTGAGCTTATGGCACGGCCACTATCACCCACTATAGATCAGGAACTCGGAGCTTCTTTGGGAACTGATAATTGTGATGGCATGAGGCATACGACACGGTCACTATTACCTCAAGAAGGAGTGTTAGCATATGGCATGACCGCTATCACCCACTGTAGATTAGGAACTCGAAACTTTTTTGGGAACTGATAATTGTGATGTCGCAAGGCGTACGACATGATCATTTTTACCTTAGGAGGGATTATGGGTATATGGCCCCTATCACCCACTATAGATCTGGAACTCGGAACTTCTTTGGGAACTAATAATTGTGATGGCGCGTGGCGTACGACACGGTCGCTATTACCTCAAGAAGGAATGTAAGCATACAACACGACCGTTATCACCCATTGTAGATCTGGAACTTGGAACTTCTTTGGGAACTAATAATTGTGATACGAGGTGTACGACATGGTCGCTATTACCTTAAGATGGGACATGAGCATACGACATGGCCGCTATCACCCACTATAGAATGTGAGCCTATGGCACGACCGCTTTCACCCATTGTAAATCATGTTTAAGAATCTGCATTCTTTGTGAGAACATGTGGTTGACATAGACCTGCATGATATGTTTAGGAAAAGGTTTGTTTCATCTGCATTGCCATTTACTTATGGGCTTACCACTTTTGTCTAAATTTCATGTTTTTTTGTGGATCATGTCTCGGAGAGCTAGCTCCATGGGGGATCGGGGGAAGGCCTCTATGTGTGCTATGTCCTGAGGGGATGATTCTTCTGATGACAAGACCGCTTTAGCTGGTGAGTAGGCGGGTCGAGTTTTGCAAAGTCGCTTTGATTGCGGGGGTGATGATCCCAGACCTACCGATGGTATACCCATAGAGATCCAGTCCTGGAGACGATGCTCTGTTAAGATGGCCAGTGTCCCGTCTAAGTCTCATTTTCTAGTGGGGTGACTTTGCTGTGCCGACCAGTTGGAGGGAGGGGGGTCCCCGGAGGAGAGGTGTAAGCCAAGAACATCCTCATAGACATAGATAATGATTTTCTTAAGCTCGAGGTCCTACCAGAGTTTGGCACTCAGAGGCATAGTCTGAGGCCCCACCATATCAGGCCGAGGCTGACACTCGCACCCAGATCATAAATAGAGGCATCCAAGACACTCACCTTCAGCAGGGGCTGAATTATCATCCTTCCGCACCGGCGCGGAGGGGAAAGGTATGTTGCATTTCCTTCTTGGTCATTCAAATTCTAATTATATGCATGTGCTAATGAGTAGCTTTTGATTTCAAATGCAAAGGGCGACAAGCTCCGTGGTTGGGGCGCCTGGTCCACTTTTCTTCGAATGTTGTTTGCTCCTAGGGCCCACTGGTAGTATGCTAGTTTTTTGAGAGAGCATGGGTTTGAGGATTTCTTATGGATTCTCCCTTTCACCATAAGGTATGAGATCGAGGAGGCTTTGGTGCGGCAGTTTCATGCTTGAGTTGTGGGGAGTACACAGTCCTCCCTCTTGACTGGACAACCATTTTGGGTATTAGATTTGGTGGCCACTTGATTCCGACTGAGGAGAGCAGCTTCGATATGGCTTGCGAGCTCTTGGGCATCCCACTTCCATTGACTGCGGAGACGAAGGGATATTTTGGGCCCACTACATCGCCACTAATCCGTACTGAGTGGCTGTAGAGTAGTATTCCTTGGGACGTGGCCCCCACTGACATTCATCTTCATCGGTTCTTCCTGTGGTTCCTCGGTAGTTGCTTCTTGGGCAATGACTGATTTGTGTTGACTTGCCAGTTGCTTTGGGCCATAGGGGTAGTCTCTGGCATTGGGACATATGATTAGGGGTTGGTTAGCTATGGCTTCTTCATCTCTTTCTTGAGGCGGGAGTTTGGAGGGATGTTGGTAGATATTGACATAGTGGGCGTATGAGTACATTCCAGACTTACGGCCACATTATACAGGCTTGTCTGAGACGGCGTACACCTAAACATATGCATGGGCTCATTGTAGGATCACCAGGGTTGTCATAGTGTAGCCGGTCACTATCTTTGTCACTTTAGATTGCGTCACCCACGATGAGATCATCGTCCGCCCTTATGAGAAGACGCTACTGGAGAGGCCAAAGCTCACTATTACTATGGGCCAGTCGAGGATCCGATGCTGGTTTTCTGGGAGTTCTTTCAGGCAGAGAGGACCTTCCACCAGGTCATGCCGGTCTATGGAGTGCCTAGGGATCTGCCTCCTCACAGATTGTCATTTGTGTTGGAAAATCTGGTTTTGTATCTCATACAAAACACATAGCGGAAGCAACAAACATGGATCTATTTCATTCATGATTAATAACATGCATTATGTAAATTTTAGAATTTAAGAACAAGATAGCTTACCTTGGTGTGGTGAAATTCAAAACAAAAGATTAGATGTACTTAGGAACACTTTTAATCTTCACTCCAATTCCACTTTACGCCCAAGAAGTGTGGTCTCTCAATTAGTTTCCAAGGAAGAATAATCGAGTGGCTTCACTCACACATACACACCATTTCACAATGATGTGTCTCTTAAAGTAAAATTCTGTATGTTTCTCCCTTTATAACTAACTGATTGTCTAATTAGGCTGGCCTATTGGGCCTTTCCAATTGGGCTTTAGTGTGTGGCTTGGAGTGGGACCAAAAGTGACCAATAAGACACTAGCTTCAATGGGCCTTGGGCTTTTCTGTCAACTCTTGAAAAGTCCAAAGTTGCCATTAATTATATTTAATACCACTATATAAATATAATTGCACTCTAGGCCTTATTAATAAATTATATCCCAAGACTCTAATGATAACATATGACCCCTCCATGAAATATCCATAGTGAACAAAGTCATAAAGAACTATCACTTTGTAAACAACTATTTTATCCTTGAGTTCCTGGTTTAATCTTTTAGTTATTCACATTTATTGAAATCCAATTTCAATAAATATAAGCTTTAGTAACTCCTTACTAAAGTGGGCGCCTTGAATAACCAGTTCCCATTAAACTTATCTCAAGGGGATATTTTATGTCTCTACAAAGAGATTATGGATTCCATCTTGAGAATATGTGTTCCCTCAACACTACGTGTGGTTACCCAACATACTGAGGTTTTGACCGTGAATATTAGATCTCACTCCTGATATATCAAAGTAACCTACATTTCATGATCAAGTCCACTACTCTCTCAGGATTGAGAGTCTATGAAATTAGAAGTCATGAGATTAATTATTCAGGTGATAGTTGTTGATTGAATAATTAATCTCACAGCCGTCTAGTTCAATATGTCTTAACTCTTAAGACACATCAACACGTCAACTTGAAGTCTCCACTTCCATGATCAAGACAAACCATCTTAGTTGATGTGTTATAGTTTTCGTAGATGAAATGCCTAATTTTATCACCGATTACGAATTACATTTTGAGTTTACAAGGAACTTGTGATTTACATCTTCTGTGACTTTTCACATAAATCACATACAATGCATCTTATAGACTATGATAATGTCCCATTAGTACATTTATAAATAGTCTCATATAATTAAACAATTTAATTATTTATGACATGCCAATAAATTGAATTTTAGGGCATAACCCCAACAATTTGAGGCCATGGTCCTGGGCGACCCAGATTATGCGATGGGCGCCTTTGATGCTTATGTAGATACGAGTAGAGACTATTCTACCTGGTTTGTCGAGTCTTCTATAGGGCCTATTATCGAAGATGTCCCCGTGAGTGGAGATAGATTGCTGAGAGGCATTATCCGTGCTCAGGTGGCCACCGGGGCAAAGTGGAGAGCGCGTGCCGAGACGGTAGAGGTTAGAGTGACAGAGCTTGAGGCCCTATTTACCGCTAGAGAGGCCCACATGCAGGAGAAGACTACTTGAGCGGGAGAGGGAGATATGGCAAATAGAGAGGGATACATGAGTTGTCGCAATAGACAGAGAGCGGAGTCAGTTTCAAATTGAGCTAGCCTTGCATTAGGGCTACTCCATGCTTTTGGTAGGAGAGTTACGAGCGGCTCGTATTCCTGTTTCGGCTGCTCTTCATATTCCAGGCCGAGCGCCTATCATTCCTCTGTTCGAGCATGTGTACATACCAGTTCCTTTAGGCCTGTCGGGTAATTGGAGTTCTTTTGCTCAGGCTCTAGGGCCTTCCCAGGGTCCAGGGTTTGCTCTTGGCACTTTAGACGATACGGGTCCTTCAACCAGCCATTTTACAGGTGGCGATGATGGTGATGGTGCTGCTACAAACATGGACTAGTTTATTGGTGGTGAGGATTCTCTGTAGGATTAGCCATTTGTTGTAGCATGATGTAGCCCCTGTGTGGGCATGTATTTTTCCATGTATTCTGTAGGCATTGCCCCATGATGGGCCAGTTATGTATGCATATTATGTATGCCTCTTGGTAGGCCTGGACATGTATGTATTGTATTGCCCCACAGTGAACTTTGATGTATGATATTATCTCTTTGTAGCATGATGTATATATGGAACAATGCCTCTTGCTAGGACTTATATGTATAATTCTAGGGACGCGCCTTTAGGAGGGTCGCTGATATGTATAAAAGACAATGCCTCTCATTAGGACTTATATGCATAGCTCTGTAAATTGCCTTTGAAATGGCTGTTAATGTGAGAAAAACAATGCCTCTGATTAGGACTTATATGTATATCTCTGTAAATAGCCTTTGAAAGGACTGCTGATGTGCGTGAGAAACAATGCCTCTAATTAGGACTTAGATGCATAACTCTAGATAAGTCTCCTTTGAGAGGGCAACCGATGTGCATGAGAAACAATGCCTCTGATTAGGACTTACATGCATAACTCTGAGAATTGCCTTTGAGAAGGCTGCTAATGTGCATGAAAAACAATGCCTCTGATTAGGACTTACATGCATAACTCTAGATAAATCGCCTTTAAGAGGGCCGCTAATGTGTGAAAAACAATGCCTCTGATTTGGAATTATATGTATAGCTCTATAAATCAGCCTCAAAAGGGCTGCCGATGTGTATGGAACATAATGCCTCTGATTAGGACTTATATGTACAACCATTTATAATCTTGGAAAATTACTTTGAGAGGACTGTTGAGACGTATGCACGCACTATTTCATTTTCATTGTGGATGGTGGTTTTGAACTAGCTTATGTCACACCCACTCATTTTGCACTATAGTATGTCAGTGGCTTTCAAACGATGATCGTCCCACTAAGGGGAGAGAGGAAGGAGAGATCGCATGAAATAAACTACCCCAGTTTGGTGTTTTATGTGATTCACGACATGAGAGAAACATCCTCAGCGGGATGGACCCAATCTTGTATATTGGACAAAGGGGGAAAGAACTGTGCAATATAAACTGTCCTAGTTTAGGGTTTTGCGAGGTTCTGAGCTTGTAGACCAGCTACAAGTGGCCTCGACTTTGTAGACTATGCCATAATGCTGATAATGAATGCGGACACTCCGAACGAGATATCCTTATACATGCCATAATGCTGATAATGGCTCCTGTTATTACTTGAGTGAGCTAGAAATCCTAGATCAGGCTTCTTGAGGTACCCTCATGATAAACAATTCCCTCTATCCTCCAAATAAGCCTAAAAGGCTGCTGGATGGCCGAGATCAGGCTCTAGCATTTTTCTGATGTAAATTCTGACTACCAGGGCTAAACCAACCCCTAAACAGGGTGAACCGGGCTTTGAAAATGAGGTTTAAGATATCTAAAAATGCTGAACGAGATGCACAAATATAAACTGCTCTAGTGTAGGATTTGTGCGGTCTCGAATGTGCGAGTGAGAGTTTTTGATAATCCAGTTCATTGTTGGGTCGACCCTACATTACGGTAGGCACTAAAACAAGGGAATCTTTTCTCCAAGGCGATTAAAAACATGTCAAATAGAAGGGGGAGTGCCAGAATGCGTGCGGGTTCGTGCCTAGGGGACTGAAAAGCCCCCACACATTTCCCAAGGTTCGGTAGCCCTACAAAGGGCCGCTGCCTTAGGGAACGTGTATAAAAGCTGTAGGGCCTCCGAACCTCGGGAAACATGTATAAAAGCTGGGCTTCGGCCTGGCCCCAGCTCATTTGGTCTTGCAATTTTTTCTAGGCATTCTTCTACCTCTTTCTTCACTCAAAAAACTTAGAAAACATTGTTCTTCATCATTTTTTCTGCAGAGCTTCATCAGATTGTCAGATTCCGTAGGACTTGCTCATGGATATTCTTGGCGCTCATTCTTATGACACCTTGATTAAGCTTGAGAGGGAGGACTACCATGAGAGGAAGCTTAAGAAGTGGTGGGGCACTTTTTCTTGTGGCAACCAAGCGCTCATTCGGCAACTTCTTAGAGAAGCCATTGCCCTCCTCCACACCAGACTAGATTGGAACCTGTTGGAGGTCATCACTTCTTGTTAGGATCCTACTCTGAGATGTGTCACCATTGGTGATGTTGACTTGGTGCCTACCTTAGAGGAGTATGATTGTTTCCTTTATCTTTTTACTAATCTGAGCACTATTTTTGCTCCACCGGTGTGGACCTGCTACCGCAAGAGGCTTACTGATATGATGGGTTTCAAGAGGCCTGTTGTGGAGGTGCTGACTTGGTATGGCAATGGGGTAGGAAGGAGCATATCCTTTGAGTTCCTACATGATTGGTTCCATTTATCGTAGTGCCCTATTTGCTATCGAGATGATTTTATGGATTTGGAGGAGCGATGGGCATCTTATAGGCGTCAGGCCTTCCTGGTGGCCTTCTTTGGCGTCGTGCTATTCCCTTCACCATCAGGAGCTATCAGTTTTTTCGTTCTTACCCCGGTGAGTTTCCTACCTCATGGCACCTCTTTCATTCCTACTTTACTTTCCAAAACCGTTAGGTTGTTGTCCTTGTGTCGGGAGACTGGCAGTGGTAGGCTAGGCTGCTGCATCCACATGTTACAGTTATGGTTCTGTAGTCACTTGAGCGTCATTGCTAGGGATTAGCCGATGGGCTTTGTGAACAGAAATAGAGGTCGAGCTACTGTATCTCTCGATCTTCCTTTTTCTGGGGATTCTAATGGCTGACTGAGATACTTGTGCTGCTTGAGTCCCACTAACTGGACTTGGAGGGTCAAGTGGGGCATCACTAGATGGCAGGGACAGACCCATTGTGTCGACTTACTCGACATTCCTTTGGTAGGCATCTGGGGGTGCACGAGGTACTACCTGGGCATGGCCATAAGGCAATTTAGGGGTATCTAGCATATCCCCTGACTCAGTGATCTTTCTGCAGTCACCTGTGAGTATGGGCTTGTGGACATCGATATAGAAGTGGTAGGGCATGCCTCTGAGTTCTGGGAGGCACGTAAGTCGAGCATAGATTTCCCCCTCTATTCTAGGGACAACCAGGAGTGATTCTTCGCTGAGTTTAGGGTATGGCGAGACACGAGGGATCTCAACTTTGTGCTTGACCTATCATCGTCAGTTTCGACTGATTTGTCACTTCTGACTGACATTCTGAGAGATTATACCCTGGAGTTTGAGATTAGAGTTGAGAGGGCCCTTGCAGACCTAAGGGAGTGCTTGAGGGAGGCTGTTAGGGACAGAGACTGCTGTAGAAAGCTAGCTGATACACTCATGGAGGACATCGAGGAGATGAGTAGTGTAGGAGAGTGAGCTTGCTGCTCTCAGGGTAAAGCTCAATCGGAGGGGACCAACCCCTCCAAGCATAGAGGCAGAGTTTGTCCAGTTGAGATCCTGGGTTGCGGGTTTGAAGGACGAGCTTGTGGCTCTTACTCAGAGATTTTCCACTCTAGATCACACTTGGAGGCTGGCTGGGTCGTGGCTAGCAGCCGGGTTGATGATTTAGCACTAGAGCTATTGCAGACGAGATCCTATATTCACTCCACTTTGAGCATGAAGTACGGGCAGGAAGGCGATGAGCCTAACGAACCACAGCGGGCTTTTTGTCGCCTTCAGACTGAGCTGGCCGAGAGAGAGGAGGCCTTGAGAGTTACTACTATAGAGGTGGGCACCTTGCAGGCTTTGCTAGAGACTGAGAGGCAAAGCTCTACTTCTGATCCCATGATGGATAGAGAGTTGGTCCGTCTTCGGCACTCATATGACAAACTAGAGAGGTAGCTAGAGACTTGGGCTTCGATACAGCCAGATTGCTTTGCACTTATGCTTAGGATGACCCGATTCTCCTTACTAGTTTTGGGAGGCTATGCTAGGCCGTGTCTGATTGTTTGGGCCATGTTTGACTTACTAGTATTCTTTTTTGTTTACTTTGTTTCTGTACATAAGCTATGTAGTTAGTATTCCACCATGTATGGAAAGGTCCTTCATAAATTGCTAGGCAATTACGTAAGGCGTTCTGCTTTTTTGTTTGAGTTCTTGAAGTATAGTCTAGTCTGTTAGGCATGCTTCGAAACTGAGAGATGGTGTAGAGAGATGTTTATAATGATTTTCAAAAGATATATATACGAGATGAGATTTCATGTTTTGTTATTGGAATTTATGAACAAAGCAGAATGGCATAATACAGGCATGTTAATGAATATGCAGGCAATTTCTTTGAAAATGCGAGATTATACAAACCAATAACAAATGTAAAATCCATGCATATCAATATCTTATTTTTCCAAGAATACATCCTGTTCTAGACGGATTTTTCCCTTTTCTTATTGAGGTACATTTCCCATTGGCATAAGCCAGAACACCTTGAGTAGACCATTAGGTCGTGGCAGTATTGTAGACAGAGAGCAATCTCAGAGGCGTCTTCATATCTTGACCTGGA
Source organism: Quercus lobata (assembly GCF_001633185.2). NCBI lineage: Eukaryota > Viridiplantae > Streptophyta > Magnoliopsida > Fagales > Fagaceae > Quercus > Quercus lobata. Next base: position 60,708,470 of record NC_044913.1, read on the forward strand.
TGCTGGATCCCCTTAATCTTCTGATCTTGACTAGAAATTCAAGCAAGATGGCTACCTACATACCTCCACGAGAAAGGATTAGGTTATCACATAATTCAACTGACTTTGATTGCCTTAAATTTTGCCTAGACCGCCCTTTCGGGTTTTCAATCTAGCAGGCTCTCTCACACTCTTTCTTTTGCTCTCCTTTTGCGTAGACATCCCTTTCGGGTTTTCGATCTACCTTTTGTATTTTCTCACACACTCTTTCTTTTGGCTCTCCTTTTGCGTAGACTGCCCTTTCATGTTTTCGATCTACCTTTCTGCATATATATATATTTTTTTTGCTTTTGTTTCTTTGTTTTTTTTTTTTTTTTTTTTTTTTTTTTTTTTTTTTTTTTTTTTTGACATAAAAAAGTAAAAATGAGGCACACCATGAGGCTCCTTCATGCAAAGTACCGTATGACGTCGTCAAAATTGGTGGGCATATTGAAGTCATGTCCGTCCACGTCGGCCGGACTCAAGGCTCCTTTGGAAAAGACCTTCTTTACCACATATGGGTCCTAGTAAGTCGGGGAAAACTTTCTTCTGTGATCAAGCATGGCCTGGTTGCATTTCTTCAAGACTAGGTTGCCTTCTTCAAAGACTCTGGGTCTAACTTTCTTGTTGAATGCTTGTTCGGCACGGCATTGGTACAACTGTCCATGGCACATTGTGGTCATGCGCTTTTCATCTATCATGTTCAGTTGTTCATATCAAGAATGGGCCCACTCAACTTCTGATAGCTCTGTCTGAGACAAAATCATGAGAGACGGGATCTCTACCTTTGCTGGGAGGATGGCCTCTATGCCATATACTAGTGAATACGAGGTCACACTCGTGGAAGTGCGAACAGAAGTGTGATACATGCATATAGCAAATGCCAAGTACTCGTGCTAATCATTGTATATGTCTGTCATCTTCACCAAGATCTTCTTGATGTTCTTATTAGCAGCTTCCACTGCACCATTCATCTGGGGGCAATAGGAAACTGAATTTCTATGTACAATCTTGAACTATTGGCAAAGTTTTTAGATCATTTCTTTATTTAAGTTCGTCCCGTTGCCTGTAATGAGCTCTCCTAGCATGCCGTAGCAGCAAATGATGTTATGTTTCAGGAATCAGGCTACCATGGCTTGAGTAACGCTTTTGTATGAAGCGGCTTCCACCCACATTGTGAAATAATCAATGGCCACTAAGATGTACTCGTGATCGTTTGGAGCTTTCGAAATCACGGGTCCGATGACATCCGTACCTTAGGTTGAGAAGAGCCATGGTGCTGCTAAAGAGTGCAGAGGATGAGGAGGAGCGTTCTTCTTGTCTTGATAGGCTTGGCAATGGTGGCACGTCTTCATATGTTTAATGCAATCATTTTCCATGGTGAGCCAGTAATAACCAGCTCTCATAATCTTACAGGCCAACAGGGGTCCACTGAAATGAGCCCCAAGTAAGCCGTCATGCATCTCTTCCATCAGGTGATTAGCCTCAGAGGCATCTACATATCAGAGCAAGGTAGAATCGTGGTTCCTTTTGTACGGGACTTCTCCACTTAGGAAAAACTTGTAGGCCATGCACCGATTAAACTTCTTTTCACTGTCTGTTGTACTGGGTGGGTATTCACTATTCTTGATATAAGCCTTGATATAATGGTACCATGGATTTCTGTCGACTTCGACTTCAACACTCATGCATTCTTCGATGTTCATGTAATAGGCTGGGATGCCATGGACTTCTATGCGCAATTGCTGTATATCATCTCCTTCTAATAAGTTGACCATGCTAGCTAGGGTAGCTAGGGTGTTTGAAAACTGGTTGTGTGCTCGAGGCAAATAGGCAAATGTAATTTTTTGAAACTTCGAAATCAAATGGTTGATGCATTTCTAATACGCAATCAACTTGGTGTCTCGAGCTTGCTATTTTCCTTCGATTTGGGAGATGATTAATAGGGAATCTCCAAAGACGCTCAGGTCATAGGCTCCAAACTCTAGGGCCACTTGTAGGCCAACTATGCACGCTTCATATTTCTTGATGTTGTTGGTGAAAGTTCAAATAGTGTATAAACACCCTTGAACGTTTAGACTCCCAAATTACAAATTAACCAATTCAAGCATTATGTCAAACAACTAGTGTGCGGAAAATGAACATAAGCTATAATATGGAATTGGATAAACTATCTAAGCCAAATTAAAATCACAACCCACAGCAGATAATAATAGGCAAAGACAAAAGGGAAGGAAGATGCAAACACACAGACAACACGCGATGTGTTATCGAAGAGGAAACCGAAGCCCTCGGCGTAAAACCTCTCCGCCGCCCTCCAAGTGGTAAACAATCCACTAGAAAATGTAGTTGGGATACAAGGACAGCAATAGACCCTCCAAGCCTAATCTACCCAGTGCACCTAAGCCCTCCAAGCTTCTTGCTCCAACGAGGTTGCGCCGAACCTTTTTCTTTTCTAGCTTCCCGGATTCCGCTACTAGACCGTAGCATCAACCAATGTAGATTGGTTCCTTCCTAACTGCTTCCCAGAAATCCAAACAGCCCTCTCACAGTGATGAATATGGTGAGGACAAGGTTTGGTAAAATGCCTCTCAAGGATTTGACAATGGAGAGGAAGAGAGTTGAGGAATTTGAAGAGACTCTAATGTATAGATTGTAGGTGACTCAATCTTGTTTTTCTTTAGGGTTTCTCTCTTAAAATTCTCTCTGGAAGCACTCCTTCATTTGTGGGTAAAAGGGGTATTTATACTGGAGTAAGAGAGGAATGTGAAACGTCAGGATTTACAAAACAGGGGTGGCTCGCGGCTTGACCTCGCGACTTGACTGAGTCGCGAGATCCAGTCACGAGATAACCGTATGGCCAGTTGTCCTGTTTTGTCCTGTAGTGCTCCAACTAGCATGACTGTTCACCTTCTAGCATGCTTGGCACGCGTGCTGCGTCTGGCGGCTTGAAGCCGCGAGCCACCCGCGAGAACAAGCCACAAGTCTCTGTTTTCTTGCACACTCTTGAGCAATCAACACTCTATCTCACTCACTACCCTTACAACAAACCCACCTAAATACAGGGTTACTAAATGCTGAAATACAAGCAGATTTGGCACGGAGTAAAGCCAATAAAATGGTTGATTAAATTCAACCTTACAGTTGGTGCAACCAAATTTAGCTTGACTAAAATAGGAATTTGCTGGCCCTTGGAGGAAACTAAGACTACTCTAACTCCATTTCCGGTAAAGTTGGCAGGTTCATCAAAATAAAGCTTCCAACGCCAGGGTTCCACACTGTTTAGTTCTGGCTCCAGTGCCATGACATCCTTATCAAGGAAGAGGGATTCTAAAAGTTATGGATCGTTTAGCGGCTGATCCGCTAGGTAGTCAGCTTGGCCTGGCCCTTGATGGCCCTTCTTGTCACAAACACAATGTCGAACTCAGAGAGCAACATTTGCCAACAGGAGATCTTCCCTGTAAGAGCTGGCTTTTCGAAGATGTACTTAATAGGATCCATGTGGGAAATAAGCCGCGTGGTGTAGTGAGCATATTGTCGCAACTTGCGCGATACCTATGCTCGGGTGCAACATGATCTCATAACTGGTGAACTTCTTGCTTAAGTAGTAAATCACCCTTTCTTTTTGGTCAGGCTCAGCCACTTAGCCTAACATGCAACCCATGAAGGTTTCTTGTACCGCTAGGTAAAGGATCAACGGATATCCCGACGTCAGGGAAACCAGAACAGGGGGGTTCAACAAATACTGCTTGATCTTGTCAAAGGTCGCTTGGCACTCATCTGTCCATTCTATCTTTGTGTCCTTCTTCAGGAGCTTGAACAACGGATCACATGTGGCGGTTAACTACGCTATGAAGCGAGCTATGTAATTGACTTTGCCTAAGAAGCTGCGAATCTGTTTCTCAGTTTGCGGTGTCAACATATCTTAGATGGCCTGGACTTCTGTTTGGTCCACTTCGATTCCTCTTTGGCTAACAATAAAGTCGAGTAATTTTCCTAAACTAGCTTTGAAGACGCACTTGTTAGGGTTTAGTCTCAATCTATACTTGATAAGGCATTTGAACAGCTTTCTCAATTCCACCAAATGATCCTTGGCTGTACGGGATTTGGCAATCATGTCATCTATGTAGACTTCGATCTCTTTGTGTATCATATCATGGAACAAGGTTACCATGGCTCACTGATAGGTAGCATCGGCATTCTTTAAGCCAAACGGCATGACATCATATGCATAAGTTCCCTAATGAGTGGTGAATGCTATCTTAGCTTTGTCTTCTTCAGCCATCTTAATTTGATTATAGCCTGAGAATTCATCCATAAAGGAGAAGAAGCTATTGGTAGCGGTGTTATCGACCATGGTATCAATATGGGGCAACGGGAAGTTATCCTTGGGGCTGGCCCAGTTCAAATTCCTGTAATCGACGCACATGTGTACTTTCCCATCTTTTTTAGGCACGGGAACAATGTTGGCAATCCAATCTGAGTAGGCTATCACGGTAAGGACACCGGCTTTCAACTATTTTTCTACTTCTTCTTTGATCTTCAGAATAATCACCGATTTCATTCTTCGAAGGGCTTGTCACACTGGAGGGCACTCAAGTTTAACTGGAATTCTGTGCACGACAATCTCAGTATCTAACCCTGGCTTATCTTGGTAGGACCAAGGAAAGATCTTTCTGAATTCCTTGAGTAGTGCTATAAGCTTGGGCTTCATGTCTTTGGGAAAGTTGACCCCAATCTTAATGTGTTTTTCATTCTCGCCTTCGTTGGCAAGGTTAACCACCTCTGTCTCTTTTATGTTAGGCTTGGACCCTTTGCTCTCTCTATTTAAAGCTTCCAAAATATCATGAGGCAAACTCGAAATTTCCTTTAATACTTCAATGTCATGTTCCAACTCTATTGTCTCATACATGTCTTCGATATCCTCGTTATGGAAAAGGACAATGTACCCACTTGGGAATTAGAATAGATCCTATAGAATGGAATATATACAAGGAAACATAAGAAAATTTGCACACACATATTCATAGGAAAGCAAGTAAAGAGATAAATGCAAAGATTTCTTGAATAATACGTTGGATAATTTCATTAGTGGATTATAGTTTAGGGGAATAACAAACTTCATGCCTGATAATGATAAAAAGGGAAACACTTTTTTTTTTTTGGGAAAATAAACTGGAAAATGCAAACAAGAAGGCAGGAAATAGGAAATAAACATGCAAAACAAACTAGATATGCTATTCCAACTCTTTCGGGCAATTGGAGGACCTAACCACGCAATAATGGAATACTCCTTACTCAGCCAGTGCAACCACAAAGCAAGGCTCGGCGGTCTAATGGCCTACTATCTCACCTAGAACATAGGGCTTAATGGTTGAAGTGAGATAATCCCCTAGTGATATAACGACATTTAATGAGAATTCTTCTGGACAAAGACAGATGAGACAAGCTAGATCTGATTCCTCCTCATATGATTTTTGCGTTGTTTCTAATCTGATGACTTCGGCTAGAGCTGGAAAAGTGACCCTGATGTGGGGAATAGATATCCGTTGGCCAATGCACTTCCTTTTCTTTCCCCTGGAAGCTTGGAAAAGCTCTTCATCGGAGGGGTCATAGCCTAGAATGAAACCTCCTTTGTTGTCTAGGAGTTCGATCAAAGAAGCCTTCCCATGCTCTACAGCACTTAGGCCTTGGCCTAATTGATAGCCAAATTTGAGCATCTCCTTGGCGGCCATTAGGGTAGTGGAGGGCCATGCTGACTCGAGTTCTGAAGCTTTGGAAATCATGAAGTCTAGCTCGAAACTGTGAAAAGTTGCCTCTAGAAAGGCATTAGCACCAATATAGGGGACAAAAGTCTCCTTGAAGAAAGTCGGGGGTTCCTCAGCCATAATGGTGATCATTAGATCCTCGGATGGGAACTTGAGTCTTCAATGAAGAGTAGAAGCAACCGCGCCCGTGACTTGTAGCCAAGGCCTCCCTAGGAGCATATTATATAGGGAATCCACCTTGATGACTTGGAAGTTGACCGTGAAAAACATGGGGCCAACTCCAATGGCTAGCTCAATCTCGCCTTGCACCTCTACGAGAATGCCATTAAAAGCTATAATGATCATGGTGGTAGGGCGGATAAGAGAGGTATCCACATTCAAACGCTCTAAAGTAGACATCAGGCAAACATTCAGGGCTGATCCAGTGTCAATCAGTACTCTGGCGACGATCATATCTTCACACTTTACTATAACTAGTGTTTAACCCGCGCAATGCGCGGGGTCATTTTTAAACTCATATTCACTACCATCACCACTGCAATCGATATGCATAGGTGCATATCAAAATTAGGCATTTGGGAGAAAAATTTTGTCCTGCCAAGATATTTGGAATAAATTAAAACAAATACATATAGCATACTTGAGATCCAAAATGAAGGCTATGATTGTGAACATCTGAGTAAGATTAATTTAGAATGTATGAGACTGAAATTTTATGGCAAGTGAGGCCTATCAACTCTTTTTGTTTATGATTTGTATTTTCCGCACCCATGACATAATTTTATATTTTGCTTAGTCTGGGTTCCACCAGGTCGCACCCCATTAAGCAGTTTGGTGAGATCAAACATGTTCTTATATGTTGTACTTTCGATTTTCCAATTGAAATCAATCATATGGTTAATACAATGTGATTTTTTTCCATGGAAATTAAATTATATTGGTCAATACAATCAAGTAGTTGAAATCAATTGGAAAGGTTACCACTTTTAAAAAATTGTACTTAAAATTTTATCTTCTTGAGAAATAAGAATCCTTTTTTTGGGCTTACTTGGAAGTTGGGTTTGAATTTGGGCAGTACGTGTTATGGTTGGGCTGGGCTGGGCTTCATATCTACATCTAATTGCCTAACTTTTTAGTTTTTAGTTTTTACCACCATAACCAAAAGCATGTAAGACATGAACATATCTTAACATTATTACAAAAAAGTATCAACATTTCATACAGTGACATTTGGAGTTTCCTTTGATGAAATAAAGTAAGTTATGGTTCCCTTGTTTTAACTTTTAAGAACTCAAAATATGACAACCACCCACAATAATAATGAACTTAAGTTATGCCATGCTAAACTCATATTCACCACCAACACCACTGCAATTTTTTTTGCATAGGTGCATCTATATTAAATTGTTGAAACAATCGATATGTATAGTATTCTCTCATTGTAACAAAATCAGTTGTTTCAAATCTGATTCAATCTACATCACCATACAAAATGCCAAGCCTAATGCCATCCTCGCAAGGAAGGAACAATACAAAACTAACCCAACCAACCAATGCGCGGGCAAATTTTATTTATTATTCATAGAAAAATATGTAAATTCATAATGAAATTCTATTAGTAGAATATTTGTATTGTCTATCAAACTCTAATAACATGATCATGATACAAAAATTTTGTGCTAACTCCATTAGCCAATCAAACATTATCATGATATCATAAAAATATTATGATAACTCCATAGACAATTAAAAGAAGTATACTGATTTTTTTAAAAGAAAAAAGAAACCTTCCATCTTATATTTATTTTTCTTTATTATTATTATTTTAAATGATTAGAAACTCCCTTAAAATTGAAGGTCTGTTTATGCATTAAATATGGTCAAATGGAGACATACTAAATAAGGAAAATACAAAGAACCTCAATTATACAAACTATGTTTATAACGATTACAGGATTCTTACTATAACTATCCAATTTAAACTACACAAAGGACAATTAACTTCAAGAATACAAAAACTGGACAAAAGATAAGTCTTAGGGCAGGGGAAAAAAAACCAATACTCTTGAAAAACTTATATTGTAGAGTTTTATCAATACCAATCACTGTACTACCCTATAAAAAAATAAAAGATGGTAACACTTAATCAAAGTTACATTTATGAAATCTCATAGAGAAATATGCAGCTACCTGATCCCTTTCCTAAGCCACGTACATCTACTTGATGCTCTTTAGCGCAATCCTTTTCCATAAATTTCTTGGTGCATAAGAATATTGACATTTTTTGCCCTCTTCTCAACTTCATTAATAGCCATTTTCTTATTTGTCTCTAGCAGTTTCTCAACTACTCTCCAGCTCTTAATAGCAATTAAGACCTAACAAAGTAACATCAACATAAATTAGAGAATGGTGCACTCTATAAACTTCAAAGGATTATTATTAACATAAATCATTCAATATATTTGTCACTAACTGGGTATGGGTGCAGCAAACACATGCATGTACAAAATTTTGGGTATAAGCAAAAAAAAAAAAAAAAAAAAAAAACAAAACCTATAATGTTGAATGCTCATGGGACCAAGACTAATCTAATTTAAAATGTAAATTCAATGTTCAGCAAGCATTTGGAATAATATATATATAAATATATATATAGCACATTCTATTTGTAAATAATCTGCATATCAAGAATCATAAACTGATTTAGGAATAAGCATCATCTTTAAAAAATAACTAACTCAGAAAAATATAGATTGTGGATAGGAATTTCAAAGACATTTCCTAAAGACATCATCTCTCAATAGAAGCTAAAAATACGAAAATATTTAACCAATAGACTAACATGTACCAAAAAATCAAATGGCATTCAAGATGATTAGTGTTAGACTCCTATAAGATTAACACATAGACTAAGGAGAAAAATTCCATGATCATTCACTCAAAAAATCAAATGTCAAAAGCTCAAACATGCAAAAGTAGCAAAAAATTCACAACACCATACAAAATGCCAAGCCTAAAGCCATCCTCGCAAGGAAGGAACAATACAAAACTAACCCAACCAACCAAAATACCCAAAACTAACTCATATTTCTTAGTTCATAACCAAATCAAAGAAAAAAAAAAGCATGGCAGATATTCAAAAAAAAAAAAAAAAAAAAAAAAAAAAAAAAAAAAAAAAAAAAACAAACAATATAAGAAGAGAAAAACAACGTGTGGACAAATTTTAAGGCCTCAAATGTGTTTTTTTTTTTTTTTTTTTTTAACCGTGTGGTTAGCACAGTAAATGGACAAAATACAAAGCCCTTAAACGTTACAACGTGCGGTATTTATCTTTAAAATCAAACCCAAATACCTACATAAAAATCAATCCAACCAGTTTTCTCAAAACTAATTCATATTTCATACCTAGATATAAGAAAGAAAGGAACAAAAAAATTTACTGGTGGTAGTTCTCTCTCTATCTCCGTATCTCAGTTCCTGCATAATATCTGGCCACCATCTCTACTCAACATCCACTTCAGTACTGTAACATTCAATTTCAATATCTCTAACACTTATTAATCTCTAGCAATCATCTCTAGTAGAAAACAATATATCTCTTACCCTTTTCTCTCTAATAGTTGCATTACATATTCTCTATCTATTTCTTTGCTTCAAATTCAGGTCCCCAAAAAGAAAGTTAATGTAAGTGTACTATCTTACATAGGCCTAAAGCAAATTTGAGAGAAGCCAGGATGGATGGATATTCTGTAAATCTCCAAAGCTTCTATCTTGCAAGTTGAAAACATGAGTTTCATTTTGATCATTGAAGAAAATGCAATTCCTTTTATACCTAGTAAACGTTGGAATAGTTTGATTAGTTATGAACTTTGCATCCTACATAAACTTAGTTATCATAATTCCACTGCTTACATTCAAACTTAAATAATGTAGTATATTTAAGCATATAGTGTCTAAAAAAAGAATTTGACTTTAAGCAACAACACCACCAGCAATTATGCAGCTACTTAAGCCTCCAGCAGCAGCACCAACATGAGTTATGCAGCAACTTAAGTTGAGCATTATTGCCACCAATCATGAGCATTGGTTCAGCCATCATAAATCCTGAAAATCAGTCTCATTCTGGTAAAAACCCGAACATAGAAAATCATTGCATCAAATCAAATCATTGCCTAACTCAAGGAGAATATTATGCAATAATAAATCATGACAGATCAAATTTAACCCGTGCATCAAAACTTTCCTTGTAACTTGTATATTAAAATAAAGTAAACTATTTTATTACTTAACAATATAGAATATGTTAAGAGTCATCAAGCAACACCTGTGATGTTGCTGCTGAAGTTGAGTTGCTGCCATAGCTGTTATTGTTGATGTTGCCTAACATACACTTGTCCTAAGCCGCTGCATTAGAGTTAGGGAATTGTTAGTCTTTTACCATAAAAGCTGTTAACATCTGTTAGTTGCTGTTAGTTAGTTAGTTAGACAAATTGTTAGAATGCAACATATATGGCTTTACTTGGAATAGTTTTGAATACTCAAGAAAACTGGATATTAGTGGTTTGCTAGAGTGGTGATTGTAAGGACCATTGAATGAAAAAAGCAACAGTTTCTCTCCTAATCTTCTTTATTCTCTCTAAATCTTATTTCTCATTCTTGGAGGTCAGTTGCCTCGAATCAAGTATTTCTCATAGATATGAATTATATATTATGTTAAAGCTCTAAGCATAAAAGTTTATGGAAAGTAAAAGAGACAATAATAATGAATTGTTATAAAGTTAGTCTAAATGGTTTGGCAATGTGTAGTAGCTAATCTTTATTTGCACATAGGCTATTAGATTTTCTATCACACATTTCAACAAACATTTGGCATTCAAATATGCTTCAAAACACAGTTCTTATACATGGATAGGAGATGTTAGTTAATATTTAAGCAGTGGATTTACATTTTGTTGGTTAGTTTTTAACAATCTGTTGGCTATTTCCCATATGATGATGGCTAAGGATTTGGCTTCCATTAGCCAAGGACATATAAAATAAATACTTAAAGCAAAATTAACATCAAACAGTAACACTTTTTGGCACAAACTTGAACTGGAAAGTTTGTTTTCGTCTTATACATAAAGATTTTAAACAATCCAAGGTGAAATTTTACTTTTAACTACAATAAATCAAAGGATAAGTCCCTAATGTTACCATAAGAAAAAACCAAACCAATGCATTCAAAGAAAGAGAATCAACCAATCTATTTTTTAAAAAGGGTAAAAGAATCCTAGACAATTAAGCAGGGAAAAATTTTTTTAATATAGATATATTGAAGAAGACAGATTGTAATTCGAGTAGTATAAGCATCATATTTTAAATTAAAACATACATATATTGAAGATTGAAGATGCTAATTCGAATAGGAGAAGAAACAGTAAGATGATGTGGACCTTCCGTATATGTTGCAGAGAGGAGATGGGGGAAGAGCACAAACACAAACAGCAGATGCCACAGAGAGGAGATAGGGACAGAGCACGAACCCACCTATTAGACTCGACCCTGTTAGTCCTTTATTTATTTATTTTTATCAATAAGTAATCTTCTTAGTCCTTTCCATGGTCTAAGTACCGTCAAATTTCACAGTAGTATTCATTATTAAATTAATTGTGAAAAATGGTTCCAACAATCAATATATCATCTTGGATGACAGTGAAGTCTTAGGAAATATGCTTCAAAGATTAGAAATAGAAGCACCCAAACTGAAATCAATATTTTTAGTGATTTTTGTAATCTAAAAAACAGAACAAAAGCAAATATCTAAAATTGAGATAACAAACATTTTGATAGAGAACCCAAAATCCCGAAACAGAAACGAATAAAATGTAAACATATCAACAAAAAAAACTCAATCAATAGTAACGTTTCATACCCAAATGCCAAAATCTAAAAAATGGGGAAAAAATTGTACCGGTTTCAGTTCCGGTTCCGACGATCTAGGTGGCAGATATATGGCCTAAGAGTGTTGATGGTCCATAGTTTTTTCTTGCTTGCGGTTCCGGTGGCCCAAGTATGGCGAGGGAACGGACAATAGCCGGCCTTAAATATTTCTTCTTTCTCTTGGCGCCTACAAACTCTGCTTGGTTCTTCTACCTCCGTATCCCTTAATCAAAACCAAATCAGACCCATAATACCAATCTAAATCATAATTAACACCCAATTGATTCTCCAAATAAAAACCAAAATCCCTAATTTTTTTTTTTAATTTAAAACAAAACTTTACCAGTAGCGATTCCGGTAGTCTGATAGTGGGTGGAGTGGAGGCTTGTGGTGGTACCCCTCTCTCAATCCATGGTGCGTTAACAGTCTAACGCTTATTCTTCCTCTTCTACCAGAAAAATTCCAATCGGTCGCGTTCTCTGAACAATAATTTCTCCGTATATGGGCAGAAATCTAAGTGGGCAAGTTTGCACATTGTTGCAGAGAAGAAACAGAACATGGGGCAAACTACAAAGCAGATCGGCAAGGAAGGGATTTTCTTTTGGCCGTTTGTGTTTAACGAATGGAAACAGCGGATGCTTTTTTTTGCCTAACGTTTGGTTTTGAGTCTTATCTTTGTTATTTATAGTGAGATGCATTCAAACGGTGTAGTAGAAATAAAAGTTAAAATTTTAAGATTATTGAAACGATACAACGTGCGGCTCTTTTGACTTAAAGTTATATACGTGTCAATTTTTTAAATGATCTTTTTTCCTAACGTGGCAACACCTCATTAAAAGCTTCTGCTATTATATATAGTATTAGATTAGATTAGATTAGATTAGATATGCATGGGCAAAGTATGGTCTCTACCTTCTAGTGGTAGTCCATCATCCGTAAAGGAAATTTGGTTGGTGGCCAACTCTGTTGAGACCATGCCTTCAAAGGCAGATTCTATAGCACTTGTAGGAACACATGTTTCCTTCAAGACTTTCAAGAGAGCCTTGCGGTGAACATCAAAGGATAGAAATAGTGCCAAGATGGAGATTTGAGTTGGGGACTTGTTTAGCTACTAAATCATACTGTACTCTGAGTTCCTAATAACTTTCAAGAACTCCTTGATTTCTTCGGTTATGACTCTGTTCCTAACGGGTTCGACGGTACCCTTGCCAATCTCTTTTCTCCTCTTTTCTAAATCCTCGAGAGTATAGCAACGGCTACTCCTAGTGAGCCCAGATATACCCGAAGAGATGTTAGAACAGACCTCCTCTTTTCCGGTACGAGTGGAGATCAAGGACATGTCGAATTTCTAGGGGACACGATGACTATCTTTATAAGGGAACGACTTTGGCATGAGAATCATAACACCCTCTTGAGTCTACAGATTGGGCGCTATAGAGGACGTCTTCAGATTAATGACCATCGGACTTGGCAGAATGGCTTCAAGGGCCTTTAGGCCGAATACCCTAGAGATTCTTGAGACAAACTTTGGCAAAATAAGAGGATAGAAACCTCAAATAGTGGGAACAATGGCGGTTCCTTCCTGAACTGATGATGGCTTGCCCCTTCCTTGAATTTGATGACATTGGATCCATAGGCATTTCTACGATCTCCCCAATGACTACTGAAGAGGAAGGTACTAGAGCAACCTGGCCAAGGCGTTTCGGTAGATATTTATCCCAATCCTTTCTTGACCCAAATGATATAGCATTGTAGCTGGCTTATGACTAGATGGTTAGCGAACAGAAGCTGGTGGCCATACAATCACCTATTCACACAATTTCCCTTTCAATCCAGATGATGCCACGCTTAGCTAGACTTTGCACTTGTGCTCGAAGCACTTTACAATCAAACATGGCTTTTTTGTCTTCATTGTCGTAGAATGAGCAGATTCCCTAATCAAATCCTGGGGTTCCCATGCCTTTAAGATCAAGGTGGCTCTCTTGGACAAAGGCTCAGAGCATAGCCTTCCATGGGAATGACGGCGAGGAGAATTCTAGAATCCTTTCTTCCACTGTGATGATAGCATTCACATTCCCTTCTTGATGGGGAGGCAAAGGGTTGGTGATGATATTCAGAGCAACTGCATTATAGAACTATTTCAGCTTGTTGTCAATGAGGTCCTGGACAGGGTCTCTCAATTGGTAACAGTCTTCCAGAGTATGCCTCTTGGCCCTAAAATGGTTTTCACACTTCTTGGACGGATCAAATCCTGGTGGAAGAGGACCTTCTCTAGGCCTCTGAAATAGCGGGGTCACTAACTTCCTTTCCAATAGGAAAGCATAGAGATCTGCCAAGGGCATAAGTAACAGAGTGTACTTCCGGTGCGATCGGGAGCTATCTCGGTGTTGAACTTGTAGTATTCTAGGAAAGAATTGGTCATTTCCCTCCAGCTAGAGGTCTTTTCCAATCTCGCATACCATGTGGCCGTGAGGCCTTTCAAACTATTAGGGAAAATTTGGCAAAGCAGAGGGTGATTATCCCTATAAGGAGCCATCTTCCTACAGAACATGAGCAAATGGGCGTAGGGGTTTCCTGTACCATCGTACTTGATAAACTCGGGTGCCTTGAACTTGGGACGCATGATGACCTAAGGGAAATTAGTCAGACTGTCTAGATCAATGCTTCCATGGACACTGGAGCCCTCTATGATACGAAGCTTTTTGGCTAGGGTTTCCACTTGGCTCTTGACTTGGCTATACCTAGATTCGGGATTCTTGTCCTTAGAAGGATCTATTTCCTGGTCATTGCCCTGGGGCGGTACATTGTGGTCCTGTTCCTTTACTGGTGGAGGTTGATTTTCATTCTCAGTTTGGGGACCTCCTTGACTATGGCTAGAGGAGTTCAGTCCTCCTCCTACAATCGGTTGTTGCACCATGCACATCAATTTTGACACTTGCTCCTTCAGAAGAGCGACTTCTTGAATAGTTTCCTTATGGGGAGAAGTACCACTAGTAGACATCTCTCTTGTGCGAGACCTGGTGACGATGGGATCACGGCATGGCGGTAGCTTAGCCTGTTTCTTTTTAGCAATCTTTTGATCCTTGTGAAGAATAGGAGGTGAAAGAAACGGGGTGTAGTTGACAAGGTGGAAACACAACACCAAAATCAAGTTAGTTTATGCTCTTTGATAGACCACAAACTGAATGACCCCTTGTGATAGAAATTAATTAATCAATTAGCCAAGTTATTAATTAATCAATTTATCATGCAAACGCATGGTAGCACAAACAAATCACCAATAAACTAATTATGCAGCGAAAAATAAATAACACGGTGATTTGTTTACAAATGGGGAAAACCTAACGGCAAAAACCCCACCAAGTGATTTTCAGGTCACCACTCCCGAAACTCCACTATTATCACAACAGGCGGTTACAAGTAAAGGAATCCCAAGTACCTTACCAACCTACAGTTGAACCCTTATCCCAATACCCAACTGGACTTGTTCTGTAGTGACAGTTCCCATTTCTGATGCACGACTCCTAAGTACGTGACTAACCAATTGTGCGGATTACAGTACACGACTTCAATCACCAACTAAGAAGATTGTTGGTTGCAAAGTTCTTCAGTTCATCCATACGATGAAGATCAAGAAGATGCTTGGTCACAAAACCTTACGGTGCACATACACAACAACTTCTTTAAGAGAAAGAGATGAACTAGGGCAAGAACTTCGTCTTCGGTCATAATTTGCTTGAATAGAGTTTGCTCAAAGCTTGTGCAACTTGTAAATTATTTGACGGCCCTTAAAACAATCCTTTTATATGTCTAGGGTTAGGAGAAAATAAGGCCTAAAGACATATTCACGGATCCCAAGAAAATCAGATTTGAATTCTGAAAATCTTAAACCTTGATAGATAGGAGGCGTCGAGCAGGTGTCGAGCACACTGAACTTTGAATAGCTTTCTTAAGTTCGATAGATGCAGCTGTCGAGCTTTAATGAATTTGCACTATCAACTTTTTTTCTTGAACAGACTTGAAGGTTTCAATACTTGATCTTGAAACATGGTTTCTTGAAGTATTTAAACACATCCTAAATCTACCAAAATACAAGTAAAGTGCATTTTGTCAAAGGATAAGCCAATTACATAAAATCATGACATATGTTCTTAATGTGAAACACATATGTTCTAATAATCTCCCCCTTTGGCAATCCATGACAAAACCACCACAAACAAATGAACATATGAGAGAAGTCATAAATCACTCAACTCATATTCACTTGTTAAATACAATAAAATCTATCCAAACACAAACTCTTGAAAAACTGTGCAAGAAGAGAGTTTATGGCAAGTAGACTTTGACAACCTGTATTTCTGAAACACTTTTAAACAAAACTCATCAAGGCATCTTTGTGTGAAACAGAAATAATAGATTGCATACAAGTATAAGAAACATGTGTATAAAGGGAGAAAAGAAACAACACATGAAAGGGTAGGTGAAAGAAAAACATACATCAATATAAAGAAAGAGATAAGTACAAAGTATGTCTATAAATGGTCACTAGACCTCATGTACAAGAGTAAAGTATCTAAAAAGAAAGAAAAGAAGAGATACATACTATCCTCACTACATCCCTCAAAATGTATCAACACTCCCCCTAACAAAATGGTCCTATACTAACTCTCCCCTTAAGATAGACTACTCTCATACCAAAACTACTCCCCTTTTTTGTCACGAGTGACAAAGGGTAAGAGTGTCAAGTAGACATCTCATTGATAGAGCTAGCATCTCCATCAGCATCATCCGAAGTATCATCGTCATCACCATCATCATCATCCCCATCCTCAGAATCAGAAGCCACGGGAGAAGGTGGTGAAGGAGTAGCCTTAGAAGCAAAACCACCCATGGACGCCTGCCGCCGTGCAATACGATCGACACGAATGTTCACTTGATACAACTCTGTAGAGAGTGTATCTAGGTGAGCATCCATGTGCTGCAACTGCGTCATGATGTCTCCTAAAGTCACATCGTCCGAAGAAGAGGGAGGAGCGGATGTGGATGGAGCTGAACGGGATGGAGCTAAACGGAAGGGAGGAGCTGCTGAATCCGACTGTCGTGACCGAAACTGGGCCTAGCTACGTTTAACGGTAGTGTAATCTATGGCACACATGACAGTAAAATGGTCGGAAGAGGGAAAAGGAACAGAAAACTAGTGTATGATCCTCGTGATAGCGGAAGGAAAGATGAGCTTATCATGGGACGCCGAATCTAGATGAACATCTATAATAGACAGAATGAAAAGAGAAGGGAAATCTATAGTAAGATGCTCAAAAAGCGACAACAAAAATCGAGCACGAGGCTCTGTAATGGAGTTATAGTGAGAGAGTGATGCAAAACAAAGGTCATCACCATGTTCATGAATCTAGGACCTTTAGCAAAAGGTCGACATGATGTAAACAGACGCTCACCCCAAGCAGAAGGGCACTTACAGAAAGCAGACATGAGCTCATCCTTGGACACAGTCCTCAGATGCTCACAACTAGGATAGTCAGGAAACTCTATCCTAGGGACCCGAAGGACATCCGTAACAAGTTATGGTGTGATAGGAATGCACGTACCTCGAACGCGAGTGAAGAAAAGAGGTACTGAAAGATCAATCTCGTGCATGTTGGAGTAAAACTCCTGGATAAGCACGAGAGAACAGGTGACCGAGACGTCACACAGTGACTCCCATCCCCTACTGTGAATGACAGAGGGAAGGTCAGTGTTGGAAAAGTCCGACAGAATGACTTGGCATTTTGAATGAATGCCTCGTCTAGAAAAGTTCTCCAAAAATGCCTTAAAGGCATCATCAGCACAGAACCAGAAATGAGATAGAGTAGGATTAGATGATGAAGATGCACCGAAACGAAGAGGGTTCCGTGCAGGAGTGGATTTACACTTAGGTGCCATAGACATAACTATCGTAAACAAACAAAGAGGGAGAGAAAGAATGACAATCAAAAAAGTCCCAAGCAAATTCAAATATAACAAATATATTGAAAAAGAGTACGTATGCATGGGAAATGCATGAACATGTGACATGCAAAAGAAATTGCATCATGGGCTCAGCCCAATCCAAACCTATCAGCACACAAACAGATAGCACACATCTAAATGCATGGCAATATCATTATAATGCTAATGTGATGCAATGTATGAGGTTTTAAACTCATTTAAGTGAAAACCCATCCCAAAATTTCAATAATAACTCATCAATTTTGAAAAACCCCAAAATATTTCAAAAAAACCCCAAAACCTAGGTTTCAAAACATGAAATGTATGAATGTGAGAGGATTGGAAGCTTACCAAGGGAAGAAATTCTTGAAAAAGCTTGAAGAATCCTTGAAGAACAAAGTTTGGAGTGAGATGAGAAAGTTTTGGGAGAGAAAACAGAGAAGTATCAAGAGAGAGATCGAATGAAATGAAAACCGGATCGCATAGGGACCTTAAATAGTGCCAGTAGTAAATCTCGACAAATGCAGGTGTCGAGAGGTATCGAAATACCTGTTGAGGGAAGTGTCGAGAAAATGATTGTCGACAGCTAAGGTATCGAGGAGGTGTCGAGGAACAACTCAACAGAACCAAGAATAGAAGCTCGATCGATCCACCAGGTGTTGAGAAGCTATCGAGGATGCCGAACCATTCTTGATCGATCCACCAGGAATTGAGAAGCTGTCGGGATTGCAATTAGAAAAAGCTGAAGAAGCTCGACAAACAGCTAGGTATCGAGGAGGTGTCGGGCTAGCATTTAAAACCATTTTTTCGAGATGAGAAAAACATAGACATGAATGCAATCCAACATGCAACTCAACCAACGATCCAATCAATATATTAAGCTCTCAAAATCATCTCTCAATTAAAAAAAAAAAAAAAAAAAGCACATGGATCCTTAAAAGCACACACACGCACTAAACAAGTCTAACCAATTTTATATTTCAAAAACAAGTCAAGACAGTTTAGTGAGCGTACATTAACACATGTAAAACATTGTGATGGCCAAATCACATTGTACCTGCACATGTATCAAGAATAGCAAAGAATATTGCGTGTTGTGTGTGAAAAACATCACAAGATTGCATAAGTGTCTACATGTTATGACGATTTGAGATATGAGAAAACTACTTTAACTCACACACAATCATAACTGCTTGATGGGGACTATCACCTTTGAAGTACATCCTATAACTCCCACATCTCCTAGAATACATGCTTGCAATCATATTTAAAGCATTTTTGATCTTTTTGCTTTTAATTTTTCCTTTGCATATTTTTCTTTTAAGCATATCATGCATGGGCATATAAAAGAGAGAGAAGAAATACCCAATGATATTTGACATTCCAATTTTGCTACGCCTAAGCACACAAATGTCATTGACATTGCACTTTTGCTATGCCGAAGTATACAGGTGTCATATTATGATTGGTAGGCAACAGTGGTGAGATGGTTATTTATGCCTTTCTCTCAGGATTTTTTTAGTCCTTCCCGTCAAAAAGAGTGATATGAGTATTAAGTATAAGAGACAACTTAATCTTACTCATCACAAACACAAGCCACAAAGCTCACTTGCTTAGTTGTGCATAGAGATACTCATCTAAGCTACAAATGATACAAAGATTAGAAGACTTTGTTTCAATGGCCATCCAAGGTACACAAGTACCAATGTACACATAGCACACACTGTTTTTGTATTTTTCTGAATTTTAAATTTTTATTTTTATTTTTATATGAAAAACAAAACAAAGCAAAACCAAAAAAACAACAAAAACATGTTAAACAACCAAAGCATAAAGACTAGATGCAGATGCATGAGGAAGAAAGAAAAAGAGAAGAAGATCATCCCATGGAGATAACACCAATGTTTTGACGAAGGAATTCGAAGCGTTTACTGTCAAGAGGTTTGGTAAATAGGTCAGCCTTCTGGTCATCGGTGTGAATAAACTCAAGAGTGAGAGTACCATCTTCGATAAGCTCCCTAATGAAGTGATGTCGAATCTCTATGTGTTTGGCTCTAGAATGTTGAATCGGATTCTTAGAGATGTTAATGGCACTGGTATTATCACAATAGATAGTGAGATGTTCTTGACAGATACCATAATCATTGAGGAGTTTTTGCATCCATAGGAGTTGGGTGCAACAGCTACCAGCAGCAATGTACTCAGCTTCTGCAGTGGATAATGAGATGGAGTTCTGCTTATTACTCATCCAAGAGACAACATTATTACCCACATAGAAACAACCCCCTGAAGTACTCTTTCTATCATCAACATTCCCAGCCCAATCTGCATCATAGTAACCAGCTAGGACATCACTTGTGTCCTTGCTGTACCACACACCAAACTCAACAGTGGTTTTGACATACTTTATGATTCTCTTTAAAACAGTCATATGGAACTCTTTGGGATTAGCCTGATATCTAGCACACACTCCAACACTATAACTAATGTCAGGTCTACTAACAGTAATGTAAAAAAGACTACCTATCATGCTTCTATATAGGGAAGGATCAACACTATTACCTAACAAGTCAACAGTGATTTTAACATTTGGGCTCATAGGGGTTCTGACAGAACTAACAGATTCTAAACCAAACTTTTTCACAAGATTCTTAGCATATTTAGATTGAAATAGTAATATGCCTGAATCTTGTTGACGAATCTACAACCCAAGGAAGTGAGTCAGCTCTCCAATCATGCTCATCTCGAACTCGACTTGCATGAGTTTTGAGAAACCATGAGCAAGTTCATCCTTAGTCGATCCAAAGATGATGTCATCAACATAGAGTTGGGCAACTATCAACTCGCCATCTTCTCTTTTGATGAAAAGAGTCTGATCAGCCTTTCCTCTTGTGAACCCATGTGACACCAAGTATTGTGTAAGCCAATCATACCAAGCTCTGGGGGCTTGCTTTAACCCATAGAGTGCTTTCTTGAGGTACAGTACATGAGCTGGAAAGTGTGGATCAATAAATCCTTTTGGTTGAGCCATATAAATGTCTTCTTTGAGCAATCTATTTAAGAAAGTAGTCTTCACATCCATCTGATAAAGCTTGAACTTTAATTGACAAGCCAGTGCAAGGAGAATTCTGATGGACTCCATACAGGCAACTAGAGCAAATGTTTCATCATAGTCTACTCCTTCCATTTGTAAGTATCCTTGAGCTACAAGCCGAGCCTTGTTGCGGATCACATTGCCCTCCTTATCAGTCTTATTGCGAAATATCCACTTTGTACCAATGATGTGTTCACCCTCCAGTCTAGGTACCAAGGTCCAAACATCATTCCTTTGAAACTGAAGAAGTTCATCATGCATTGCTTCGACCCAACTTTCATCCTGAAGAGCTTTCTCAACTTTTGTGGGTTTAACCTGTGATAGATAACAAGAATAAGACATAAAGTTAGCAACGCATTTATCAACAGTTCGTTTCCTTAATGTGAGTTCATTCATATTTCCCACAATAACTTCTGGAGGATGATTTAATTTAACCCTGGATGAAGGTCTTTTCTCTTCATGAGACTCAGAATCTGGTGAAGTGGGTATGTCTACAGAATCTTCCAAAACACTGGGAGTACTAGGAGCACTTAGAGATGCAGGTTCTTGTTCAATAAGTTCTTGAACTTCATTAGGCTCAGGAGGAAGAATTTCTTTGGGTAACTCCTCAATTCCTTTTTGAGAACCAGAATTTGAAGACTCATCAATAACAACATTCATTGTCTCCATTACCTTCATAGTTCTCTTGTTGTATACCCGATAAGCCTTGCTTACGGAGGAGTAGCCCAAAAATATACCTTCATCACTCCTAGAGTCAAACTTTCCAACATTCTCTCTATCCTTGAGGATGAAACAGGTGCTTCCAAAGATCCTGAAGTACTTCACATTCGGCTTCTTTCCTTTCCATAACTCATATGGAGTCTTCTTGGTACCAGGTCTAAAGTACACCCTATTAACTGTATGACAAGTAGTGTTAACAGCTTTTCTCCACAAGTTTTTGGCCAAATCCTTGTTGTATAACATGGCTCTGGCCATCTCCTGAATAACTCTGTTCTTTCTTTCTACCACACCATTCTGCTGAGGAGTAATAGGAGCAGAGAATTCTTGAGATATGCTTGATCTTTGGCAAAAGGACTCCATATATGAGTTCTCGAATTCCTTACCATGGACACTTCAAATTCGATCAATCTTCAGGTTCTTCTCATTTTGTAATCTTGAGCATAAAGCTTCAGTGTGCTCAGGAGCATCAGACTTGGATCGTAAAAGAATGACCCAAGTGTACCTAGTGAAGTCGTCTACCACAACCATGATGTATCTCTTACCACCAAGAGACTCAGTTCTAGTTGGACCCATAAGATCCAAATGTAGAAGCTCCAATGGCCTAGATGTAGCTGATGTTTGAGTGCTTGGATGCTTAGCTTTTGTCTGTTTCCCAAGCTGACATGGTCCACACACCACATTGCTCATTCTACTAAGCTTTGGTATTCCCAAGACTGATTCATGTCTAGATACAATAGAAATATGTTTGTAACTAGCATGTCCCATCCGTTGATGCCATAAATCTTCATTTGGCAAACGAATGCTGTTGCACACAATATCAGCATCAGGAACCAATCCATAATAGTTGTCTAAAGTGCGAACACCACTTATGAGGTTCTTTCCAGACTCATCCATAACAAGACATTTTCCTTTTGAGAATAGTGCCATGAAGTCTTGATCACATATCTGACTTATGCTTAATAGGTTCACCCTTAGACCTTCTACATAGAGGACATTTGCAATGTCTGGTAGTCCAGGTAGAGAAATAATTTCCTTTCCTTTAATTTAAGATTTGCTCCCATCACCAAAAGTGACATTGCCACCCTTTTTAGACTCGAAAGTCTTGAAGAGAGATCTCTCCAGTCATGTGTCTTGAGCAACTGTTGTCGAGGTACCACAAACATGTGTCCATAACTTTAAATGCGGATTTCATCATAAAACACACTTCATGTTTAGATGACAGATTAGTGGGAATGGTGCTTTCTCTCATCTGCCTTTTTTCGAGCTAAGCCTTTAACTTTCACTCTTCTCAGACGAACTCCTTTGCACATTTTCATTCTGAGATAGTCTAGTTTCTTCTTAGCCAAACTGAGATCTTTTTCAATAGTCATCATAAGAGAATTCAAATAACTTTTAGACTTGTATTTTCTGAAACACTCAACCAAAAAGAGATTAGAAAAACAAGATGTATTTGAAAACAAAGATCTCTTCAAGCCAGTTACAGCCATGACAACAGGGGTCAATGGATCAACATAGCAAAGATTAAACCCTAATCAGAGTGTGCCTGCTCTGATACCACTTGATAGGCCACAAACTGAATGACCCCTTGTGATAGAAATTAATTAATTAATTAGCTAAGTTATTAATTAATCAATTTATCATGCAAACGCGTGGTAGCACAAACAAATCACCAATAAACTAATTATGTAGTGGAAAATAAATAACATAGTGATTTGTTTACGAATGGGAAAAACCTAACGACAAAAACCCCACCAGGTGATTTTTAGGTCACTACTCCCAAAACTCCACTATTATCACAACAAGCAGTTACAAGTAAATGAATCCCAAGTACCTTACCAACCTACAGTTGAACCCTTACCCCAATACCTAATTGGACTTGTTCTGTAGTGATAGTTCCCCTTTCTGATGCACGACTCCCAAGTACGTGACTAACCAATTGCGCGGATCCTAGTACGCAACTTCAATCACCAACTAAGAAGATTGTTGGTTGCAAAGTTCTTCAGTTCATCCACACGATGAAAATCAAGAAGATGCTTGGTCACAAAACCCTACGGTGCACATACACAGCAAATTCTTCAAGAGAAAGAGATGAACTATGGCAAGAACTTCGACTCCGGTCACTATTTGCTTGAACAGAGTTTGCTCAAAGCTTGTGCAATTTGTGAACTGTTTGACGGCCCTTAAAACAATCCTTTTATATGTCTAGGGTTAGGAGAAAAGAAAGCCCAAAGACATATTCACGGATCCCAAGAAAATCATATTTGAATTCTAAAAATCTTAAACCTCGACAGATAGGAGGTGTCGAGCAGCTGTCAAGTAGCTATCAAGCACACCGAACTTTGAACAGCTTTCTTAAGCTCGATAGATGCAGCTGTCAAGCCAGCTGTCGAGGTTTAATGAATTTGCACTATCAACTTGTTTTCTCGAACAGACTTGAAGGCTTCAATACTTGATCTTGAAACATGGTTTCTTGAAGTATTTAAACACATCCTAAATCTACCTAAATACAAGAAAAGTGCGTTTTGTCAAAGTATAAGCCAATTACATAAAATCATGACATATGTTCTTAATGTGAAACAGATATGTCCTAACACTCTTGCTATTTAACATGCACCTACCATTTTCTTGAAAATTTGGCTTTGCAACCTTGATTGGGTATTTATCACGGTGAGTTTCTACTATGATGCAAAGTTAATGCACAAGATTGGCAAGTAATCGAAACTTTCATGACATGCTTGGCAATGCGGGATGTGCTTGTACAAGATTTGCTTTTACAACATCTGCTACAATACAAGAAACGCCAATGCGAGGAAAAGCTCAGCTTTTGATAATGTGGACTTCTTGGGGGTAAGCCCTTGGACACCTGGACCTCTGGGCAACTTGGACAGCATGGATATCTTGGACCTTTGGATTTCTTAAGGGGAGCCCTTGGATTCTTGACATCTAGGACCTTTTGGCAATCTTGGCTTCTTGGGAATTTAGGCAACATGGATCTCTTGGTAATTTCGATCTCTTGGCAATTTGGATCTTGGACCCTCTCGGCCACTTTGACACCTTGTGATCTCTTCGATGATTTAAGCTTCTTGGCAATCTTTTCTAGGAAAGCTCTTGAACTCTTGGTGTTTTGGGTTCCTTGACAACTTTTCGGTAGCATTTCCTCCTGAATGGGGCTTTGGTTACTTGCCACAAATTTTATCTTTGCACAATTAAGTGGTGGAACCAATTAGTGTATGCATGAGTGCCCTTGTAGGGTTGTAAAGCCTTAGGGATAGGGTATGATCTAGCATGTACAAGCAACGGGGTTGCTTTTCCTAGGGGTTTAATCATTGATGTTGTGTAAGCAGGGTAGAAAGAACCTGGAGTAGAACACAATTTCTTCGGCGCAAGCAAAAAGGGCAAACCTGTTACAAGACACTTTCCCCTGACCTCTAGCCCTTTAAGGATGTCCTTTCTTAGGCTTGGATGTTCAATCTTTAGGTTTCACTTAGTTCTGATGGGCTCTGGGCTTGATCTAGTCCTCATAGGTTTGACATAACTAGGCCAACTGTTTGCAAAGGCTTAACTGGTAGGTGTTTCCTGTCTTAGGGTACACAATTGTTGTACCCCTCCCTTTATGGAAGTTACAAGGTAGGAAGGATCAAGGAGGCCTTTTCAGCAACTGTTGTCCTCCGATGGACCCAGAAGTGCCTACAACATCAGCCCTGAATCTAACTAGGGGTAACACTGCCAATGTTTCTGTCAGTGCATCTACAGATGGGGTGATGAAATCCCTAAAGAGATGTGACTACACCAGCAGTGCGGAGCCTAGGTTTAGCTCAAATGCAATCCTTAATGAAGGGGAAATACTTTTTCAAAGCATAGCAGATATATATATGGAAAGCGGGTAAAGGTGTAGCGGAAATTAAATTTTGCTACCCTATGTTTGCATGTGAGGAAAACGATAAAGCACGTGAGGAAAGCTATAAAGCCCCATGTGAAAATATCTCAAAGCCTACCTTTTGGAAAAGGATTTTTGGAAAATGATTTTTGCTCTATTCAAAATGGTCTACTAGGATATAGTAGAAGCCTTGTCAAAAGGAAAGTCCTAGAGGCCAATGCCAATTTCTGTGTTTTTGAAAGCCAATGTCCAAAAATTATGGTTTTATCAAAAACTCTAAAGGCTAAACTCTCATAGATCCCCAGCGGAGTCGCCAGTCTGTTGACACTTGGCCTCGATCAGACTAGCGGAAAAACCATCGCCGCCATGCCTTCGTTCGACCACCCACCATGGCGACAGCTCCCCTGTGCGTAGGGCCCCATTGGAGGGCCCCTTTCGATGTGTATGGTGTTGTTTGTATGGAGCTTTGGGTGCTCTTTCTCTAGATGGAGGAAGGTACGTCTACCTTTGGCGTTATGGTAGGAATTTAGGCCAAATTTTAAGGGATTACTAAAGGTAAGTGAAGTCGGCACCAATCATTGGGTTTTTCTAAGGTGCGATTGGTCACCTGTTTCTAGTTGATTTTATAACCAATCCTAGGTTAAGAAAAATGGTATTTTTCCTAATCTAAAGCGGATGGAAAAAAATATTGATTCTTAGGTTTGGTTACGTGTGGGGAAGGTGTTAAGCACCCCATAACGCATATCTAAGGATAGTCCTTTGTTTTGATAAAACCTTAATTTTTGGAAATTGGCAGCAAAAACATGATTTTGGCTTTGGCTTTCGGGGCTTTGCATGCATGGGGGTTTTGAGGTTTGGCTTTTGAATAGGTGTGGTCCTAATCTATGCTATCCTAAGGCATTATAACAAAGTACTAGATTTCCACGGTGAAAATCTGGTGGCAAGTCACCTTACTTTCATGGCAGAAATTAGGCATCGCTTGCCTTAGGCGACATAGACTGTAACACTCAAATCGAAAGGGGGCGAGCAGGTATATATATACACATACATCATGCACAATGCTAGCACACAAAGCAGGAAAGTAAATGCCTACATCCCTAAAGCATGACCCAAAATATAAGTGTAGAAAAATAAATAGGGGTCACCATAATCTAGAGATGAGGATGAATGGTACATGGCATAATATACCTAATACAAACCATCTAAGGGAGAAAGGGAGGAGGAAGGAAGGGGTTTAAAAGAGTACATAACCAAAGGGGAAGCCTAAACTCCTAGACCTATTAACTGCAGCCGCTTGGCTCAAATCAACATACTCGCACCCTTGCCCTTTTTGTCTGCACCTGGGGGACCGTGCCCTAGCTCCATATGTGTACATGCAAAGGTAAAGACAAGAAAACCAGTAGGCAAGCAATGGAAGGAAAAGATCTAAATAACAAGTGAAAAGGGATAAAGCAGATAAGCATGATAGACATGGCAAGCAAACAAGTGAGGAAGTAAACAAACAAACAAAAACAAAAAAAAGGGCAAACAACTAGGAAGTAAACAAAAGGTGGTGTCTGCGAGGGACAAATGTAGGTTTGGATCAAATGTCAATAACTTCCTTGTGTTGAAGTATGGACGACACACTAGCGAGCAAGACTCATGCATGGACATGTAAGCAAGCATGTCAAGATGCAAAGTGTTAGGACATATGTGAATCATGTTAGGAACATATGTCAATATAGAATTAGCTAATCCTTTGACAAAACACACTTTACTTGTAATTGGGTAGATCTAGGATGTGTTTAATGCTTCAAGGAACAAGGTTTCAAGTTCAAGTGTTAAAGCCATGCAAGTCTGTCCGAGAAACAAGTGAAGAAGTGCTGGATTTTAAATCTCAATAGCTAGCTCAAAAGCCAGTATCTATCGAGGTTTAAACAGCTGTTTCAGCCCGATACTTGACAACTACTCGATAGATAGGCTATCTATCAAGGTTTATGAAAATCAATTTGTCAGATCTAATTTCACTCCAATCTGTGAATAGATGTTTGCGCTTTCTTTTCTCACAACCCTAAACATATATAAGGATTGTTTTAAGGGCTGTCACAGCCAGTGGCGGAGTTAGAATTTTAGTTTAGGAGGGGCAAGGTTTAAAGACAATATTAAACTAAAATAACCTTATAAAAACTAATCAATATTAATAACCTAATAAATAAACAATTGTAAATAACTATAATTGTTATACAAAATTTAATATAAGTATAAACTATAGTTTAATTTTTCATAACAAATTTAATTTGCTCAACAGTATTTGACGTTTTATATTTTTAAACTGTTGCATAGTCACTAATAATCAAAGTAAAAAAGTATAGCAATAAGCCAATAACCTATAAAATTGGAAACTAAAAAGTCAAGAAGGAGAAAAAAGGGATAGTGGAGGTTTGGGAATTTCAATACCGTACTGGGACATTAGTTAGTTTATCTTTTATATATAAAAATAATAATAATAATAATAATAAAGAGTGTAAAATTTAAGACCACCATCATTGCGGTGAAAAAAAAACCCCAAATAATAATAAAAAATAAGAAAAAGGATAACAGAAGAAAATTGAGTTAAACAGTAAAGTGTCATATATGGTGATAAGCTATAAATTTGGACAATATGAAAGCTTAAAAGAGAAAATAAGTAGTACTATTGTAAGTGGGATGATCTATGCAGCTTTTTCCCTTTTTATTTTTACGTGTCAGGATTGTTTTTCTATAACAAGACATTTTGTCTTTTTGAATTTTTTTCCTATGTTGGGCAAAGCATTTAAGAAAGGAACCTAAATACTATAATCTAGGGGACTTTTCAGGAGGAGTCAGGGGGGGCAATTGCCCCCTCTCGCCCCCCCCCCCCCCCCCCCCCCCCCCCCCCCTTGGCTCTGCCCCTGGTCACAGCTAATGCAACTCAATGCAAAAGTTTTTCACAAGCATATTATGAACCGAAGACATATGCCCTTGTTTATCTTTCTATTCAAGAAGCTGTTGTGTTTATGCATCGCAGGGTTTTATAACCAAGGAGCTTTGTGATCTTCATCGTGTTGATGAACTGAAGAACTTTGCATCCAACATCTTTCTCAAGTTGGTGAGTAAGTCGCGTACTGGGATCCATTTCGAATTGCTTAGTCACGTACTGGGAGCCGTGCATTAAACTGAGAGATTGTCACTACAGAACAAGTCCAATTGGGTATTGGGGTAAGGGCTCAACTGTAGGTTGGTATTAGGTACTAGGATTCTTTTACTTGTAACCGCTTGTTGTGGTAATAGTGAATTCTCAAGAGTAGTGACCTTAAAATCACTCGGTGGGGTTTTTGCTATATAGGTTTTTCCCATTTGTAAACAAATCACCGTGTCAATTTATTTTCCGTTGCATTTTAACTTAGTTGGTGATTTGTTTGTGCTACCACGCTTATTGCAAGAAAATTGAATTAATTAATTAACTTGGCCAATTAATCAGTTAATTCATCACAAGGGGTCAATACATTCTTGGCCTATCACAAAGAAAGCCAATAGGTAGCATAAACAAGCATAGTAAGCATATCATCGCACGGAGCGAAAAAGGGAAGGGCACGCAGGGAGCAACTCGACATCTGGAGATGCCTCCCAAATGGTTATATCCAAAGAAGGCCTCATGGGCGTTGGGTGTAACCAAACAAGATCAAGCCCACGAAGGGCGTCAAGCATGGCAAAGCCTAGAATAAGAGAGGTTAACACAGGCATAAAGCATAGAAGCAAGCAAGCATAGACATGCAAATAGGGAGATCCAAACCCTTTGATATAGGCCGAGGTGTATGGATGATGACAAAGACCACAGGGTCTAGATCAGGTCCTAACCATTTGGCCAAAATACAAGAAATGCGATAAAAGGAACAAAAGGGCTACAATAGCACATGACATGACAAACAAAGCCTAGGTCTAAGCACACGAACATGGAATGGGGTGCACAAGCACATAAAGCATGTAGAGAACATAGATCCAAGAACACGAGCATGTGGAAACCTAGATCTGGACATATAAGCATGTGAAAACATAGATCTGAGCATACAAGCATGTGAAAACATAGATCTGGGCATAGATATGGCATCACGTGTGTGACCATGTGAAAGCTTAGCACGTAGACATGATGGAACATGAATCCGAGCATAATAGACATGTACGGGTGTAGATCTAAGCATGAAACATGGCGAAAAGCGAATAAACTCATAGATCCCAAGCAAAGCCTAGGAAGCATGTGAGTGCATAACCCTAACATCAACATAGAGCAAAAGGAGGAATGAAATGTCGGAAAATATGGCATAAAACCCTAAGCATGTAGAAACATAGATCTAAGCACGAAACAAGGCATAAAATATAACAACCAAGAAAACTAAGCTAAAATACACATAAAGCAAGAAATACGCTAAAGAAAGCAAGAAATCATGTTATTCTAGCAAAAATAGCAAGATAAATGCTAGAAAAAGATTTAGAAGGTTAGGGGTGTGGATGATAGCTAAAAAAGCTACATCCATACCCCTAAACCCCAAATCCAAAGTGTAGAACCAAGGAAAGGAAGATTGGATATAAGAACAATACCTTGTGTCTTTGGTGAGGAGAGAAGAATCAAGAAGCTTTGATGTGTGTTTTACGTGTTTTTCGATGTTTGGAAGAGAGAAAAAAACGTGTGGAGAGGCCGGGAAGAAGGTAAACTTCAGAAAAAATGTGGTCTTCTTGGTCTGTGGGGTGCCTGGGGCTATTTATAGCCCCGACACCCCTAGAAAGATCTTGACTCCCTGTTTCTAAAAAGGAATGGATCTTAAAAATCCAACGGTTGGATCAAAAGTTATGGCTCTCAGAAGTTTATGGTGCATCGATCAGTGCGCCACCTTGGTTTTCCTGATATCTCGGTCATTCTAACTCTGATTTCGACCCATGAATAATCGTTGGAATGAGAATTTGATAATCTTCTCAATGGCGTTGGTTTCAACCCGTTTTGACAGTCGGATCAAAGTTAGGGTTTTTGAGCCCACCCAAGATCGACTTTGGGTTAAACTTGGTCAAAGTTGTTAAAAATCTCCGAGAAGCTCGGGTTTGATGTCAAACTATGAAAAACGTTGTTTTGTGAAAGTTTGGACCTCATTTGATCTTTGGTCAACCCTAGGATTGACTTGTGGCGTTTTATGTCATTTTAGCTGAAAGATGCACTTGGGTGCCCTGATGCCCGAACGGGTTGCACCACGCTCCTCTTGATGTTCTTGCGGACCCATGGAAAGAAAATGATATTTTTTGGAGTTTTTGGGGTTTGACATGCAAATTGAGGGTGGACAAAATACAGTATCAACACAAGGTTACAGGAATGCCAGCTAAACAACCCTGCAATTGAGTTTGGACAAATTCATGATTGTCCACTGGTCAACCCTAGGATTGACTCGAGCACGAGCAATTTCTCCATTAGTGAGAAGGTCGGCCAACTAGATGGAAGGACAAGATTGAACTGGAATCATTGCAAGAGGGTACATATGTTAAACTTGAGTCAACACTTGGTCACCAAGATACCAGTACCTCCCATGGCCATACTCAAACAATACTTGATGGTTACTCAGCTCTTGGGCCCATTCACACTTAACAAGCTCCTCACATCCAAGCCAAGGATCCAAATACCTTTGAAAATCACCAAGAACCCAAAATGAAAGGAAGCTAAACCCGAATCAAACACAAAACCCCACAAAAGAAAAAAACTCACATCATCGGCAGTCAAGTTATCAATCACCATATGCCAAACTTGCAAAGAACGCTTGGAAGGCGTTGACAAATGATACTTGGGCAACCAAAGGAGAAACTTGGGATACATATCACTAATATTTGCTAAAACTTGAGGACCAACCCCAAAATACTCATACATCCAGACCTAAAAAAAAATCAACATACATCATCAGTGATATAACAACCAAAATGACTTTCCAAAACATACACATAGCCAAGAATTCAAAACCTCACCCGCCAAACAAACGGTGTACCTCCTAAGCTTGAAAGGCTATGCTGAGAAAGTTGAGTCATGAAATGCAAAAGGGTAGTGAAGCCATGCCATCCCAATCATAATTTTTGATCCAGCTAATATCCCTCAAACTCCACAAATAACGCAAGCTCACAATACTACCCAAGTCTGGACATAAGAGGGTTTCAATGAAGAGAAGCATGAACATGTGAGTGCTAGTTGCTACTATCTTACAGCTCTCAATATTGGTGTACAACCACATTAAGGAGAAATTTTTTCTCGTCATTTTCGAAGGTATCACCCCCAAAAAACTTTTAATCTCTAATGTGGTGATGAAATCACTAACTTTAATTCTTTCACCATTAGGGATGGCAATTTTTGCCCGACCCATGGATACCCGGCCTGACCCGGCCCATATGGGCCGGATTTTATCCGGTACAATTAAAAATAGGGTCGGGTTTGGGTTAAAAAAAAAAAAAAAAAAACCCGAAGCAGGTCTAGGTCGGGTTCGGGTTTTTACAAAAACTCGGCTCAAACCAGGACTCGGCCAGACCCGGTATATATATATATGTATAATTATAATAACCTCTTTTATATATATATATATATATATATATATATATATATATTGTTACAACCCTAACTAAAATACCTCACCTCAAAATCTCTCTAGACTTCAGAGCTGCCTCTCATCTCTTTCTCTTCAACTCACAACTTTGACTCCCTCTCCTCTCATGTCTCACGCCATCAGCCTCTCTCATGTTCTCATGTTTCACACCGTTAGCCTCTCTCATGCTCTCAGCCTCTTGGTCTCATTCTCTTTGCCGAAGAAGATGAAGAAGAAATCCTATGATTCTTGCCGCAAAGATTTTCACTCTCTCATGCTCTCATGTTCTTCTTCCATTTTTTCTTTATTTGATTAGTGGGTTTGGGATTTAGATTCTCTTTGTTTAACCTGTGGGTTTGGGGATTTAGATTTTGTTGTTAAGATTTGATGTTCCTTGCATGTACTTGTTTTAGATTTTGATTTCAAATGTATTTGGTTTCTGTGAATCGTTTGATTTCAAATGTATTTGGTTTCTGTGAATAGGAAATTTGACTGGGTATGGTGGATTTAATTTGAGATTTATTTGGATTTGTTGTTTGTGCTGCACTGTTGCTGTGATTCTTTTTTCAGGAAAACCATTTTTTTTTTAATTGATTGGGCCACTGTTAGGGGCTAAAGATTGGGCCTTGAAGTGGCCTGGCTAGGCGAGGCCCGCGGGGTAGGTCTGGGCCCCGGAAAAAAAAATCCTTTTAATAAATAGGCCAGGTCCAGGCCAAGGGTCCTAGCCCACAAGTCAGGTACGAGTATGCAAAAACCCGGCCCGAACCCGACCCGTTGCCATTCCTATTCACCACCCAATTTTAAGCCAGTAATGGCCGAAAAGTCATAGGGTGTCAACATCAGCTCACCAATGCCTGGAAAATAGAAAATTTAAGTAGTGTCCCAAAACCGCTTTGACAAAGCAAGGAGTAATTGAAGATCCTTATACTCATGTGTGTTGATATCGCATTTTGTCCACCCTCGATTTGCGTGCTGGACCCTTGAAAATCTAAAAATATTATTTTCTCTCTACGGGGCCCTGAAAACATCTAGAACGATGTGGCGTAACCCGTTTGGGCTCTAGAGTACCTGAAGTGGCTTTTTCCACTAAAAGGATCAAAATGCCCTTGGACAGCCCTAGGTTTAACTAAAGGTCAATCATTGTCCGAACTCTCACTAAATGACATTTTTCACAGTTTTACTTCAAACCTAATCTTCTTAGAGATTTTTAGCAACTTCGAGTGAGTTTGACCAAGTTTGACCCGAAGTTGATCTTGGGTGGGTCTAAAAACCCTAATTTTGATCCGGTTGCCAGAACAGGTTGGAACCAATGCCATTGTGAAACAAATCCTCATTCCAACGACTGTTCATGAATCAAAATCGAATATAGAATGGTTGAGATATCACGAAAATCAGGATGCAGTATCGATTGTTGCATCGTAAACTTCCAAGAGCCATAGCTTTTGATTCGACCATTGGATTTTTGAGTTCCATACCTTTTTAGAAACTGAAAATCAAGATCTATCCAAGGGAACCAAGATCAACTATATCAGACCTATAGTGGCCGCCGCCTCAATTTTCACACCCAGGGCTATAAATAGCCCCAGGCACACCCCAGACCAGGGGGGACACATTTTTCCTGAAATTTTCCTTCTGTGCTCTCTATGTTTTCTCTCTCTTCCAAACACCAAAAAAAACACCCAAAAACACTCTAAAAAACACAGCAAAGTCTCTTGATTCTTCTCTCTTCACCAAGAACACAAGGTATTGCTTTTCTAACTAATCTTCCTTTCCTTGGTTCTACACCTTGGATTTGGGGTTTAGGGGTGTGGATGTATCATTTTAGCTGTCATCCACACCCCTAACCTTCTAAATCTTTTTTCTAGCATGTTCTTGCTCTTTTTGCCACAATAATATGTTATATTGCTTTCTTTAGCGTGCTTCTTGCTTTATGTGCGTCCTTTTCTTAGATCTATGTGTTTATGTGCTTTTTGCCATATTTAATGCTTAGATCTATGTCCTTACAGGCTTATATGTGTAGATCTACGTGTTTAGGGTTTTTATGCCATGTTTTGTGCTTAGATCTATGTCCTTACATGCTCATATGTTTAGATCTACATGCTTAGGGTTTTATGCCATGTTTCCTTTGTTTCGTTCCTCTCTTTGCTCTGCATTGATGTTAGGGTTATGTGCTCATGTGCTTGATACCATGTCTATGGTTATTCTTTGCTCGGATCTATGTGTTAATATGCTTTTCGCCATGTTTTGTGCTTAGATCTGCTTCCGTACATGCTTATATGCTTGGATTCACATTCTTCCATGTTTATGTGCTAAGCTTTCACATGCTCACACATGTTTTGCACATGCCTGTGCCTTGATCTATGTTTATGTGCTTAGATCTACATTTTCACATGTTTGTGTGCTTAGATCTAGGTTTTCACATGCTTGTGTGCTTAGATCTATGCTCTGCTTGCTTTATGCTAGCTTTCCATGTGCTTGTGTGCTCCATGCCATGTTTGTGTGCCTAGACCTAGGCTATGTTTGTCATGCCATGTGCTATTGTAGCTCTTTTGTTGCTTTGTCTTTCTTTCTTGTGTTTTGGCCGATTGGTTCGGACCTGATCTAGACCCTATGGTCTTTGTCACTGTCTGTACACCTTGGCCTATATCAAAGGGTTTGGATCACCCCATTTGCATGTCTATGCTTGCTTGCTTCTATGCTTTACGCTTGTGTTATCCTCTCTTGTTCTAGGCTTTGCCATGCTTGACGCCTTTAGCGGGTTTGTGGTTGTGTTGTTACATCCGACACCTGTGAAGCCATGTTCGGATGTAACCATTCGGGGATGCATCGCCATGATGCCGTTTGCTTCGTGCGTACCTTCCACTTTTTCGCTCTGTGCGATGATATGCTTGCCATGCTTGTTTGTGCCACCTGTTGGCTTTCTTTGCATCTTTACACGCTTGCATATATGTCCATGCTTGAGTCTTGTCTACTAGTGTGTCATCCATACTTCAACACAATGAAGTTATGGACATCTAATCCAAACCTACATTTGTGCCTCGTGGACACCACATTTTGTTTGTTTCCTTGCTTGTTTCCCTTCTTGCTTGTTGGTTAGCTTTCTTGCCTTTGTCACATGCTATGCTTGCCATATTTATCTTCTCATTTGTTTTACATCCTTTTTCCATTACCTGCACATTGTCCTTCCATTACTTGTCTGCTGGTTTTCTTGTCTTTGCATGAACACACATGGAGCGAAGACACACGGAGCTAGGGCACGATCTCCTAGGCGCAAGCAAAAAGGGCATGGATGCAAGCATGTGGTCGAGCCAAGCAGCTGCAATAACTAGGTTTAGGGTTTAGCTTTTTCCTTTTGGTTATGTACTCTTTTAAACCCCCTCCTTCCTCCTCCCTTTATGCTTTAGATGGTTTGTATTAGGTATATCATGCCTTACCATTCGTCCTCATCTCTAGAGTATGGCGGCCCCTATTTATTTTCCTACACTTATATTTTAGGCAATGCTCTAGAGATGAGCACCCGAAGCTCAGCGTGAACCATATACCATGCATTATTGAGAGGGGCCCTCCATCGGGGCCCCACGCGTGCGGGAGCTATCGCCCCGACCAGTGGTCGAACCAGGGCCTGCGATAGTTGCGACGGTTTTTCCACTGCCGTTCTCGATCGAGGGTGGGCATTGACAATGTGTATCATGATTCAATAGACCATGGAAAAAGGTTTGGAAGCCGGCTTCATTAATGATGTTCTTAATGTCTGGGGACAATATCTCCCGTATGCCTTTCAACATCTAGAGTCTACCTTTACTCTTGAGGTTCTGTAAAACCAAGTTTATCCAATCATTAGGATGCCCACAAAATACCATGTCCCCAAAATACTCATTCGAACAAAAAATCCCATGTCCAAACAAAATTTTTCCATGACCAACAAAAAAATTCAATGACCAACAAGAAATTTCTATGTCAAAAAAAAAAAAAATTTCCATGGCCAAAACCAAAAATTCCTTACCACGATAAAAGTTTTTTTTTTCATACCCATAACCACAAAAATTTCCATACCTATGAGATAGGATTACACATTCGAAAAAAATTTCCGCTCTCATCAAAAATGAATTTGTTCGACCAAATCCATACATTAAATTTCCATGATTTCAATACCCACAAAATTGAATTCAAAATTCATTCATCAATGTGAAAAGTTACAGACATTGCCAAGTTTCATGAGTCATCAACATTGTCCAAATTTCATCATGCCAAATAACTCAACAATTTAGAAATGCCCCAAGGCAAAGATTACAACATGATCACAAGAATTTCCAACCAAATCATACAATGTCCAAAATTTTAACAAGAGCAAACAACAACAAAATGACAATGTCTCAACATCAAGCTCCCAACAAAACATGAAATCAACAAATTTCCCAACAAAGAAACCAAAAAAATGAGCTCACCTTGAAGTCTTTTTTGGAGTGTAGCGCATGGGTCTTAGGGTCTTGGAGGAGCCCTTCTTCCTCATTCCATTCAAGGGATGGGTGATATTGTTTTCCCATGAAAAGTAAGAAAAGATGGTCCCTTGGAAGATGCCATTGTCAATGCAAAAAAAAAAAAAAAAAAAAATTTAAAATGGAGGTTTGGAGATGGGTTTCAAAAGTGGGTTTGTAGCAAAGATGGTCAAGAACTCAAAGATCTGAAAAATATTGAGGGAGATGAAGGAAAGTAAGTTTAGAAGCTTAGGGAAGTGATTTTCTAGAGAAAAAAATGGTGTGATGAGGGAGAAAATGCAGGTGGAGGAAGTGAGTGAATAGTGACAATGGAGGAAAAGAGAGGAGTGAGGAGGGAAGAGCAAAAAAAAGATGAAGGAAAAGAGAGAGGGAGGTCCAAAATTCGGCCCCCCCTTTTTTTATTAATCTAAATTTTTGTGTTAACTCAGGTTTGACTGAGTTGACTTAGTTAACTCCCCCCCAAAAAAAAAAAAAAAAAAAAAAAACCAAATTTGAGAATTTTTTTTTTGTTCTTTTTTAATAAAAAAAGGAAAGAACAAAAAATGAATGAAAAAAAAAAAACTTTTCAAATATTTTCAAAGACAAATGACATCAATTTCAAGAAAATTTTAATTTTGAAAGAAGAAAAATGAATTTTTAAAGATGATCAAGAATAAAGGGTATCATTTTTTAAAAAGAGAGTTTCAAATTCTAAAAATTCAAATTTCAAATTTCAAATTTCAAGTTCCAAATTTCAAAGAAAAAAATCTTTTTCAAAGGACTACAAAAATCAATCAAGGTTTTCTTTCTAAAAGGGGAAATTCAAATTAAAAAAAAAAAAAAAAAATGAGAGAGAAAGGAAAATCACACATCTCAAAATAATGGAACAAAAAAGCACATCTCAAAATAATGGAACAACAAAGCACTTATCATTTAAAATCTAATTCCAAATTTTGATCTTTTGTAGGCAAGATTGAGATAGAGAAGACTTTCAATTGCCCTAGGTTCCGAGGTAGAGAAGCCCCTTGGTTACCTTCCATTCAGATCAAGGTAGAGAAGCTCCTTGGTCACCCACAATTCAAGATTGAGATAGAGAAGCCTCTCAATCACCCCAGGTTTAGAGGTAGAGAAGCCCCTTGGTTACCTTCCATTCAGATTGAGGTAGAGAAGCCCCTTGGTCGCCCATAATTCAAGATTGAGATAGAGAATCCTCTCAATTGTCCCAGGTTCTGAGGTAGAAAAGCCCCTTGGTTACCTTCCATTCAGATCAAGGTAGAGAAGCCCCTTGGTCGCCCACAGTTCAAGATTGAGATAGAGAAGTCTCTCAATTATCCTAGGTTCTGAGGTAGAGAAGCCCCTTGGTCGCCCACAATTCAAGATGGAGATAGAGAAGCCTCTCAATCGTCCCAGGTTCCAAGGTAGAGAAGCCCCTTAGTTACCTTCCATTTAGATCGAGGTAGAGAAGCCCTTAGGTCATCCACAATTCAAAATAGGTTCCAAGGTAGAGAAGCCTCTTGGTTACCTTCCATTCAGATCAAGGTAGAGAAGCCCCTTGGTCACTCACAATTCAAGATTGAGATAGAGAAGCCTCTCAATCACTCCAGGTTCCAAGGTAGAGAAGTCCCTTGGTTACCTACCATTCAGATCGAGGTAGAGAAGCCTTTTCGTCGCCCACAATTCAAGATTGACATAGAGAAGCCTCTCAATCATCCCAAGTTTCGTGGTAGAGAAGCCCCTTTGTTACCTTCCATTCAGATCGAGGTAGAGGAGCCCCTTGGTCGCCCCCACATGTGGATTGAGATAGAGAAGCCTCTCAATCCACCCGAGATTCAGAATTAGATAGAGAAGCTTCTCAGTCACCCCAGATTTCAAGATTCATTTCAAGTTTATCAGTTATCAAGTATGTTGAGTATTCGTAATTTTCATTTTTCAAAATAGCAAAACACTAGTTCTATGTTCCAAGGTTTTAGGTTCTAGGGCCAAGTAATCTCTGAAAAGTCATCCTCAATTAAATCATGGATGCTAAAATCAATGTCTTTGTTTTACATTGACATTCGCTTTGCAAGCACTATTAATGAGGGGCATTATGTAGACACTCAATTTTGCACCCATAATTTAATCTTGGAAGATGACAAGAGTGACCATTCATATACCCAAAATTTAGAATTGCATTACATGCATTAATTCATTCATTGTATATCATAAAAATGATCTTGAGGTTCTAGCGGTCACGATGGTATGTCCGATTCTCAAATCAGACTGTTGGATTGAAAGATATCACAAGATCAAGTTTTCACGGTTTGCATGCATTTTGTTTAGGTGGAACCAATCACGTGTGATTAATTTCAATTAATTTTGGTTGGTTAAACAATTAAAATTAATTAAATAATTTTGTGATTGGTTGTTAGTTAGTGTCAAAAATAGATCTGCTTGCATGGGAATAAAGTGGATAATCAGAAAATAAAGAAGTTGTGGATAATCAAGTCTTTTTGGAATATTTATCTACAAGATAATTATCACTTTAGAGACCTGAATATCAAGGAAAAGAAATTAATTTTTAGATTACGAATTAAAAACGCATCTAGGTGCAATTCCCAACTAAAAAATCCTTGAAAAAGGAGTCCAAATTGGACCAAAACTCAAACACGAGATCGGCACCGAAGTGGGCCATTTGGCACTCTTGGAGTGCCGATTGGCACATGGCAAGTGCCGATTGGCCCAAATGTTCGACCTGGCTCGGGGACTTCCTAATGGAGATAAAACCTATCTTTTTTCACATTTTAGAGATAAGGACGCATTCCAATTCATATCTGATCTCATTCAGCATCCCAACCTCTATAAATAGAGGAAACAAATCAGAAATAGAGGCTCTTCTCTTCTGACTTTTCAATTCCTCTTACGTTGAAGATGTTCTGGAAGCTTTTGCTTTAGGAACTTCTTTTTTGTAAGTAAAGTATTTTAGACCTCAAAGAAGTGAATAAACTTCTAAAGGGGAAAATATAATCAATCGAACCTCCATTTTGAGAGGCAATAACACGACTCCACCCATTCACGTGGGTTTGGCCCAACATCCATAAAAAAAAGGGCTAGGGGCGTGGTCTCTCACAGTGGCAACTCCACTGGGGATATTGAGGGCTAAACTTCAATTTGGTTATGGTGGCCAACCATGTCATTTTTTTATTATTTCTTTTTGTATATAATATGTATAATATGTCATCATATTGCATGCCATGCATCATTTGCTTGAACGAAATTTATTTTATTTCTGTGCTAGCCCAAAAGCCAGGTAGTATTAGTTGTAGATTATGGTCATCTTGAGACTCACATGCAGTGGTGAACCTACCACCCATCGCGACAAGGATCATCATGGTTATTCCATGGTGGTTCATAGGGACAAACTATACTGTTTGGACCAACGCGGCACTCCTAGCGTCACGTGTTGGGAGTTATGACGCTCTAGCTTGTAGGGACCTTTAACCTACCTTCTACCCATTTTGTAATGACCCATAGAACCTACCTTTAAGCTGGTCCATGTAAATTGCATTTCATTACACATGTCTTTGCCCGTTGCTTGAACCATGATGACTCAAGGCCAACACTTGAGCCCATCATGATTGTTTGAACCTTGTATGTTGTGAATGAACTCAAGCCTAAAAGCCTATGATTGAACTCTTCTTGATATGGAAACCCAAAATTGTTTCTTGAATCATTCTAAGCCCAACACTTGAGCCCATCAAAGGTGTATACGCATTATCAACATCAAAGGCCAAAAGCTCACAAGATGCATGCCTTCCAAGTGTAAGGTCAAGCCATTTCAAGCAAATACCAAAAGATCATAATCGAGGTTCAAGCCTTCCAAGTGCAAGCCCAAGCCATTTCAATCAAATACCAAAAGATCATAATCAAGGTTCAAGCCCACCAAGTCTTAAGCATCCTCAATGGACCAAGAAGAAGAAAGCGGCCTAACTTTGTCTCACTCCACATTTGGTTTGCAACATCATGGTTAAGCTTAAAGTTTGTTTGTTTATTCCATGTTTCTATGTTTCTTTGAATTCTAAAAATCCATGTAGCATTTGATGTATTTTGTTCATGTGTATATATATATATATATATATATATATATTCTTTTTTAACTGCCAAAAAAAATCAAGATTCCCGTATCTTTCCAAAAAAAAAAAAAAAAAAAAAAAAAAAAAATTTTAAATGAAAGAGTGTTTGGACTAGGGGCATTGGGCCTTTGAGTCATTTAAAAAAAAAAAATTCTCCTTTCAAAATGGTACATGAGGATCCCTTGGACAAAACTTTTTATAAATCTTGATGTTTAAAGGCTTGAGCAATCAACTTGTACCAAGGAATGATTAATTTCATTTGATCCATGTAAAGACTTTTGCTACTTGACTTAGAATATAAGAAGAAATGGTCTTAAAAGGAAATAAAAAAGAAATCATCCATCGGAAACTCCTAAGAATCCATGCATTCGATATAATGTTAAAAATCTTTTGTTTCACAACATTAGAGCATTCATACTTTTTCTTTTAAGATGAATTTATTAAAAGAGCTTGAGTCATTGTGCCTACAAGCCAGCATTACTAGGGATAAGAGGCCATCTTTGGTTAAACCAAATTATTTCCTATTACCTAGAATGTTCATTATCTATTGCTAGCCCATTTAAGCCTTTAAACATTTAGCTTCTTCTTTTTTTTTTTTTTTTTTTTTTTTTTTTTTTTTTTTTTTTTTTTTTTGCATGAACCCACTAAAATCTAAACTTGGGGTGGGAAAAATCAAGTTATGCATACTTAAATCTCGTGTTGAGGAAGACTCAACCTTGTAGCTTTGAAACTAATTGATAATGTTCTCCTAGAAGACATGAAAGACAAGTAGAGGATTCATTAAGTTAAAGATAAGAGATCATCAAAGAAAAATGAGTTTTCATTCAATCAAGGAAAGAGAAATGAAATTCTAGTGTGCATCAAGTTTGAAGAGCCTAAAATTCATCATGCCAAGAGGAATACAAGGTTCATCCAAAAGAGAGTTCATCGAAAAAGGAAAAGATTCATCAAGCGTAAAAAAGTGCAAGTGCATCGAGGCAAGGAAGAAGTCTAGAGAGTGCATCAAAATGATTAAAAATCATTAAGCTGAGAAAAACAAGGAAGGCAAAAGGTCCCCAAAAAGTTCATTCAATCAAGAGATGAAAGACCAAAAAAAAAAAAACCCTGCTAGGCTGAAAACCCAAAAGGGCAGTTTAAGCAAAAGTTAGGGCCAAAAAGGAAAGAAGAGAAAAGAAAAAGCCCACTAGGCTGAAAACCCAAAAGGGCGGCCTAGGCAAAAGTCAGGGCCAAAGAAAAGAATAAGAAAAGAAAGGTAAAATCCTAGCAAATTGAAAACTTGAAGATGTAATCTAAAATGAAAAGGATTTTACAAGATGAAAGTCTAGAGTTATGATTCAAGAGGAATTAGCTTAAAAACAAATGTTGATACAAGTGACCAATGAAGACTCCTCTAATACTTGATTTTTGAGTAATGCATACTTGGGGGAAACATCATAGGAAATTTTGAGCCTTTTATATCTTTCATTTCATAACCCAAACCTGGCCTACATTACACCCCATGAGTAAAGACCTCCTTGAAGTGTTGCTAGTTGTAGGCACATCTTAAACTCTAATATTATTTTCTCTTGAATTAAAAATGAAAAATGCTTATATTGTCAAACCCCACTGGGTGATATGTCCAAGGACAAAACTTTTCAAATTCTCAAATCCTCAAATGACTCAAAAGAACATCAAATCTTGGAGCACTCTCCTTGTTTGCACCCAACAATGTGATTCCTAAATATTATCACATTTCATTTCTTGGTTGCCTTTGGAGACTTAATTAGATAGTGTTCAAAAGAAAGAAGCAAATTTGATTGCATGAGTTTAATGATCTTGATCCTTCCTAATTAAAGAGATCTGTTTGATTCTTAAACACTATGATTTTCCAAAATGGTTGTTCAAAGGATCACATCTTGTTCAAAAAAAAAAAAAAATGGAAGTTTGTTTTTTTTCAAATAAGAAAAAGAAAAGAGAAATCTCATTTAAAATAATAATAATAATAATAATTCTTTTCCAAAATCTAGTTCTCCTGAACTATGTCTTGACCTAATCCTCTATGAGAAAGGTACGTAGGCGGCCTTTCAAAGGCCTGGTACCAATCACCCAAATAACCTTGGAGAACAAAGTCAAAACCATGTGACAAAATTGTTTCGGTACATGTTAGGTTAAGCCGATTTGTTTGCATTAAGTAGGTTTAAACTTGGGCATTGGCCTATTTATATTTTGTGCAGATATGTTCTTCTTGCATGAAAGTATGTTTTCATTTAAGGCATCAATCCATTTGTTTGCAAGCATGTCCACACTTAGGACATTGGCCAAAAATGTTTCCACGATAATTTGTTTCTAACAAGCTTGAGAAAGAAAGCCTTTTTGCATGAACCAAGGATGGCAGACCATGATCTTCTTCCATATTCCCCAATGGTCGCAACATCAAATTAACTTAGCTCCCATCCAAGCATGGAATATGCCCCAAACTAGGGGCATTGGCTAAGTACTTCCAACTTCTTGTAAAATAACTCCATTTCTAATTTTATCTTGCATTTTTATAGGAATCAAAGTGAAGGACCCATTATGCACTCTCATATAGCCAGATAATAGCATGAACTATACACTGTAGGATCAACAGTAGCTCTCCTACCCTCAGGGGATCAACCTTAGTTCTCCTGAAACCTATAGGATCGATAGTAGCTCTCTTACCTCCAAGGGATCGACCTTAGTTCTCCTATACACTGTAGGATCGATAGTAGCTCTCCTACCTCCAAGGGATCGACCTTAGTTCTCCCGAAACTCATAGGATCGACCTTAGTTCTCCTATACACTGTAGGATCGACAGTAGCTCTCTTACCTATAAGGGATCGACCTTAGTTCTCCTGAAATTCATAGGATTGACTTTATAGTTCTCCTATACACTATAGGATTGACAGTAGCTCTCCTACATTCAAGGGATCGACCTTAGTTCTCCCATAACCCATAGGATCGACTTTAGTTCTCCTATACATGGTAGGATTGACAATAGGCCTCCTACATTCAAGGGATCGACCTTAGTTCTCTCAAAACTAATAGGATCGACTTTAGTTCTCTTATACACTGTAGGATTGTTAGTA
Organism: Quercus lobata; assembly: GCF_001633185.2. Lineage (NCBI taxonomy): Eukaryota > Viridiplantae > Streptophyta > Magnoliopsida > Fagales > Fagaceae > Quercus > Quercus lobata. The sequence continues at coordinate 60,752,120 of NC_044913.1, forward strand.
GATCTCTTACATTCAAGGGATCGACCTTAGTTCCCGAAACCCATGGGATCAACCTTAGCTCTCCTATAAATTGTAGGATCGACAGTAGCTCTCCTACCTTCAAGGAATTGACCTTAGTTCTCCCGAAACTCATAGGATCAACTTTAGTTCTCCTATATACTGTAAGATCGACAGTAGCTCTCCTATATTCAAGGGATCGACCTTAGTTCTCTCGAAACCCATAAGATAGACTGTAGCTCTCCTATACACTGTAGGATCGACAGTAGCTCTCCTACCTTCAAGGGATTGACCTTAGTTCTCCCAAAACTCATAGGATAGACTTTAGTTCTCCTATACACTATAGGATCAACAGTAGCTCTCCTACATTCAAGGGATCGACCTCAGTTCTCTTGAAACCCATAGGATCGACCTTAGCTCTCCTATACACTGTAGGATCGACAGTAGCTCTCCTATCTTCAAGAGATTGACCTTAGTTCTCCCGAAACTCATAGGATCGACCTTAGGTCTCCTATACACTATAAGATCGACAGTAGCTCTCCTACCTTTAAGGGATCGACCATCGTTCTCCCGAAACCCATAGGATCGACTTTAGTTCTCCCATACATTATAGGATCGATATTAGCTCTCCTACTTTCAAGGGACTGACCTTAGTTCTCCTATAATCCATAGGATCTACAACAGCTATCTTATATTTCCAAACCAAAAAGGCGAAGGCTACACAAAAAAGCAGGCCTGACATGAAAGTATTCATCTCAAAACTTGTCCAAGCATTGCAACGTGCCCCAAACTAGGGACATTGGCTAGGTATGTCAAATTTATTTCAATGAATAACTCTGTTACTAATTGAAAGTATTTATTTTGCAAGAACTAGGGTCAAGGACCCATACACATTGGCACAAATATCACCTTCCAAAAATCCATCGGACCTCTAGAAAGCATGTCCAAATTTGTCAGACCTCTGGGAAGCACGTCCAAAATTCAAATCGATCAGACCTCTAGAAAGCACATCCAAATTCCAAGATCTTTGGTCCTCTGGGAAGCATGAACGAAATCCCCATCTTGTCTTGACCTTAGGTAAGCATGTCTTGTACTTTGATTTTATTCCAAAAAAAAATAAATAAATAAATGCATGCATGAACAACGTTTGGACTTGATCCTCTCACCAAGAGGTACGTAGGTAATCTCCCCTAAGATTTCGTCCACATTTTGATTCACTACATGTCGGTCTACATTTTGATTTGCATTCATCATACATTCACCACGGTAAAATACTGATTGCAAAATTTGGTGTCTTTTTCATAGGTTGACATTTGCTTTTCAAGCTCTGTCAATGAGGGCCATTCTGTTGACACTCTATTTTGCAACCCGCATTTAATATACATTGAGTATAAAAGGGGAATTTCACCTTGGAAATAGGAATTTTAATTGTGGCCATTAGATCCTTAATTTCATTTCATCAAAATGATCTTGTTGTTGTAATGATTAAATCAACTGGTCATAAGCCCTAATCAGACAATCAGATTGAAAGTTATCGTCAAATCAAGTTTTAATGGCCAAGATACACTATCACAAATTGAGTCCAACTATATGTGATTATGAACAATTGATTCCAATTGGTTATAATTATAATCAATTTGAGATTAATGACATGTCATAATTTGATTGGCTTGGACTACATTTTATGATAAAGTTGCACACACCTAATTAATTAGATAATCAAAACTAATCATTCAATGAGTAATTTGTGTAATTATCTTTTTAATTAGGGTAAATTTGGAACAAATTAAGTCTGAAATGGGAGTGATTGGAGTCTATTAATGTTAATTAGAACTAATTTGGGGCCTATCAATGTAAATTGTGTTGAAATTATTTTCTAACAAATGACCTCTGCTCACCATTTCGTTGATATATCTCATAATATTTTGAATCTTTAAATGAGGTTAATTTTCCTAGAAACTAGACATCTAGGGCTTCAATTTGACAAGAACAAGACAATTCTGATCATAATTGAGTAAGATATGATATTTGAATTTGGCTCTGCAGGCTATTACAGTAGCTACAGGAAAACCCAATTTTGCTTGCTCCTCAGTCCCACCAATCTCTATATTTAACGCACAAGATTTCCCCAAAGTCTAAAATAAGGTCTAGGTTCATGATTCTCTTTGATCCTTTGTCAACCCTCATTAAATGACCTTCCATTCATATTTTCTCCACCACTACTATTTAAACCCCCCTCTCTTTCATTCCAAAGCACACAGAAACATTCTCTCTTCCCCTCTCTTGAGTTCTAGTGAAGTTGAGTAGTCTTGTCATATCTTAGTTTTCATGAGACTCAAGTTATTGATTAAGACTTACTCTGCCTCTCCTAGTTCTTCTTTTCTACTCTACTCTTTGGACTTCCACCAAGAGCCTCCTCCTCCACCGTATGGGTCATGCATGCAAGTATAATCTCTATCCTTATCTCGTTTTTCATGTTGCTATAATGTTAATATAAGATTAGAGCATGCTAGTGTTTATTTTAATTCCTTGAATATGTTTGAATGTTCTTAAATGTTCTTATGTGTTATTCACATGTTCTTGGTTGTTCATCACATGTTCATGCATAACACTAGCTTTGATCTTAAACTAGCATCAAAAATATGAAAAAGATGTTTGTTTCATAATTCTTTCAAAACCTTGAATCTAGGATATTACCATCCACACACATTCACTAGAATTTATTTTTCAATCCAAATGCAACCCTTAATAAATTGAATTATGGTTTATCACATGCACACATAGTAAATTCAACATGCAAATTAATTGACATATTAGATGATATGATATGAATGTTGGCTATCATAATCTAGAGGACCAGTTTCCCTGGGCAAGGTGGGTGCCTAACACCTTCCCACCTTGTAACATAGCCTCTGAGCTGAGATCAAGGGTTGATAGATCAATGCCTATCCTTGTAGTTTTCAATTTCTAGAATGTAATTAGAAAACAAAGCCATGTACTTTATCTTAGATTGTATCTAGGACCAAAGTCATGTAATTTCCTATGATCAATGTAAATTCAATTTCAAATTAATAAAATGAGGAATTTTTTTAATTTTTGTTTTCTTATTTATTCCAATAATTAAATAAGTGGCGACTCCATTGTAAAACCCTTAATATAAAAGAGAAAATATAATCAGTCGAACCTCCATTTTGAGAGGTAATAACATTGATAGGCCAAAATCGTATTGACCCCTTGTGATGAATTAACCAATTAATTTAACCAAGTGAATTAATTAAGTTAATTAACATGCAAATGCTTGGTAGCACAAACAAATCACCAATAAACTAAATATGTAGCGAAAAATAAATAACACGGTGATTTGTTTACGAATAGGGAAAACCTAATGGCAAAAACCCCACCGAGTGATTTTCAGGTCACCACTCCCGAAACTCCACTATTATCAGAACAAGCAGTTACAAGTAAAAGAATCCCAAGTACCTTACCAACCTACAGTTGAATCCTTACCCCAATACCTAATTAGACTTGTTCTGTAGTGACAGTTTCCCCTTTTGATGCACGGCTCCCAAGTACGTGACTAACCAATTCCATGCATCCCAGTACACAACTTCAATCACTAACTAAGAAGGTTGTTGGCTGCAAAGTTCTTTAGTTCATCCACACGATGAAGATCAAGAAGATGCTTGGTCACAAAATCCTACGGTGCACATACATAGCAACTTCTTCAAGAGAAAGAGATGAACTAGGGCAAGAACTTCGTCTCTAGCCACAATTTGCTTGAACAGATTTTGCTCAATGCTTGTGCAACTTGTGAACTGTTTGATGGCCCTTAAAACAATCTTTTTATATGTCTAGGGTTAGGAGAAAAGAAGGCCCAAAGACACATTCATGGATTCCAAGAAAAACATAACAAAATTTCCGTTTCTTTAAACCTCGACAGATAAAAGCTATCAAGCATCTGTTGAGCATCTATTGATTGTGTGTAATTTTCTACTTTTAGGAAATCATGTGAAAAAGATGAGTTTACAAGAGTCCATGAGAGAATGGAGGCCAAACTAGAATTAAAGAGGAGCTAAATGACCATGCTTAAATGCCTAAGGAGGTGCAGCTAGAGTGCTTCGGTCATCTACCATGTTTGGAAGGTTTAAATAAGGAAAAATCAGAATCTAAAAAGGAAAAATCAGATTTGAGCACTGATCCGTATTTTGGGTTTAACTTTCTCCTCAAAAATTCAATTGACACAAGGTGAGATGGGTTGGAACCACAACTTAAATATCTACAACTTTCTAGTTTCGAGTTTTTCGAAACTCTCAAATTTTGAAGGCCAAAATTAACTCACAAGTTACTGTTGTAAACTTGGATAGAAATTAAAATAGTAAAAGTTTTATTTTCTTTGGACACTTTTTACATTAGGGTTTTGAAGGGTGGCTGGGTAGAATGAAATTGGTAGAGAAAACCTGGTATTTTCCTTTCTCTAGTGGCAGCCTAAACTCTTTGCTAGGGCTAGGGGTTATGTTTCTCTTATACGGTATGAATATTCAATGTGATTCTCTCTAAGATTTTAGACAATAACATATTTGATTGTTCAATTAGATTTCTTTTGATGTATTAATTCTTCCGTGCTTTCAATAAGTTCAATCATACTTTTCTTATTGTTTAGATGAATTACTAATAGTTTCAAATAGAAATCACATTTTAAAGTGAATGAGTTTTTTTGAAAACTATTCTAACCGCATTACTAATCGAGGTTATCATGCGTTCTTGAATTGTGTCAGTTCAACTGAATCATAAGTTTTTAATTGTATAAGAACAATCAATTATAAAATATATATTTTCTTAGATCACAAAGAATCTCATATCGATATAGGGAAACACCCCGATGCCTTGGTATTTACATTATTGATTTAAATCAGTTTTTATTATTATTCTTGTTAACAATTACCAAGCAAAAATTATTCTTCATCTTCACCAAAAGTTTTTTTTTTTTTTTTTTTTAATTACATTGTCTTTGAATTTACTCCGCTCCTTGTGGTTCGACCTCGGTACTCCGAGAATTATATTGCTACGATCTCCTGCACTTAGGAGTGAGCAAGCAGGATGACAAGTAAACCAACGTAGTGAGTCTAACCATGCCACCTAGTAACTCCCCACTTGACTCTACATACCCAGTCAATGGGACCCAAGCCAAACAAATATCCCAACTAAGCAGTGGTGTCCCTAGTGAAAGGAAGATCAAGGGCTACAGTGCTCTTAACTCTATTCCTCCTCAGGAACCCTACGGGTTGTGCCCTAGATATCACACTCAAATGGCTACAAAACCATAACTGCAATATGTGCACATAGCAGTGAAGCCTACCATTACCCATCTCACGATAGAAAGAAAGAGACCGAACAGTCTTAGAGAGAAGAGAGGGTGTAAACAAAGTGTTATGAGGTAGATTACTCACTAGGGGTAGGACTACAAAGCTAATAGAGCCCAGCTAAGAGGGGAATAACACTAAGATGAAGAAGGCAATCACAAAGGCTTTGTGCCTGTAGAGGATCTGTTGCTCCTCTAGGTCCACAAAGTCTCCTTTGTAGGTAGCAAGGCACTCAGCTAGGCCAAATTAGCAGATTAGGAAATCCAAGGGCATACTGCCTCCTAACCCACTCCCATACTAAGTCAAAACATCTACAATAGGCATCTTCAGGCCGAGTAGCTCCACCAACTGTTTGTGATAGCGAGGCGAACCGGTGACTAATAAACCCGATCCACAAGGGTAGGCAAAGAAAGAAAGCAATCATACTCATCCAAAGTAAGGACCAAGTCCATGTCCCCAACGGTAATACATCTTAAAGTTGGATCCCAACAAGTAACTATAGCCTGCAGTAAGTGCCAATCTAGAGGAGCATAAAATAGTGTTGTGGCATCTCTGAGGAACTACTTAATGTGAGCTCGGTCTTTGAAAGAGAATGAAGCCCACCACCTCTTGAGCTCACTCTCATGAAAAGTATGCCTCTTAAGCTCCATAACTGTGTCATAAGACTTGAAACCAAAAGCATCTGACAGTTTTTAGACCCCCTTAAAACCACAAACAAATTAACCTAGGTAATTAGCCAAGTGATTACTTAGTCAAATTAACAAGTCTAGGTTAACACAAATATATCATATCATGCATAGCAGCGGAAAAATAAATAAGACAATGATATGATCACCCAGGAAACCAAATCGGTAAAAACCTGGGGAGGATTTGACCTAGCTATCCTTAAGGTAAACTTGAATCCACTATCTTGAAAGAATCGAAGTTCATACAAAAGGACTTACAAGCACCCCCGCTTGACTTCCTAATGCTACCAACCAGTAGAACTTACTGACACGACCACGTGCAAGCTCCGAATCCATGGACTCCTTCTTTCTTAGATTCCCACCAGCTACAAGCACCCCCGCTTGTGTATTCTTTAAGCTTTAATGGCAGCAACTGAATTGATCATCAAGGTGTAGAAAATATCTCCTCCTTGAAAACCCTAAGTTTGTGTAAAGGAAAGCTCCTCTAGATCTCACAAGAGATTTACACAAACCGCAATATGAGCAACACTAAAACGTGGCTAGGGTTTGCCTTTTATACTTAGGACAAATAAGAAACCCTAAAAATGTTTTAAAACAACTAGGGCTGAGTTGGAAAATTCTGCAGAAAAGCGATCTGCCCGAGCTTCGATCGGTCGAGCCTAAGCTTCGATCGATCGAGCCAGGCCGAAAGCCACAGTGCTTCCTGCATTAAACTCGATTCCAACTTTACATTGACATACAACTTTGAGCTAGCTTTAAATACTTCTAAACACATTGTTTTGATCATGGTTTGCCAACAATACAAATTAGAGTTCTAAATACATAAAATCCTAAACTTTAGAACCTAACAAACTCCCCATTTGGCAATCCGTGACAAAACACAACTTAAAAGCTCAAAATTTACAAAACGAAAAGCCCTTTACAAAATAATGCTCATAAACCAAATTCAATCCTAACTACTATCCATCAGTTGCAAGTGTAGACAGCAGCTCAATTGAATCAACTTGTATATTTCCTGAAACACTAAACAAAATGCATAACCGCATGTGTGGAAATAATACAAGTAAACAAAATAACTTCTTGATTTCAAACAACACACAAATAAAGACATATATCAATGAATAACTCATAAATATAAATCAATAAGCAGTTTGAAACAAGAAACAAATAAAGTACCAACAAAAACATAAAACTCCCCCTAACATGAATATCCCATCAAAAAACAAGGTAAGAGCTAAAAAAGTTAAGTACACAGTGAAGCACCTAGATACAATCTAAAACTCCACAAGCTCCAACCAAAAACAAAAAGTCTCCTCTTGAAAACAAAAAACCTACAAGTACTCCCCCTTTTTGTGACGGAATGCCAAAAGGCAAACAAGATATCCATCATCAAAAGGGAGGTGGTCTAAACTGCGCCAACTCCACACGCAAGGCACGGATCTCATCAAGTACGTCCACCAAAATCTGTCCTTGAGCCGCCTGAACGGTCAAGACATGATCCAATGTGCGACGAATGTCTGAAACATCCGAAGTAGTCGGTGGAGGAACAGCAGCATCAGCATCAGCAGCAGCACCTGAAGTCTCAGCAGCAGCTGTACCTGTAGAAGAGGGAGGAGGGGCAACACTACTAGATGACGCACCTCTAGGACGAGAAGGAGGAACTCTCAACTGAGCAGCCCTCTGAAGAAGAAAGGTGGCACCTATGGGAGCTATCACATGAACAGGCTCACCTGACAGAAAACCATCTAGACCTAAGTAGAGCAAAATCCTATGAATGAAAATAGGATGAGTCAGCGCATGCCCTACGGCAGAACTCCTATGAACCTCGTTCAAAGAACGAAGGAACAAGTGAGGAAAACTGATGGACGCTCTAGAAGCAAAGGCGTACAAAAACACACATCGCTCTAAAGGGATGGTGTGGAAGTGAGAGATAGGCCACAAGGAATGACACGCAATCCTAAAGAAGAGATAGGCAGTCTCGGTAAGCTCAGTGGACGTGATCCGAGGATCAGAACCCCACTGGATAGATGACCCAGTGATGTAAGACATGACAACATCTAAAGAGGGTGACTCATCATAGGGATAGACAGCATCCCGAACAACCGGCACCCCAAGAGCCTCAGCCACCACCCGAGGGGTAATGGTGAACTCTACACCTCGTATCCAACTCCTAACAAGGGTGTTGGAATCATAGATGTGGCAAGAGAGGTTCGAGTAGAACTCTCTAATCAGGGCGGTCGGAGGTGGATGATCTATCTCTACAAGAGGCAACCAACCCCTAGACTCAAAATTGGCCCTAATGGCCGGATCAAGCGCATCTAACACAACAGCTTGCTCAGACCAGATCTTACGCCTACAGTTCAAGGTGTCATAAGCTTCTCTACACTTATCATTCTTAAACAGCTCTACTCTAGGTGGAGACTCAGAGGAAGTGGAAGTGGTCTTATGAGCTCTAGTTTTCCTAGGCATGGTTCTAAGATAAGGATCAAAACACAGAGCGAAAGAAACAAAAACCACAAAACCAAAACCAAGGGCAGACTGCAAGTTAGCACAAAAATAAAAAAATAGAATCAAAATCTAAATGATGCATGAACAAGTTTAAATGTCATGATGTATGTGCTAATGCAGTGAATTAAGTCAAAAAGGTTCAAATTACAAAATTGACTTGCACATTAAGGTTTTTAACACAAAAACCCCTAAAATTGGAAAACCACTTGATTAATTTGAAAAATATTGATAAATTGATCATTACACATGATAAAATAACAAAAATAATGACCAAATCCATCAATTGGATAAGCCAATTTCATCAATTTAAGCCAATTTGACAAAATCCCCAATTCGGATCAAATTCAAGACCCTAGAATTTCCAATTTTTCAAAAACCACAAAATTGATCAAATTAAACTATAGGGAACATCAATATAACATCATGGCACAAAAACCCACTGATCAATTACACAAGAATAGGCTTGAATCATCAAAAACCCCAATAATTTTGAAGATGCCGAAAATACCCATGATAATGCATGAAAACAAGAAATAAATTTGAAAAAGAAGGGCAAAAGGGTCTTACCGGCTTCTAAGGACAAAAACCTTGCAAAAATCTTGAAGGAAAACGACAAAAATTGACTGGTGGAGCCAAGAGCCAATGCGGAGAGAGAGAAAGGAAAAGAACTATTTGAAAAAGATGTTTGAAAAGGTCCAATTCTACCTTTTTGAAAAACCTGATTCACGAGTTTCGATCGGTCGAAAATCTGCCTCGACCGGTCAAAACAGACAGAGACTCCCTCTCTCAAAAATTTTAAAATTTTTAAAATTTCGATCGGTCGAAAAACAGAATGGACCAATCGAATCAGGCAGAGGTTCACCATATTTTTCAGGAAAAACACAATTTTTGAAAAGCAAGATGATTTGACTCAAAGCATTGAAATTTAAGAACAAAAATGCATGAGTATGAGATGATATGATTTTCCAAACCAGAATTTTAAGCCCAATATTCCCAAAAACAAAATTTTACATTCAAGCAACAAATTTAGTTTGCACATAATTCAAAGTGATTGCAAAAACTTGGTTGGTTAGACCATAAACACACACAATAACATGTACAATGTTTAGCAAAGAGTAACTCGTGTAGTGTGTGCGACTAGCAAAGACTTGAGATACATGTGAGGTGATATGTGAATAGCAATCAATCACAAAGTCTACAAAATTCATCACAAAGAATTTAAAAGAGACTATCACCTAAAGAGTTACATCATATAACTCCCACATCTCCTAGATCATAAGCTTGCAATCATGTAAGTTTCTTGTATTTATGCCTCATAATATACATTCCAATTTTAAGTTATGTGAGTTTGGCATCAAGCCTAATAGTACACACCAATTAGATTTTAAGAATTAAGCACTTTTACCGAGGCTTCACCTTATGTTCTTTTTGTGCATGTGCTACACTTTCTCGAGCACAAAATCTTATGATATGCACTAAGGTGTTCATGATTGGCTAGTGAACAGTGGTGAGATAGTTATTTATGCCTTTCTCTAAAAGTTCAAGTCCAACATTTAAAAACATGTGACTTCAAGATTAAGACATAGTAATCAAAAACCATACACATCTTTCCCACACAACATGCACTACAAATCTTCAACTAGTAAAGTGCAATAAATAAGTTCATCAAAAATAAACAAGGTACAAAAAAAACATATTATGTGAAAATAAATTGACCAACCTTGTTCTCAAAAACCAAGAAGAATAGTGCAAAACAAAATGTGCTTCCTTTTCCCTTTTTCTTTTTTTATTTTTAAAAAAATAAAATAAAAAACACCTAGAATGAAATGCATGAATGTTATGCTATGCAAATCCTAGAGACAAAAAAAAAAAAACAAAACCAAAGAACAATGGTCACAAAGGGTAGAGCAATGAAGCACAAGGACCATGTCAGAAAGACTCAGTTAGGTCGAGTCTTTCGCATCAAAAACTTTTTAGATGCACCACGAGCATTGGAGTTTTTATTCACTTGAGAATGATTACCAACTCCAGGATTGGAATAAAGGTTTAAAGTCTTTACCAAATCACCAATAAGTACCGTAGGATCAAGTGCTTGAGGCACAGGTACTTTTGGTTTGTTTGCTCTCTTTGCAGCTTGCAGCTTGTAGCAATTTGGACATATGTGTCCAGTTTTTCACAAAAGTGACAAACCTATGCAGATTTATCATGTGTCTTGTCCTTAGATAGGGTAGGCTTCTTAGGCTTAGATTCTTTCAGATCAACCCTAATCTTCCTAGATGATGAACCTTCTAAGGGTTTAGCAACCTCACTCACAGAGGGTTTGACAGTCACACTCACTATCTCACTCACTGAAGGTTCAGAAGAAGAAGATGAAGGAACAAACTTAGTGGAATGGGGAGCGGACACACAGATGCTATCAACATAACCTAAACCAGTTTTTTCAGAAGATGACTTTTGAACACTCAGCATTTGATCAAGTTTAGAACTAGCAGATCTAGCAACAGATAAATCAAGTTCCAAAGATTTAACTTTATCAAGCAAAAGCATGTTTTCAGTTTTCACATTGTTCAAAAGGTCATTAGCATCAAACAATTTAACAAGCAAATTTTTCTTTTCAAGCTCAAGAGATTCAATTTTCTTTAGGCCAAGTTCAACATTCATAACATCCTTTGCAGCAACTTTGCAAAGTTTGTTATAGGCCTCTTGAAGATCTGCATCTTCAAAGAGTTCCCCATCAGAAGGGTTCTCTTCAACAAATATGCTCTCATCAACTACAGCAGTAGCAGTGAAAGCAATGAAGTTTCCATCCTCATCACAATCGGACTCATGATCAGAAACTTCACCATCACTTAAGGTTACAGCCATAGCCTTACCCATAGACTTCAAATAAGTTGGACATTCAGATTTCATGTGTCCATACCCTTGACATCCAAAACATTGAGAGCCCAAAGAATTATTGGAAGATTGACCTACTCTTTCTCTAGGTTTATCATTGTTATTAACCTTAGTGGGATCATGCTTCCTAAAATTTCTAGGTTCAGCAGTGTTTATGCCTCTTGCCTTTCTATTGTTATTCCTGAGAAAGTTTCTAAAGTTCTTGACAAGATAGGCAATCTCTGTAGCAGAGAGTTCATCATCAAATCCACCACTATCAACATCATCAACTGACTTAAGAGCCATTGATTTGGATTTGGTAGTTTTGGGTAGATCCAACTCCTAGAATTGAAGAGATCCTACAAGCTCATCAACAGGGATGGAGTCCACATCCTTGCTTTCAGTAATGGCAGTCACCTTGGGTCTAAAGTCCTCAGTCAAAGATCTAAGAATCTTCCTAACAATTTTAGGTTGATCATAGATTTCACCCAAGTTAAAAGCAGAATTAACAATATCATTTAGTTTAGCATAGAATTCATCAAAAGATTCATCATCAGACATCCTAATGCTTTCAAATTTAGAAGTCAATTGCTGCAATTTATTTATTTTAACAGCCTTTGTGCCTTCATGCACAGTCTGGAGGATATTCCAAGTAGTATGAGCGATCTCAACATTTGAGATTCTCTTAAATTCCTCCATAGAAATAGCATTAAAAATCGCATTCATAGCCTTGCTATTAAACGAAGCTGCTTCTTTCAGAGAAGTTTCCCACTCACTAACAAGAGTAGTGGGCTTCTCCCATCCGTATTCAACGGAGTTCCACACCCTCTCATCAATGGATTTCAGGAAAACTTTCATCCTTACTTTCCAGTAAGCATAATTATTCCCATCAAAGTGAGGGGGAATAACTAGAGAGTGTCCGTGTTCCACGACAACAGGGGTCAAAGATCAGCTTAGTGATCAAAGGATCAACAACAAAAGAGCTACCAGCTCTGATACCACTTGACAGTTTTTAGACCCCTTAAAACCACAAACAAATTAACTTAGGTAATTAGCCAAGTGATTACTTAGTCAAATTAACAAGTCTAGGTTAACACAAATATATCATATCATGTATAGCAGCGAAAAAATAAATAAGACAATGATATGATCACCCAGGAAACCAAACCGGTAAAAACCTGGAGAGGATTTGACCTAGCTATCCTCAAGGTAAACTTGAATCCACTATCTTGAAAGAATCGAAGTTCATACAAAAGGACTTACAAGCACCCCCGCTTGACTTCCTAATGCTGCCAACCAGTAGAACTTACTGACACGACCACGTGCAAGCTCCGAATCCACGGACTCCTTCTTTCTTGGATTCCCACCAGCTACAAGCACCCCCGCTTGTGTATTCTTTAAGCTTTAATGGCAGCAACTGAATTGATCATCAAGGTGTAGAAAATATCTCCTCCTTGAAAACCCCAAGTTTGTGTAAAGGAAAGCTCCTCTAGATCTCACAAGAGATTTACACAAACCGCAATATGAGCAACACTAAAACGTGGCTAGGGTTTGCCTTTTATACTTAGGACAAATAAGAAACCCTAAAAATGTTTTAAAACAACTAGGGCTGAGTTGGAAAATTCTACAGAAAAGCGATCTGCCCGAGCTTCAATCGGTCGAGCCTAAGCTTCGATCGATCGAGCCAGGCCGAAAGCCACAGTGGTTCTTGCATTAAACTCGATTCCAACTTTACATTGACATACAACTTTGAGCTAGCTTTAAGCACTTCTAAACACATTGTTTTGATCATGGTTTGCCAACAATACAAATTAGAGTTCTAAATACATAAAATCCTAAACTTTAGAACCTAACAGCATCCATGCTCAAATATGAAAGAATGTAGTGTTTTGATGTCGATCCATGCAAGAAAGTATAAGAAAATGATGTTTTTAGATGTTTTCAAAGACGAAAATGGGTAGAAGAAGACCTAAAAAATTAGAGACTAGAATATGGATGGTCTGGGAGGTGCCCAAACCTTAATGCGTAGATTTTGAGGCTAGTGCACCTTAAATAGCCGCCCAACCTTGGGACATGTGCCAGGCCTTTCCAGGCCCCCTTGTATATCCCCCACATGCTTTTGACAACTGGATTTGAAAATAAAAAGTTTCAACCGGCGTTGGAGCAAAGATTCCCTCGGTTTTCACATGGATAGTGGTACACGGGCGGTTCAGCAGTATACCAGTCCATTTGGAGATTTTTATTCAAATCAAGACAGCACAAAACCTGCATTGGAGCTATTTATTTTTGTGAGTCTCATTCAGGGGTCGGTTCAGCCTACATCACCAAGGCATATGATGGGATAGTGCCAAAGCTGTTCCAATCATTAATAACGAGTTATCCAAGATGATATGAAGATCACAGAAGTTAATTCCTATACACCATTCCTCAATGGAATTTTTGGAAAAAAAAAATCAGTTTAGTGGATAGTTAGGTCCAGTCGATGCATTCTGCCAAAAGGCGAGTTTGAGAAAATCGCTTAGCATGTTTATGTTCATGATTAGGGTTATCAAGGAGCCCATGATGGTATGATCGTCCAATATGAGCTCGATCCCGTCTCAAGTTGTTTCATCGGTTTAGAATTGTGCAAAATCCATACAAGGGCTGTTTATTTTGCATAAGTCAGTCCATTTCTACAAATTGATATGCTCAAGATTAAAGCTTTGGGTGCAATGATGATTCTGTCCCACCAGGAATATTTCCTCTCATGTCAAAAACTGCATAAAACCTGTAATGGGGCAATTTTATTTTATGTGGTCTCTCCATTTCATCTCCCTAATGGATCAATCCTTATCAGGGTCTGTTAATGAATCCATGAGAATATGGTGCGACGCAGAAGCTAGAGATGATATGCAAGCAAATGCGAGATGAATATAAAAGATAGGCCAATGCAAAAATATCATTTATGCTAGAAATACGATAGCGCATGCGTTAAACAAACAGTGGTACAACAAGCTCATAAATGCTAAATGCTATTGGTATACATCTAAGGCCTACCAGGAGGCAATATTGAGAAACATACATCTAAAGCCTACCAAGAGGCAATGTCGAGAAATATAAATCTGAAAGTTCAAAAACGTGTAAAAACACCTTTGAACGTTTAGACCCCCAAATTACAACTTAATCAATTCAAGCAATATGTCAAACAACTAGTGTGCGGAAACTTAACATATGCTATCATACGAAATTGATTAAATACTATCTAAGCCATAACAGAATAAAATCCACAGCAGATAATAAAAAGGCAAAGATAGAGAGGAAGGAAGATGCAAACACAAAGACAACACGCAATGTGTTATCGAAGAGGAAACCGAAGCCCTCGGCGAAAAACCTCTCCGCCGCCCTCCAAGCGGTAATCAATCCACTAGAAAATATAGTTGGGATACAAGGACAGCAATAGACCCTCCAAGCCTAATCTACCCAGTGCACCTAAGCCCTCCAAGCTTCTTGCTCCAACGAGGTTGCGCCGAACCTTTTTCTTTTCTAGCTTTCCGGATTCCGCTACTAGACCGTAGCATCAACCAATGAAGATTGGTTCCTTCCTAACTGCTTCCCAGAAATCCAAACAACTGTCTCACAGTGATGATGATGGTGAGAACCAGGTTTGGTATAATGCCTCTCAAGGATTTGACAATGGAGAGGAAGAGAGTTGAGGAATTTGAAGAGTCTCTAAGGTATAGATTGTGCGTGAATCAATCTAGTTTTTCTTTAGGGTTTCTCTCTCAAAATTCTCTCTGGAAGCTCTCTTTCAATCGTGGGTAATAGGGGTATTTATACTAGAGTGGAGAGGAATGTGAAACGTCAGGTTTTTACAAAACAGGGGTGGCTCGCGGCTTGACCTCGCGGCTTGACTAAGTCGCGAGATCCAGTCGCGAGATAACCGTATGGCCAGTTGTCCTGTTTTGTCCTGTAGTGCTCCAGCTAGCATGACTGTTCATCTTCCAGCATGCTTGGCACGTGTGCAGCTTCTGGCGGCTTGCAGCCGCGAGTCACCCGCGAGTCCCAGCCGCGAGTCTCTGTTTTCTTGCACACTCTTGAGCAAACTTCACTCTATCTCACTCACTACCCTTACATCAAACCCACCTAAATACAGGGTTACTAAATGCTGAATTACAAGCAAATTTGGCACGGAATAAAGCCAATTAGATGGTTGAATAAATTCAACCTTACAAAATCTAAGGCCCATTATGAGGCGATAATACATACAGTCCAAGGCCTACTAAGAGGCAATATAATACATACATATCTGGCTCACCAAGTGGTAATGTCTAAAAAATACACAGAAAGATAAACATGCCCGCACAGGGGCTACATCATAATAGTACAACAACAATGGCTAGTCTAAGGGGAGTCATCATCTTTGACAGTCATTAGCAAAGCACTCAGCGCTGCCATCATCGGCATCATCATTAGCAGCAGGGCCGGAAGAAGGACCGACTCGCCTGATTGAAGAGCCTGGGATTCATCCTGGAGTCTGAAATGGAGCCCGTCCTGGTACTAGGCCTTGTACCTAAATTGAAACAGGGGCAAATCCCCAACCGCTAGTAGGACCTAGAGGAATAATCATATACTCTGGCTCATGTCTCCGAATGGGAGGATCCCTACCTAGAATAGTGGGCATCAGTGGCACATATATCCTCTATCCCTTCATCTCACCGATTAAGATGTCAATGTACCCCTGGAGCAAAGCTACCTTAGTAATATGCTAGCTCCTCTCCCTTTCCATGGTAATGGCCTGGCTCTCCCAGTCTCTCTACCATGACTCCCTCTCATGAGCTAGCACCCTGGCAATCTCCTCCTACATATAACCCTCTCTAGCTGTAGCAACACTCTTAAGATCTCTCACTCGAGCCTACAAGGTCTCTACATGTAATCTCAAATGGGCCTCTAAAGCCTACCAAGCACATGCAATACCCTCGAGTACTCTGCCCCCACTTTTAAGGCAGTCATGATGATGGGTCCACCAAATGACTTTAAAAACCAGGTGGCATAATATGTAGCCTCTGTAAGAAGCACTCAAATGAACATATTGCATAGGCAGGGTCGTCTAAGATCATCTCAGGGCAAGATATCTTAGGAGTGGATCTCTAGGTACTTTGAAGATCAGCATGACCTGATGGAATGTCCTCTCAGCTGAAAAGAACTCCTAGGTAGTCAAGGCCCAGAATTAGCGTCATGCACGCGACTGAGCCAGAGCAAGAGTGACCTCACTTCTGGCCAACAACCCTCCATTATAGGGGTTGCATATCTCACCCTAGGTGAAGTAATCAAGTGTAGTGTTGATAATAACTAGCTGTGTCAGAACGATTCCAGAGAGAGTGTAGATAGACCAGGCAAATTCCCTGGGATACAATGTCATGGAAAGGCTAGGGTACTATGGCCGCAGGGCTGGGATGTACTCGTATGCCCACCTTATCAGAATCTGCCATAAGCCCCTAAAGCTCCTAAAATCCTAGTGTGATGCTCGCCTCAAGTAATAGATGAAAAATCCATAGGAAAGGGACCCTTTAATCGTAGGCCCCTATGATAGACACAACTCTCATAGCCACTAACAGCTTGTAAGTTAGCACCGATTTGTTTTTTCTGACTAAACAGCTACCAATAAAGTAAAAAAAAAAAAAAAACCCTCTTGAGAGCCACGTTGTCCGGCTCCGCATCCGAAGGTATGTGCATCTCCAACCATCGTATGTAGATCTGAGGCTCCTGAGTAGGCCTAAAATACCCTCTATTTGTCCTAATAAGGGGGTAAGTATGTCCAAAAGCTCGCACGCCTTTGTAAATCTCATAAACTCGGTTGAGACTAGCTCCCTGCCAAATCTAAGGCCCACAATGGCCATCCAATCCAAAGGAAGTACAACATACTCCCCGTAGCTCAAGTGAAATATGCTCGTCTCAGCATGAAACCACTACACCAAAGCCTCAGCCAGCCCGTACCTCATAAAGCGAGCGGAATACTAAGAAAGGCCTCAAACTCCTGCTCGATCAAGAAGGCGAGATAGTGCGCATTAGTGGACTCGCGGAATAAGCAGATAGAGAATGAAGACCATGCCCCTTGGCCAAAACACCTATCATCACCCTGCACTCAAAAGAAAAGAGAAGCTATCTGTTAACACACATATATACATCCCGAATTAACAAGTGGAAGGGAAGGGGAGCAAACCTGAGCCTTCCAAGTCTGAGCCAAAGGATGCACCTTCAAGTCATGCTGTGGATAAGTGTCTATCTCTCAAGTGTAGGCTTCTAATCCAGTCTGACACGGTGGAAACCTTAGTCTACGAGTACTACTTCTAAGAGCGCCAACGCCTAGCCCAATTGTATCATCGGTCTCTAAGTCTGCATCTACATCAAACACAAGCTCATCCTCAAGCTCGTCACCCACCGAGCCTTCTCCCTCCTTAGTATAGGGAAATCGTGAAAAACCCCCTCCAGAATCAGTGCGGGGCTAGGATGAAGCACTGGCCATCTTTACTGAACATCAGCTCCTAGTGCATGCCCCCAAAGGGTGCAATATCATCACCTCCTCGATCAAAATGTCTCTATAGGTTTCGTGCCACCTGCTCACTAGCCAAAATAGTATCATCCTCACTCCTAGATGAGTCTCCTCTAGGCGAAGCAAGAGCGGGAGCCTTCCCATGATTTCCACTAGACCTCTATCTTCTAGGCATAATTTGCAAGGCAAATTCTAATTTAATCAGTAAGCCCGAATGAGATGGCAATGCAAACAAATAGGTAAGTATACCTAACCCTACTACCTAGCGCATATCATGCATGATCATACCAAAATGTCATGTTATTTCAAAATATCAAGATTTTCAAAAAACCCCTCTCAGGATTCAAATTTGGCAGTGGTTGTCTAATCCTACCTCTCCTTTATTTCAAAGTATCAAGGTTTTCAAAATACCACTCTCAAGATTCAAATTCAGTAGTGGTCATCTATTCCTATCTCTCTTTTATCTTAAAATATCATGGTTTTCAAAATACCTCTCTCAAGATTCAAATTTGGCGGCGATCGTTTAATCCTATCTCTTTTTGAGATTCTAATTTGACAGTGTTCGTCTAATCTCATGTGGGTTCAAATTCGATGGTGGTCGTCTATTGTGAAATTTTAAAGGACTTGCAAGTGCATGGACTATACCGAAGTATAGTTTGACAAAAACGAGGTTGAACCCATAGGGCCTTAAATGAAAGTAGGAAAATTAATTAAATCTTAACCAAATTAATCCTAATCTAGTTTAATGAAAATTGGTTGTTTTGAATTAAATATACTGTGCAAATAATTAAAACTAAGCAAAGATATCATATCAGCATATATTTATGATCATTAATTTTTCCTAACTACTACATGATAATCTAGAAATTAATCTTGCTCTCATGGAAAATATTCTCATTAAAATCCTTGTTTTAAAAATCAAAGGCATGTTCTTCTTCACTTCTTAAGTATAAAATTAAATCATTAATTGTATCTGTTGACAAACAAATCACAAGAGATATCCAATTTTATAATCAAGAAATAATAAACTAAGCATTCGATTAATTAAGATAAATCCTAAATCATGAGAAAAACATAAATTAACTCATATCTAGAATCTCATCTTAGTCAATTAATATGAAGCAAGAACAATTCAAATCATTAAAGAACAACTATTGTGGAAAAAATCAAATCACATAAATATTACTGATAATCCTTAACAAGGTTTCATCCTCAACCTTAATTATAAATTTAGCTACTCATGGTAATTGAAATAAAACACAAGAATACTATACTAAACATTAAACTAGACAAATAAAATAGAGAAAGAAATAGTTATAATGCTATCATGAAGAAAAGCTATAGAGAAGCCATATGCAGCACCACCTCTTGCTCCAATTTTCTGTTTTACATCTTAACCCTAGCACTATCTGTTAGGACATATGTGGAACATGTTATGAACATATGTCATTTAGAATTGGCTTATCCTTTGACAAAATGCTCTTTACTTGTATTTTGGTAGATCTAGGATGGGTTTAGTACTTCAAGGAACAAGAGTTCAAGTCTAGTATTGAAGTCATGCAAATCTGTCCAAGAAACAAGTGAAGAAGTGCTGATTCATTAAAGCTCAATAGATAACCTATCTATCGAGGTCTCGACAGATAGCTCGACAACTATATCTATTGAGAATTACGGAATCAAAATTTGCAGATCTGATTTCCGGCCCATACTTATGTATTTGTGTAGGGTTTCTTTTCTCACAATCCTAGACATATATAAGGCTTATTTTAAAGGACGTCACATAAGAGAATACAAGTAGAACGCATGCAAAAAGTGACTGAGTGCCTTATTTTCTCTGAAAGAAGCTATCGCATCTTTACGCCTTAGGGTTTTGTAACCAAGTGCTTCTTGATCTTCATTGTTAATGAAGTGAAGAACTTTGCAGCCAAAAATCTTCCTCAAGTTGGTGTGTTAGTTACATACTAAGAGCTGTGCATCATTGGTTAGTCAGGTACTAGGACCCGTGCAAAAGGATGGCATTCATATATTGAAGAGTTCAGACGTTCTTATGCAGTAAAAAGTTTCTACTGTAAGTTTATCTACGGGGATAGTAGAGTCTAGGGACAAAAGTTTTGTACTAGATCTGAAACTTCTCTTTATTATAGTGGATTGTTTTTCGGGAAGGTTTCCCACTAGGTTTTTTACTATGAAACTAGTTTATTTCATTGGTTTTCCTAGGTCATCATATCTTGTCATATTTACTTTTCCGTTGTGCATGATATTGACATGATATTGATGTTAGTTTGTTTTAACAAGGTTTATTCATAATAAATCTAATTAAAAACTTGGGTTTAAAACTTATTAATTCTATCAACTGGGGTCTAAATTTCCCAACAAATGGTATCAGAGTGGGTACACTCTGATTGGATTAATTTCCTTAGTGTGATCCCTAACCCCTATTGTCATGGATCGTGGACAATCTCTTTTGATTCCTCCTTTATTTAATGGCACTAATTATGCGTACTGGGAAGTTTATATGAAATTTTTTTGCAGGCTCTAGGTGAAAAAGTATGGCAAGCTGTTGAGGTTGTTTGGATTAAGCAAAAGGAAGCGCCATTGGATTGGGATGAAGCAACAATCAATGGGGCAAATTTCAACAATAGGGCCTTGAATGCTTTGTTTTGTGGGGTGACCAATGAGGAATTTAAGAAAATATCATCCATGGAAGTTGCCAAGGAAGTGTGGACCATTCTTGAGACCACCTATGAAGGTACCAAGGCAGTAAAGACTATGGAGAAGGATGAGACCTTTGATGAGTTCTATGCTAAACTCAAGGATATTGTGAATTCTGCCTTTAAACTTGGAGTATCTATAGCAGAATCCAAAATTGTTAGGAAAATCCTTAGATCCTTACCTGAAAGATTTCATGCCAAGATCACTGCCATTGAAGAAGTGAAGGACATTGATCAAATTCCTTTGACTGAGCTTGTAGGGAACCTTCAAACCTATGAGATGGGATTAGGTTTAATGGGAAAAGGCAGAAAGAGTAAAAACTTGGCTCTTAAGGGTATAGAGAAAGAGATTGATGACTCTAAAGATGAAAATGAAAGAGAAGATGATGATGAGGATGAGGATGAGGATCTACCCTTCATAACTAATAAGATTATCAAGTTTCTTCATATAGGAAAAATGATAAGGACAAACCTCCTAGGAAATCTAAATCCTCTAGGAAGGGTAAGAGTAAGAAACCCCTTATCTAGTGCCAAAAGGTTTTGGTCATATGAGGATAAAGTGCCCAAACTACCTTATGAAGGAAAAGACCAAGAAGTCAAAAGATAAAGGGTTGATTGCTACCTGGATTGATACTGAGAATGACTCTTTTGATGAGCATGTGGATGAATGTAGTCACTTTATAGCTTTTGCTGCCACAACTGATAAGGTGATTGTGGAGAGTGCTAGTGACAGTGAGGATTCTTTTGATGATGAAGTACCCATGAAGTTGACCCTTTAGGAAGCCTATGATAAGCTATGCATTGAATTCATAAAATTTGAAAAGACTTCTCATCATTGTAGAAAAGAGCTTATTGTGGCAAAAACTAAAAAAAACTGATCTATTAGTCAAATTAGATGAGACTACAAGGTTGGTTGAGACTCTTGTTGTGGAGAACACCTCATTAGAAGAGAAGGTCAAGAATCTTAAGGTTGAGCTTAGTCAAGCTAGAACTTAAACAGAGAGGATGTCTAGTGCAAAGCTTAATGAGGTATTGAGTGTTTAAAAGCCTAGTTCTGATAAGACTGACTTAGGATATGCTATTTCCTCCGGCCCCTCCTCTTCCACGACTTCTGGATCAAAGATTGTCTTTGTGCCCTAATCTGAGAAAGGTGATAAAGGTATGAAATTCAAAATTGATTTAGCTAATTCTAAATCCTTTGTCAGACCTCATGTTTGTCACCATTGTGGTGTTTCTGGACACGTTCATCCTAATTGTTTTAAGTTATATCCTCAAAAGCAAGTGTCCAAATGGTCACAGGTTTCCTCTCGAGGACCTACACCTTTGTTTGGATAGTTATTAAAAGCTTTGAGCTTTTTAACTCAATTTCAAGAGAATTTTAATTCTTCTATGTCCTTTAGTAGACATATTAGGACACGTGCCTTTCCATCTTCACGGCTAAAGACTCATGCTGTGTGGGTGAAAAATGAGCCTGAGACTTAATTTTCTTTTCTGTTTGTCCTCTACTTTAATTTTTTCTATCTATAGTAGGACTCTCTTTACTTGATTTTTTATTTGTTTTTAGAATCATGTTTTCATGCATCTGCATCTATCTTCATACTTTCATGTTGTTTGTCTGTTTTTGTTTGGTTGTCTAGTTTTTATTTTGTTTTGTTTTCCAAAAAAATGGGAAAAAAATATACTAAAATAGTGTGTTTTGTGTACATTGGTACTTGTGTACCTTGGATGACCATTGAAACAAATTTTTCTAAACCTTGTATCTTTTGTAGCTTAGATGAGCATCGCTATACACAACTAAGCAAGTGAGCTTTGTGGCTTATGTTTGTGATGAGTAAGATTAAGTAATCTCTTCTGCTTAACACTCGTATCACTCTTTTTGACGGGAAGGACTAGAAAATCCTAAGAGAAAGGCATAAATAACCATCTCACCACTGTTGCCCGCCAATCACGAAATGACATCTATATGCTTTGGCATAGTTGTTAGTACATATGTGATTCAATGTTAGGAACATATGTCACTATTTTATGTAATTAGCTAATCCTTTGACAAAACGCACTTTACTTGTAATTTGGTAGATCTAGGATGTGTTTAATGCTTCAAGAAACAAGGTTTCAAGTTCGAGTGATAAAGCCATGCAAGTTTGTCCAAGAATCAAGTAAGAAAGTGCTATTCATTAAAGCTCGACAGCTAGCATCTATCGAGGCTTAGAGAGCTGTCTGAATCCCGTGGCTCGACAGCTGCTCGATAGATAGGGTATCTGTCGAGGTTTATGAAACTCAAAATTTCTAGTCTATTTTTCATCCAATTCATGGGTGTATCTGCCAATATGTTAGGATTATTTTAAGGGCCGTCAAGGGTGACACAAGTTGCGCAAGTGTTGAGCAAAGTTTGTTCATGCAAATTGTGATCGAAGACAGAATTTTCCCTAGTTCATCTTTCTTGTGAAGAAGTTGCTGTGTTTGTACACCGTAGGATTTTGTGACCAAGAAGCTTCTTGATCTTCATCGTGTGATGAACTGAAGAACTTTACAGCCAACATCTTTCTCTAGTTGGTGATTGAAGTCGCATACTGGGATCCGCACAATTGATTAGTCACGCACTGGGAGCTGTGCATTGAAAAGGAGAGATTGTCACTACAGAACAAGCCCTAGGGTAAGGGTTCAACTGTAGGTTAGTATAAGGTATTGGGATTCCTTTACTTGTAACCGCTTGTTGTAATAATAGTGAATTCTCGAGAGTGGTGACCTTAAAATCACCCGGTGGGGTTTTTTCCGTGTTGATTTTCCCCATTCGAAAACAAATTACCTGTGTCAAATTTATTTTCCTCTGCACTTTAGTTTATTGGTGATTTATTTGTTCTACCACGCATTTTGCATGTTAATTTGATTAATTAATAAACTTGACTAATTAATCAATTAATTCATTACAATGGGTCAATACATTCTTGGCCTATCAAGTGGTATTAGAGTAGGCACACTCTGATTAGGTTTTAATCTTTGCTATGTGATCCATTGACCCCTGTTTGTCATGGATAGAGGACAGTCTCTTATTATACATCCTTTATTTGATGGCACTAACTATGCATATTGGAAAGCTGTAGAGATAGGCTGGACCAAGTCAAAGGAAGTGCTAGCCGATTGGGATGATGCTAAGATCAAGGCAGCAAACTTCAATAGCAGAGCATTGAATGTCTTATTCAGTGCGGTCACAAATGAAGAGTTCAAGAAGATATCCTCCTCTGAAACTGCGAAGGAAGCATGGACCATTCTCCAGACAACCTATGAGGGAACAAAGGCAGTCAAGGACTCGAAGCTTCAAAAGCTCACTACTAGCTTCAAAGAGATTAAGATGGAGAAGGATGAGTCATTTGATGAGTTTTATGCCAAGCTAATGGACATAGTGAACTCAGCTTTTAATCTTAAGGAAACCATTCCTGAACCCAAGATTGTGAGAAAGGTGCTCAAATCTCTACCCAAAAGATTTCATGCCAAGATCACCGCAATAGAGGAATCAAAGGACATTGACAAGATTCCTTTGGCAAAGCTAGTTGGTAATCTGCAAACCTATGAGTTAGGTTTAATGAGGATTGGCAAGTCGGGTAAGGGCAAGGGCATGGCATTGAAGGCCAAGAGCAATGATACTGATGAGTCTTCGGACGCTGAAGATTCTAAGATGAAGTCCTATATTACAAGGCAATTCAAGAAGTTCATGAAGAATGACAATGGGAAGGGCTTCGACAAGGACCGTAGGCAATCTAGCTCTTCACAGTTCAAGAGCCAATACAAAAGGAAAAAGGATGCTAGGGATGGCAGTCAGTACACTGTTCCCTCAAGACCAAAGTGTTTCAGGTGTCAAGGCTTTGGACATATGAAACAGGAGTGCCCTACATATCTCAAGAGCATTGGGAAGAGCAAGGCATTTGCTGCTACATTAGTGATACTGAACTTGAGGATGATTCAGAAAATGAGGATGATGGAATTCTGAATGCTTTCACTGCCACTATCAATCCTACTGAAGGGGTTGTTGAAGATGTGGATGAAGAAGAGGACTTGGTGGATTCTAAGTTCAAGAAGATGGGTGATCAAGATGATATCCAGACGGCCTATGAGAAATTGTACAAGGTTTCTAAGAAACATGAGAAACTTTACAGGCTGGCCACCAAGAAGCTCAGTGATGTAGAGCTTGATCATGAAGAACTTTCCACAAAGTTTGATGAAGCCAATCAGACTATTGGAGCACTGAGGTTTGAGAATAATTTCTTGGTAAGGAAGACCAAGAAACTTGAAGCAGAGCTGTTTCAAGTCAGAGCTCAATTGGAGAGGACTTCAAGTGCAAAGCTTGACGAGATGCTCAGTATTCAAAAATCTGCTTCTGATCGAACTGGTTTAGGGTATGATTTCTCTTCTCCTAGTATTGGTTCTGCTAGTACTACTGTTTTTGTTCCTCCTAGTAATAATATTGAAAATGAGAACTTTAATGTCAAAAATGATTTAGCTAGTGAGAATATAGACAAGAGTAAATCTATCTTAAGAGCACCCCCTAAGCAGGATAAGAAAGAAGTTAAAAACCCTAGGGCTAAGAAGGCTAACTCTCAAAAGCCTAAACAGAAGAAGCAACATCTTTGTCATCATTGTGGACTAGCCAGTCATACTGGACCTAATTTCTATAAGTGGTTAGCCACTCAATAGAGCAATGACATGATTGCATCGGGAAACTAGAATCAGTTTCCATCCTCTTTTAATCCCCTTGGAAATCTTCTCAAAGCCCTCATGTTCCTTTTGAACTTAAACGGTTTCAATTCTTCCCTTCACCGCCGGTTCAATGGTTCACTTAAAGGAAAGGTTCTTCCAAGGTGTGGAAGGAAAAGGGCTTTAAGTGATTCTATCACTATTTCTCTCTCTTCTTGTTTTTGTGTTTGCATTACTTATGTGTTTTGCTTTTATGCTTTGAATCAGTCTAGTTTTATGCTTTGCTGTTGTTTAACATGTTTTTGTTTGTTTATTTTCAGTTTTGTTTATTTTGTTTTCATATAGATGAAAAAAAAATTGAAAAATCAGAAAAATACAAAAAACAGTGTGTGTTTTGTGTACACTGGTACATGTTTACCTTGGATGGCCATTGAAACAAAGTTTTCTAAACTTTGTATCTTTTGTAGCTGAGATGAGCATCTCTATGCACAACTAATCAAGTGAGCTTTGTGGCTCGTATTTGTGATGAGCAAGATTAAGTAATCTCTTGTTCTTAACACTCGTATCACTCTTTTTGACGGGAAGGACTAGAAAATCCTAAGAGAAAGGCATAAATAACCATCTCACCACTGTTGCCCGCCAATCATGAAATGACATTTGTATGCTTTGACATAGCAAAAGTGGAATGTCAAATGCTTAACATAATTGGGTAATTCTTTTCTATCTCTTATATGCCCATGCATGGTTTGCTTAAAAGAAAAATATGCAAAGAAAAATAAAAAGCCAAAAGAATCAAAATGCTTTATATATGATTGCAAGCGTGTATTCTAGGAGATGTGGGAGTTATAGGATGTACCTCGAAGGTGATAGTCCCCATCAAACAGTTATGATTGTGTGTGAGTTAAAATGATTTTCTCATATCTCAAATCGTCATAACATGTAAACACCTTTGCAATCTTGCGATGTTTTTCACACATAACATGCAATATTCTTTGCTACTCTTGATACAAGTGCAGGTACAATGTGATTTGGCCATCACAAGGTTTACATGTGTTAATGTATGCTCACTACACTGTCTTGATTTGTTTTTGAAATATAAAATTTGTTAGACTTGTTTAGTGTGTGTGTGTTTTGAGATCTATATGCTTAACATTTTTTTTATTAAGAGATGTTTTTAAGAGATTAAAATTTTGTTTGGATCCTTAGTTGAGTTGCATTCATATCTATGTTTTTCCCTTCTTGAAAAACTATTTTTAAGCAATCTCGACACCTCTCGACATCTATCTTATCTATCAAGCTCTTCAGCTTCTTTTTATTGCAATCTCGATACCTCTCGATAGCTAGGTTGATCTATCGAGCAACTTTCTGTCCCCTTGATAGCTCCTCAACAGATCCTTGATCCATCGATCTTCTTTTTGTCTTGGACACCTCTGGGCACCTGCTCGATAGCTACTTCTGTCGACCTTATTAGAGCTCGACACCTCTCAACACCTCTCGATCTATGGAGAATTACTGAGCTCCTATATACAGGGTCAACGCAGTTCTGAACTCATTTCTCTCGATCTCTCTAGCCTCTTCACCTCCCAAAACCTCTCTTTCTCACTCCAAACCTCTTCCTCAAGGAATTTTTAGCCTAGATCAAGTTTCTCCTCACTTAGTAAATGTCTAAATCCTTCTTTTTCATGCATTTTCATATCTTTTGACCTAAAAATTAGGGTTTTTGTAAAATTTTTGGGATTTTTCAAATTGATGAGGGTTTTGCAAAATTTTGGGATGGGTTTTGTAGTTTTGATCTTAAAACTTCATGCATTGCATCTCATTTGCATTATAACAATGTTTCATGCATTCTTAGATGTGTGTTTACTTTGTTGCATACTTATGTGCTGGTACGATTGGATTGGACTGAGCCCATGGTGTTTTTACCTTTGCATGTCACATGTTCATGCATTCCCATGCATACATACTTTCTATTCAATATATCTTGATATATGTTGCTGTTTTGGGACTTTTCTGATTGTCTTTTTCTCCTTTTCTCTCCTGTTTGCGTTAGTCTTCTTCTATGGCACCCAAATGCAAATCTGCTCCATCCCGGAACCCTCTATGTTTCGAGGCATCCACTTCTGTTGATTCTACACCTTTTTCTGTCTGGTTCCGTGATGAGAAGGCCAAATTGGACTTCTTTGAGAATTTTTCTCGACAAGGCATTCATTCAAAATGCCAAGTCATTTTGTCAAAATTCTCTGACACTGACCTTCCCACTGTCATCTACAGTAGGGAATGGGGGTCACTGTGTGATGTCCTGGTCATATGTCCATTCGTACTGATTCAGGAGTTCTATTCCAACATGCATGGATTTGATTTTTCAATACATCTCTTTATTACTCGCATTCGAGGTACGCACATTGTAGTCACTCCAGATATTGTATCCGATGTGCTCTGGGTCCCTAGGGTAGTGCATCCTGACTACCCTGGTTGTGATCATCTTAAGACCGTATCTAAAGACAAGCTTATTTCTTCTTTTTGTGAGCATCCTTCTAACTAGGGTGAGCATTAGCTCACTTCCTATTTGGCCTTTACTAAAGGCCCTCAGTTTCTTAACATGGTTATGACCTTTGTTTTACATCCCTTATCTTACTATAAATCTATTACAGAGCCCTGTTCTTGGTTTTTGCTTTCCCTCTTAGAGCATCTTAGTATAGATTTTCCCTCTCATTTCATTCTTTCTATCATAGATGTTTATAGGGATTCGGTGACCTGTGATAAGCTCATCTTCCCTTCGGCTATCATGAGGATTTTACGCCATTTTGATGTTCCATTCCCCGTGTTCGACCATTTTCACGTCATGGGTGCTATAGATACCGATACCGTTAAATGGAGCGAGGCGCAGCTTCGGTCGAGGTGGTCCGGGACGACAGTTCTTTCCACTCCTTTAGCTCCATCCACCTACGCTCCCTCTTCCTCAATGGGTGGAGTGACTCTTGATGCGATCATGGCGCTATTAGGATTAGTGCCCTTAAATCCTATTGTATGATGCTATATACGTTATTATATATGACATTATGTATGACTTAATGTTGTGATTAATAAAGTTGTTTTATTATTATCTAAAATAATGGTAACATGAATATTCGGACATTATCATATAGTCCATGAGATGCATAGTATCTGATTTATGTGAAAAACAGAAGATATAAATCATAAGTTCTTTGTAAACTCAGAATTGTAGTTTGTAGTCGGTGATGAAATTGGACATTTTATCTACGAAGACTATAACATATTAATTAAGATGATTTGTCTTGATCATGGAAGTGGAGACTTCTAGTTGATATGTTTTAAGAGTTAAGACATATTGAATTGGACCGCTATGAGATTTATTATTCTCTTAACGACCGTCAAACGAATAATAAATCTTACGACCTCTATTTATATGAACTCTTAATCCTAAGAGAATAATGGACCTGATCATGGACTGTAGGTTGCTTTGATATATCAGGAGTGAGATCTAAAGTAATGGTCAAAACCTCAGTATGTTGGGCAGCCACATTTGGTGTTGATGGAACATATATTCTTAAGATGGAATTCATAATCTCTTAACGGAGATATAAAATATTCCCTTGAGATAAGTTTAATGGGTTCAGTTATTCAGCGAGTTAGGCCTAACCACTTTGGTAAGAAATTACTAAAGTATATATTTATGAAATTAGATTTCATAAATATATGATGAATAACTTTAAAGAATTAAACCGGGTACTCAAGGATTAAGATGTAGTAATCTACAAAGTGGTAGTCTTCATTCATGACTTTGTATTACTACAAATATTTTATGAAGGGGTTGCATGTATAATAAAGTCTTGGGATATAATTTATTAATAAGGCCTAGAGTGCAATTATATTTATATAGTGGTATTAAATATAATTAATGGTAACTTTGGATTTGTCAAGAGTTGACAGAAAAGCCCAAGGTCCATTGGAGTTAGTGTCTTATTGGTCCCTTTTGGTCCCACTCCAAGCCACACACTTAAGCCCAATTGGAAAGGCCCAATAGGCCAGCCCAATTAGATAATTAGTTAAATATAAAGGGAGAAACATACAGAATTTATTATTAGAAAAAAGAGAGACATCATTGTGAAGTGGTGTGTATGTGTGAGTGAAACCACTCGATTATTCTCCCTTGGAAACTGATTGAGAGACCACACTTCTTGGGCGTAAAGTGGAATTGGAGTGAAGATTAAAAGTGTTCCCAAGTACTTCCAATATTTTGTTTTGAATTTCACCGCATCAAGGTACGCTATCTTGTTCTTAAATTTTGAAATTTACATAGTGCATGTTATCAATCATGAATGAAATAGATCCATATTTGTTGCTTCCGCTATGTGTTTTGTATGAGATTCAAAACCAGATTTTCCAACAATTGGTATTAGAGCCAGGTTTTCATATCATGATTGTATAGCATGTGATTGAATTTTAGAATTAAAGAAAAATGTTTTCTTGATCATATCGGGTTCACACAAAGGATGTATATTCTCTTGGTTTGTTCGAAGTGGTCTATGATTAAAGAATTGTCCCGTGTTCTAATTGAAATTGCCAAGGAGATATAGTTCTATATCAATAACTGTTATGTGGATTACTTTAGTTATTGTACGGCTTGGCTAATTTTAGACTATTGATGGATTGCCTTGATGCACTGGTCAATATATTAAATATATTAATTTTGCATCGATTGCAATGCTTTATGGTAGTTATTGATTGTTGAAGTAACTGTTTTGTAATACCATGTGCGTGAACCATGTTGATTGCACCGCTTGGCTATTCATGCTTTTAATTTCTTATCAAGTGTTAATTAAAAGTTGTTGCTGTAAGGTTGAATTTATTCAACCATCTAATTGGCTTTATTCCGTGCCAAATTTGCTTGTAATTCAGCATTTAGTAACCCTGTATTTAGGTGGGTTTGATGTAAGGGTAGTGAGTGAGATAGAGTGAAGATTGCTCAAGAGTGTGCAAGAAAACAGAGACTCGCGGCTGGGACTCGCGGGTGACTCGCGGCTGCAAGCCGCCAGACGCAGCACACATGCCAAGCATGCTGGAAGATGAACAGTCATGCTAGCTGGAGCATTACAGGACAAAACAGGACAACTGGCCATACGGTTATCTCGCGACTGGATCTCGCGACTTAGTCAAGCCGCGAGGTCAAGCCGCGAGCCACCCCTGTTTTGTAAAACCTGATGTTTCACATTCCTCTCCCACTCCAGTATAAATACCCCTTTTACCCACGATTGAAAGAGAGCTTCCAGAGAGAATTTTGAGAGAGAAACCCTAAAGAAAAACAAGATTGATTCACCCACAATCTATACCTTAGAGTCTCTTCAAATTCCTCAACTCTCTTCCTCTCCATTGTCAAATCCTTGAGAGGCATTATACCAAACCTGGTTCTCACCATCATCATTACTGTGAGACAGCTGTTTGGATTTCTGGGAAGTAGTTAGGAAGGAACCAATCTTCATTGGTTGAAGCTACGGTCTAGTAGCAGAATCCGGGAAGCTAGAAAAGAAAAAGGTTCGGCGCAACCTCGTTGGAGCAAGAAGCTTGGAGGGCTTAGGTGCACTGGGTAGATTAGGCTTGGAGGGTCTTTTGCTGTCCATGTATCCCAACTGTATTTTCTAGTGGATTGTTTACCGCTTGGAGGGCGGCGGAGAGGTTTTACGCCGAGGGCTTCGGTTTCCTCTTCGATAACACATTGCGTGTTGTCTTTGTGTTTGCATCTTCCTTCCTCTCTATCTTTGCCTTTTTATTATCTGCTGTGGATTTTATTTTTTAATGGCTTAGATAGTTTTTAACCAATTTCTTATTATAGCATATGTTAAGTTTCCGCACACTAGTTGTTTGACATATTGCTTGAATTGGTTAAAAGGTGTTTTACACGTTTTTGAACTTTCAATTGGTATCAGAGCGGGTATACTGCTATTGGTTTCATTACCATTGTGTGATCCTTGACTCCCTTTTGAGATGGATAGGTCTCAATCCCTAAATGCACCATCAAGCAGCTATGATCGTGTGTGAGTTATATTGATTTTCTCATATCTCAAATCGTCATAACTTGAGACACTTATGCAATCTTGCGATGTTTGCACACACAACATGCAAATTCTTTGCTACTTTTGATACATGTCCAGGTACAATGTGATTTAGCCATCACGAGGAATACATGTGTTAATGTATACTCACTAAACTATTTTGACTTGTTTTTGAAATATAAAATTGGTTAGACTTGTTTAGTGTGTGTGTGGGTTTTGGATCTAAATGCTTGACATTTTTCTTATTGAGAGACATTTTTTAGAGTTTAACATGTTGATTGGATCTTTGGTTGAGCAGCTTGCTTGATTGCATTCATTTTTGTGTTTTTCCTCTCTTTGAAAAACATGTTTTTATCAAGCTCGAAAACCTCTCGACAGATCCTCGACAAATTGGCATCTATCGAGCCCTTTTTCTTCTTGTCTCGATAGAAGTTAACACAATCTCGATCCATCGAGCTTTCTAGACTTTGTCTTGATAGCTTCTCGACAGATTAAGAAACTTTCAATCTAGCTGATAGATCCTCGATAGATTCTCTATCCATTGAGGTAGGCCTCTGCTCGAGAGCTTCTCGATCTGTCTAGATCCTCTTGCATGCATTGTTTTTCACATGTTTTGCATCTTTCTTTTATCTTGTCATCCATAGCATATTGTTTCATTACATTCATGCATTTATATGGATTCCTTGTGCCCCCTTGATCATCCTTGATCATCTTTATGCTTCTCGGGTGAAGCTTTCTAGCTTCTTGTACCCTTTGTCAATCATGACAAAAAGAGGGAGAAATTATGGAGAAAATGTGGTTTCTTTTTATGATTCTACATGTTAGGGGGAGAAATACATGCCCTTGTAAGGGGAAGTTATGTTTCATCTTGTTAGGGGAAGTGTTTACCTCCTTGTTGTTTTAGGAGCTTCATTTAGCTTCTTGTACATTGGTCTTGTGACCATGTTTACATACGTTGTGCTTATCTTTGATATATATATATATATATATAAATATATATATATTTATGATGATGTATGTCTTCTTCACCTACCTCTACATGTGTTGTTTATTTTCTATCTTTATACACATGTTTCTTTATGTATGCAATCTTTTATTTCTGTTTCATATTAAGATGCCTTGATAAGTTTTGTTTAAAGTGTTTTAGAAATACAGGTTGTCAAAGTCTATCTTGCCATGAACTCTCTTCTTGCAAAGTTTTTCAAGAGTTTGTGTTAGGATTAGATTTTATTGTATTCAACAAGTGATTATGAGTTTAGTGATTTATGACTTCTTTCATATTTCATTTGTTTGTTATGGTTTTATCACAGATTACCCAAGGGTAAGATTGTTAGGACATATGTGGAACATGTTATGAACATATGTCATTTAGAATTGGCTTATCCTTTTACAAAACACACTTGTATTTAGGTAGATCTAGGTGGGTTTAATACTTCAAAGAACAAGAGTTCAAGTCTAGTATTGAAACCATGCAAATCTGTCCAGGAAACAAGTGAAGAAGTGCTGATTTATTAAAGCTTGACAGCTACTCGACAGATAACCTATCTATCGAGGTCTCGACAGCTAGCTCGATAGCTGTATCTATCGAGAATTACAGAATTAGAATTTTTAGATCTGATCTTCGGCTCGTGCTTATGTATTTGTGTAGGGTTTCTTTTCTCACAATCCTAGATATATATATAAAACTTATTTTAAAGGCCATCACATAAGAGACTACATGCAGAACACATGCAAAAAGTGACTAAGTGCCTTATTCTCTTTGAAAGAAACTACTGCATCTTTGCGCCTTAGGGTTTTGTAACCAAGTACTTCTTGATCTTCATTGTTGATGAAGTGAAGAACTTTGCAGCCAACAATCTTCCTCAAGTTGGTGTGTTAGTCACATACTGGAAGCCGTGCATCATTGTTTAGTCACGTATTAGGATCCATGCAAAATGGTGGCGTTCATATATTGAAGAGTTCAGAAGTGTAAGGTTGAATTTAATCAACCATGTGTTGGCTTTATTCCGTGACAAATTTGCTTGTAATACAGTACTTAGAAACCCTGTATTTAGGTGGGAATCATGTAAGGGTAGTGTGTGAGAAAGTGTGAAGAAATGCTCAAGCATATGCAGTGAAGCAGGGACTTGTGGCTGGATCTCGCGGGTGACTCGCGGCTGCAAGCCGCCAGAAGCAGCACACGTGCAGAGCATGTAGGGGAGCTGAACAGTCATGCCAGTTGGAGCACTACAGGACAAAAATCCAGACTGGCCACTCAGTTAGCTCGCGGCTTGAACTCGCGACTCAGTCAAGTCGCGAGGTCAAGTCGCCAGCCAGCCCTGTTTTGGAAAAACTGACTCTTTGCATTCCATTCTCACACCAGTATAAATACCCCTCATTCCCACAAAATATGTGTGGCTATTCAGAAAGAAAAACCCTAAGAGAGGTTTCTTCAAAACACCCACCCAATTAGAGAGAGCTACTCATTCTTAGAGAGAAATCTTTGTAGTCTCTTCTCATTCCCTCTCTCATTGTCATACCTATTGAGAGGAGATTTCTATCCAAACACTACCCACACCCATTTAGAGTGTTGAGTGTTTTTGGAGCTTTGGGAAGCATTGGAAGATGCCAAGGATGGCAGAT
This sequence comes from Quercus lobata, assembly GCF_001633185.2. Classification (NCBI taxonomy): domain Eukaryota; kingdom Viridiplantae; phylum Streptophyta; class Magnoliopsida; order Fagales; family Fagaceae; genus Quercus; species Quercus lobata. The sequence goes on from NC_044913.1 coordinate 60,786,167, forward strand.
GCTATGGATTATAGCGGAATCCGGTAAGCTAGAAAAGAAAAAGGTTCGACGCAACCTCGTTGGAGCAAGAAGCTTGGAGGGCTTAGGTACATCGGGTAGATTAGGCTTGGAGGGTCTATTGTTGTTCATGTATCCCAACTACATTTTCTAGTGGATTATTGACCGCTTGGAGGGCGGCGGAGAGGTTTTACGCCGAGGGCTTCGGTTTCCTCTTCGATAACACATCGTGTGTTGTCCTTGTGTTTACATCTCTCTTCCCTTTATCTTTGCCTTTTATTTTCTGCTGTGGATATGATTTTAATTGGTTTAGATTTTTTACCAATTCTGTATTAAGCTTTTGTTCATGTTCCGCACATTAATTGTTTGATATAAAGCTTTAATTGGTAATTTGTAATTTGGGGATCTAAACGTTCAAGGGTGTTTATACACATATTTGAACTTTCAAGAAGTTCTGAAGCGGTAGAAGGTTTCTACTGTAAGTTCATCTACGGGGATTATAGGGTCTAGGGACAAAAGTTTTGTACTAGATCTAAAACTTTTCTTTATTATAGTGGATTTCTTTTCGGGAAGGTTTCCCCCTAAGTTTTTTATTGTGAAACTAGTTTGTTTCATTGGTTTTCCTGGGTCATCAAATCTTGTCTTATTTACTTTTCCGTTGTGCATGATATTGACATGATATTGATGTTAGTTTGTTTTAACAAGATTTATTCATAATAAATCTAATTAACAACTTGGGTTTAAAATTTGTTAATTCTATCAACCGGGGTCTAAATTTACCAACACTTGAATTTTTTAATTTTGCCCTAAAGAGCCTTTAAATAGGTCAAGGAATCCTACTACAAGTTGAATTTTCGTTTGGAGAAAATCCCAGATTTTTAGGCTTCACTTAACAGACGATTTTAGCCCATTTAACTTCAGAATTAGGGCTTTTGGTAAACTACAAAGTTGTAGCCCTTTAAGTTAACTTTCGAACCCAACTTAAATAATCTCGATTGGACATTTAAGCCTAATGTTATGCCAAAAATACTAACTGATGTACAGGATGGAATCCTAATCCGAATTGAACTTGGATTTTGTGCAAATTTCATTTGATTCCTTGCTCCAATTGGACTTAAATTTAATTGGGTTGACCTTCTTTAACTTCATCATGGCCCTTGTAAAAGTAAAGCCTATTAGCTTTCTTCTTTGCACAAATCCACTTATTTTATTCCATTCTCCTACAAAAGACAAATTCATGCAATAAAATTCAATCAAGCACAAAATTGATTATTCAGCCTTATTCCAAAACTAAATATAAAATGCATGAATTAACTCAAAATAAGTATGTTAATGCTTTCTAATAATGATATAAATATGCAAAATTAAGCTATTATTAATGCACATCATCATCTAACCTAAGGATAAGAATTTTGTGCTCCATTTGCCGTGCTCACCCTTCTAAGATTTTCTGACAAAGGTCCACAATCTATCTCAGAATTCAAATTTGGTGGCAATTTTTTAATCCTATTTATCTTTTTGAAATTCTAATTCAATAGTGTTCATCTAATCTCATAAGGGTTCAAATTTGGCGGTGGTTGTCTAACCCGGGGATGAGATTTCCACACTCCATGTGCCGTGCTCACCCTTCCTAGATTGTTTGACAAAGGTCGACAATCTATCTCAAGATTCAAATTCGGTGGTGGTTGTCTAATCCTATCTATCTTTTCAAGATTCAAATTCAGTAGTGGTCATCTATTCCTATCTATCTTGAGAGGGTTCAAATTCAACGATGGCCGTCTAATCCTACATTTTCAAATTCCAATCTATCTAATTTTAAAGTCCCCCTTTTAACTCAAAATCAGATCATCATCATATTTTAAATCTCCCAAAACTTCCATTTGTCATGCATAGTTTCTCATGTTCACCTAGCCTTTCTTATCAATTTTTACTGTTTTTAGTTTTCATATATCCATCATTTGCATGTTCATCTATGTTGCCTAAAAATCAAGTTTTTCCTCATGTGAATGGGTATATGTAAACATAATTATACATGTACGCATTTCACACACACACACACACATGAATGTGCACTCTCGTGCCTATGTGTATGTACATGTGAAGGCATGCAAGTATGTTGATATCTACATAACTACATAAGCATGTGAGCCAAAAAAAAAAAAAAAGTTTTCCAACATCATCATGGCATAAATTATAAAACTACAAAATAATGTATATGCAAAAATACCAACAATTTAAATACTTGCATATTTTCCTAGTTGCATTGCTACAAACATATTTACAAGAAATGAAGAGAAAGAGAAAATAAACACTGGCCTCAAGTGCAGAACAGGGGTTTAAAGTAGTGAACTAAAGCCAGTAACTAGACCCGCTAGACTATGACATGCTCTATAGAAAGTTTTTAAAGTAAGAGTTTGAAGAAATGAGGTTGGAATGGTAAAAAATGGGCTTGGGGACCCAATTATAGGCCATTGTATGGCCTGGGTAGCCTAGCGCACCTTAAATGGCTGCTAGGTCTGCTCAGTGCACAAAGAATGGCCGCTAGTCAGGTTTAACCGAGTCAACGTTGACCGATTGACCGTTGACCAAAAAAAAGGGGGGAGTTTTTGCTCAGTTCCAAGGAACCAAGCCAAAAGAACTTTTTTTCAGATCAGCTACGGATGCTCAACTTGTGAACAATGTATTTGTTGCACACAATTTTGGGGGCAACAAAATGCGAAATTACGTTCTTTATGCAACACCTCCCTTTGTAATCAAGATGTCAGATAAAGAAGGGGCAGCTTAGATATCGTATTTTGTCCGCACTCAATTTGCATGTCGGACCCCAAAAATTCCAAAAATATTAACTTTTCTCCATGGGGCTGTGAAGACATCTAGATTAACATAGCACAACCTGTTTGGGCATCGGAGCACTCGAAGTACCTTTTTAGGTCAAATTTAATAAAATGCCCCTAGTCAATCCCGGGTTGACCAAAAGTCAAAGATTGGTCATAATCACCCCCAAATTAACATTTTTATGTTTTTACATCAAACTCGAGCTGCTCGAAGATTGTTGTCAACTTTGACTAAGTTTCACCAAGTTTGACCCGAGGTTGACCCCTAAGGGCACCAAAAACATTAATTTTTGATAGGCCAAGAATGTATTGACCCCTTTGGTAAATTAACCAATTAATTAGCCAAGTGAATTAATTAAGTTCAATTACATGCAATAAGCGTGGTAACACAAACAAATCACCAATTAAACTAAGTGCAGCTGGAAATTAAATTTGACATGGGTGATTTGTTAATGAATGGGGAAAACGACCGAAGCAAAACCCCACCGGGTGAATATAAGGTCACCACTCCCGAGAATCCACTATTATCAAAACAAGCCGTTACAAGTAAAAGGAATCCCAGTACCTAATATCAACCTATAGTTGAACTCTTACCCCAATACACAATTGGACTTGTAATGTAGTGACAATCTTTCCTTTCAATGCACGGCTCTAAGTACTTGACTAACCAATCAATGCACGGATCCAAAATACGTGACTAACACACCAACTTGAGAAAGATGTTGGCTACAATGTTCTTCAGTTCATCCAAACGATGAAGATCAAGAAGCTCCTTGGTTACAAAACCCTTGGCGCAAAGACGCAGTAGCTTCTACAAGGATTATGATGAACTAGGGCAAATTCTGTCTCCAGTCACAATTTGCATGCGCAATAAATTTGCATTGAGTTGCATCACTTTGCATCACCTTTGAAGGCCCTTAAAATAATTGTTATATATGTCTAGGGTTGTGAGAAAAGAAACCCTACAAAAATACACTTGGATATGCATGAAAACAGATTTGGAAATTTGAATTTCGTAATTCTTGATAAATACCATTTCTGTCGAGAAGCTGTCGAGCATCAACATTAAACCTCAAACTTGGATATGCATGAAAACAGATTTGGAAATTTGAATTTAGTAATTCTCGATAAATACTATTTTTGTCGAGAAGTTGTCGAGCATAAGCATTAAACCTCAATAGATATCTATCTGTTGAGCTTTAATGAACATCACTTTTTCACTTGTTTCTTGAACAGATTTGCATGACTTCAATACTAGACTTGAACTCTTGTTCCTTGAAATACTAAACCCATCCTAGATCTACCCAATTACAAGTAAAGTGTGTTTTGTCAAAGGATTAGCCAATATACATAACATATTTTTCTAACAAGTCCCACATATGTCCTAACAATCTCCCCCTTTAGCAATCCGTGACAAAACCACAACAAAAAAATGAATCATGAGAGAAGTCTTAAATCACTAAATTCATAATCACTTGTTGAATACAAAATAATCTAATCTTAACACAAACTCTTGAAAAACTTTGCAAGAAGAGAGTTCATGGCATGATAGATTTTGACAACTTGTCTTTCTGAAACACTTTAAACAAAACTAATAAAAGCATCTTAGTGTGAAACAGAAATAAAAGATTGCATACATAAAAAAACATGTGTATAAAGAGAGAAAAGAAACAACACATGGGGAGATAGGTGAATGATAACACATATCATCATATATAAATGAAAATTAAGTACAATGTATGTTATCAATAATTGGTCACAAGACCGGTATACAAAAGGATAATGTGACTAAGATAAAGAAAAGAAAAGTACATATAATCCTCACTACATCCCTCAAAAACAAAAGACACTCCCCCTATAAAAAATGTCCTATGCTAACTCTCCCCTTAAATACATGACTACTCTCAACCCAAAACTACTCCCCCTTTTTGTCACGAATGACAAAGGGTAAGTCACTAAGAGGTTGTCATCTCCTCATCACTAGAAAAGCTAGCATCCTCATCCTCATCATCATCATCACCAGTACCATCATCAGCATCCACGTCCTTAGAAGCCTCTGGAGAAGGAGAGGGAGAAGCGACAACGCCACCAAGGCAAGCCTATCATTGTGTGATACGACCGACACGGGTGGTCACTTGACACAGCTCATCACTGAGAGTGTCAAGGCGAGCATCCATGTGCTGAAGCTGCGCCATGATCGCCTCAAGCATCACACCACCACTCGAAGAAGAAAGAGCAGAGGTGGTGAAAAAGTGGGGGTAGGAGAATCCATCGTCTCGATCTGTGGCCACTTTGGTCAAAGTTGGGCCTCGCTCCATCGAATAGACACCGTGTTAATGGCACCCATGATCGTATAGAGTTGAGAATCAGGGATAGAGATAGAAAAATGGCAAAATGATCCACGTGATAGCCGAAGGGAAAATGAGCCTATCACGGGTCACCGAATCCCTATAGACATTAATAATAGCAGTGATGAAGTGAGAAGGAAAGTCTATAGAGAGGTCCTCTAAGAGGGATAGCAAAAATTGAGCATGAGGCTTGGTAATGGAGTTATAGTGAGACAGTGGATGGAGAACAAATGTCATCACCATGTTTAGGAATCTCGGACCTTTTGTAAAGCCCAAGCATGGGGTGTTTTGGTGCTCACCCCATGTGGAAGGTGTCTCACAAAAAAGAGACAGAATTTCGTCCTTAGACACAGTCCTTAAACATGGATAAGTAAGGTAATCAGGATGCGATACTCGCGGAACGTGTAGTATCTTGGAAACAAGCTCCAGAGTGACTACGATAAGTGTACCTCTAATATGCATAGCAAACTAAGGTATAGAGGCATCGATACCGTGCATATAGGTGTAGAACTCCTGTATGATCACGGTAAAACAACTTAAGGGTATCTCACAGAGAGATTCTCATCCCCGACTATGAATGACACCAGGTAGAGCAGTATCAAAAAAGTCCGATAGAACCATGTGGCACTCCGAATGAACACCTAGTTTAGAGAAGTTCTCCTTATAGGAATTCTCATCACGGAACCGAATGTGAAGAGGAGTAGGATCAGATTAAGATCTCCTGGAACAAAAAGGGTTCCGAGACGGAGTGGATTTACGCTTGGGTGCCATGTGTAATCTATCTGTGAGAGAGAGAGAGAGAGAGAGAGAGAGAAAGAGAACAGAAAACACAATCACAACCTAGAACAAATAGATAGAAAAGAAAAGGTACGTATGTATGAAAAATGCATGAACATGTGATGTGCTAAAAGAAATTGCTTCATGGGTTCAATCCAATCCAAACCAATCAGCACACAATTTTCAACAAATAAACACAAAGATTTTTAAAAACCCCAAGGGAATGCAACACCTAATCCAATCTAAATGCATGAAACATTGTGAAAATGCAAATGGAATGCAATACATGATCATATAGCATCAAATAAGCAACACCTAACCCAAAACTTTTACAAAAACTCAAAGATTTTCAAAAACCCCAAAAATCTTACAAAACCCCAAAAACCTAGGTCTAATGCGTGAAATGCATGAAGAATGAAGGATATAGAACACTTACCAAGGGATTTGATCTTGGATAAGGCCAAAAATCATGTGGGTAGAGGGTTTTGAGTGAGAAAATAGTGTTTGGAGGGAGTGAAAAGCTTTTCTGTCGAGAAAGAATAAGAGAAATGAAATCTGATTTTACGTTGACCCTTAAATAGAAATCGCAGCTCGATGGATCGAGGATCTGTCAAGATCTGTTAAGCACTAAATCTTGACAGATATGAATCTGTCGAGGTGTTGTCGAGAATTTGTCGACGGCAAAATCACCTTGATGGATTGAGATTCTGTAGAGAATCTATTAGCTAGACAGAAACTTTCTCAATGGATCGAGAATCTGTCGAGAAGCTATCGAGACAAATTTCAGATAGCTTGATGGATCGAATATGCGATAAGATCTATCGAGAAAAGAAGTCCAAGGGACTCAATAGATAGGAAGCTGTCAAGGATAAAGCACCCATATATCCAAAACACACACACACACACACACACTAAACAAGTCTAACCAAATTTTATATTTCAAAAACAAGTCAAGACAGTTTAGTGATATATTAACACATGTATCCCTTATGATGGTCAAATCACATTGTACCTACACATGTATCAAAAGTAGCAAAGAATTTGCGTGTTGTGTGTGAAAACATTGCAAGAGTGCATGAGTGTCTCATGTTAATACAATTTGAAATATGAGAAAATCCATTTAACTCACACACAATCATAACTGCTTGATGGGGACTATCACCTTCGAGGTACATCCTATAACTCCCACATCTCCTAAAAACACGCTTACAACCATATTTAATAGCATTTTGATTCTTTTTGCTTTTGATTTTCTTTGCATATATATATATTTTTTCTTTTGAGCATATCATGCCTGGGCATATAAGAGAGAGAAGAAATACCCAATTATGTTAAGCCAAAGCATCACAATTTTGCTATGCCGAAGCATACAAATGTTATTCATGATTGGCAGGCTTTAGTGGTGAGATGGTTATTTATACCTTTCTCTTAGGATTTTTTAACCCTTCCCAACAAAAAGAGTGATATAAGTGTTAAGTACAAGAGATTACTTAATCGTACTCGTCACAAACACGAGCCACAAAGCTCACTTGCTTAGTTATGCATTGAGATGCTCATCTAAGCTACAAAAGATACAAAATTTAGAAAACTTTATTTCAATGGCCATCCAAGGTACACAAGTACCAATGTACACAAAACACACACTGTTTTTGTATTTTTCTAATTTTTCATTTTTTTTTTATGAAAACAAAATAAAGCAAAATTGAAAACAAACAAACGAACACATGTTAAACAAACCAAATCATAAAACTAGATGCAAATCAGCCATCATAGGAAGTCAAACCGTTTGTTATCAAAAGGTTTAGTGAACAAATCAGCCTTCTGATTATCAGTGTGAATGAACTCAAGAGTGAGAGTACCATCTTCGACAAGCTCCCAAATGAAGTGGTGTCAAATCTCTATATTTTTTGTTCAAGAATGTTGAACAGGATTTTTAGAGATGTTAATGGTACTGGTATTGTCATAATAGATGGTAAGATGTTCTTGATGAATACCATAATCAAGGAGAAGTTTTTGCATCCACAGAAGTTGGGTGCAACAGCTACCAGCAGCGATGAATTCAGCCTTAATAGTGGAGAATGAGATGGAATTCTACTTTTTGCTCATCCAAGAGACAAGATTATTACGCACATAAAAACAACCCCTCGAAGTACTTTTTCTATCATCAGCATTCCCAGTTCAGTTTGCATCAGAATACCCAGTTAAGACATCATTGGTGTCCTTGCTATACCACACACCAAAATTGGCAGTGGATTTGACATACTTTATGATTATTTTCAAAGCAATCATATGAGACTCTTTGGGATTTGCCTAATATTTAGCACACACTTCCACACTATAACTAATTTTAGGTCTACTAGCAGTAAAGTAAAGAAGACTACCTATCATGCTTCTATATAAAGAAGAATCAACACTTTTTCCTAACAAATCAATAGTGAGTTTAACATTTGGGCTCATGGGAATTCTAACAGAACTAGCAGATTCCAATCCAAACTTTTTCACAAGATTTTTAGCATATTTAGACTAAGATATGAATATACCTGATCTAGTGCAAAAGGATTCCATGTATTAATTCTCGAATTCTTTACCATGATAACTTCGAATTTGATCAATCTTCAAGTTCTCATTTTGCAATCTTATACACAATGGCTCAATGTGCTCAGGAGCAACTGACTTGGATCTTAGAAGGATGACCCAAGTATTCCTGGTGAAATCATCTACCACAACTATGATGTATCTCTTCCCTCCAAGAGATTCGGTTCTAGTTGGACCTATGAGATCCAGATGTAGCAGCCCCAAAGGTCTAGATGTAGTTGATGTCTGAGTGCCTGGATGTTTTACTTTTGTCTATTTCCCAAGCTGACACGGTCCACACACAACATTGCTAACTCTGTTGAGCTTTGGTATCCCCAAGACTGATTCATGCATAGATACAATTGACAGATGTTTGTAGCTAGCATGTCCTATCCTTTAGTGCCATAATTCTTCATTTGGCAAACGAATGCTATTGCACACAATATCAGCATCAGGTACCAATCCATTGCAGTTATCCAAAGTGCGGACACCGTTTATGAGTTTCTTTCTAGACTCATTTAACACAAGGCATTTCCCTTTTGAGAATAGCACCATAAAGTCTTGATCACATATCTGACTTATGCTCAACAAATTCACTCTCATACCTTCTACATATAACACATTTGAAATTTCTGGTAGTCCAGGTAGAGAGATGGTTCCCTTCCATTTAATCTGTGATTAGCTCCCATCACCAAAAGTGACATTTCCACCTTTCTTAGACTCGAAAACCTTAAAGAGAGAGCGGTCTCCAGTCATGTGTCATGATCATCCATTATCAAGGTACCACAAACATGTGTCCATTACCTTAAATGCAGATTTCATCATAAAGCACACCTCATGCTTGCATGACAAATCGGTAGGAATGGTTTTCTCTCTCATCTACCATTTAAGAAGGAAGCCTTTAAGATTCACCCTTCTCAGACGAAATCCTTTGGACATTATCATTCTAAGATTGCCTAGTTTCTTCTTTTTTACACTAAGACTTATTTCAATAATCCTCAAGATAGCTTTCAAATAACTTTTAGACTTGCATTTTCTAAAACACTCAGTTAAATAGAGATTAGAAAAGCAAGATGTATTTGAAATAAAAGATCTTTTCATGCCGTTTGCAGCCATAACAGCAGGAGTTAGTGGATCACACAACAAAGTTTAACCCTAATCAGAGTGTTCCTGCTTTAATACCACTTGATAGGCCAAGAATGTATTGACCCCTTTGGTAAATTAACCAATTAATTAGCCAAGTGAATTAATTAGGTTCAATTACATGCAATAAGTGTAGTAACACAAACAAATCACCAATTAAGCTAAGTGTAGCGGAAATTAAATTTGGCATGGGTGGTTTGTTTACGAATGGGGAAAACCACCGAGGCAAAACCCCACTGGGTGAATTTAAGGTCACCACTCCCGAAAATCCATTCTTATCAAAACAAGCGGTTATAAGTAAAAGGAATCCCAATACCTAATACCAACCTACAATTGAACCCTTACCCCAATACACAATTGGATTTGTAATGTAGTGACAATCTCTCCTTTCAATGCACAACTCCCAGTACGTGACTAACCAATTGATGCACAGATCCAAGTACGTGATCAACACACCAACTTGAGAAAGATGTTGGCTACAAAGTTCTTCAGTTCATCGAAACAATGAGGATCAAGAAACTCCTTGGTTACAAAACCTTTGGCGTAAAGATGCAGTAGCTTTTACAAGAAATATGATGAACTAGGGCAAATTCTGTCTCCGGTCACAATTTGCATGCACAATCAATTTGCATTGAGTTGCATCACTTAGCATCACCTTTGACGGCCCTTAAAATAATCTTTATATATGTCTAGGGTTGTGAGAAAAGAAACCCTACACAAATACACTTGGATATGTGTGAGCTGATCATACCAAGCTCTAGGGGCTTCCTTTAAACCATAAAGTTCCTTCTTGAGGTACAACACATGATCTGGAAAGTGTGGATCAATGAATTCTTTTGGTTGAGCCACATAGACATCTTCTTTAAGGAGCCCATTCAAGAAAGCAGTCTTTATGTCCATTTGGTAAAGCTTGAACTTTAAGTAACATGCTAGGGCTAAAAGAATTCTGATGGACTCCATATGGGCAATTGGGGCAAAAGTCTCATCATAGTCTACTCCTTCCATTTGTGAGTATCCTTGAGCCACAAGACGAGCCTTGTTACGGATCACATTACCCTCCTCATCAGTCTTATTGCAGAATATCTACTTTGTGCCGATGATATGCTCACCCTCTGGTCTAGGTACTAGAGTCCAGACATCATTCCTCTGAAACTGAAGCAGTTCATCATGCATTACTTCAACCGAGCTTTCATTCTGAAGAGCTTCCTCAACTTTAGTGGGTTCAAACTGCGACAAATAACAAGAATACGACACAAAGTTAGCAACATATTTATCAACTGTATGCTTCCTTAGTGTGAGTTCATTCATGTTTCTCACCATAACTTTAGGAGGACGATTCAATTTAATCCTGGAAGAAGGTCCTTTCTCTTCATGGGATTTAAAATCTGGTGAAGTGGATATATTTGCAGAATCTTCCACAACATTTGGAGTACCGGGAGTACTTGGAGATGCAGGCTCTTGTTCAACAATTTCTTGAACTTCCTTGGGCTCAGGAGGATAAATTTCTTTAGGGAATTCCTCACTAACTTTCTCGAAACCAAAATCTGAAGATTCATCAATAGCAATATTCATTGTTTCCATTACCTTCATGGTTCTTTTATTGTATTCCCGATAAGCCTTGCTTGTAGAGGAGTATCCCAAAAATATTCCTCCATTGTTTTGGGAGTCAAATTTTCCCACATTCTCTCTATCCTTGAGAATGAAACAAGTACTTCCAAAAATTCTAAAATACTTCACATTTGACTTTCTTCCTTTCCATAACTCATATGGAGTCTTCTTGGTGCCAGGTCTAAAATACACCCTATTAACCGTATGACATGTAGTGTTAACGGCTTCTCCCCACAAGTTTCTAGCCACGTCCTTGTTATGCAACATGGCCCTAGCCATCTCCTGAATAACCCTATTCTTTTGTTCTACTACACCATTCTGCTGAGGAGTAATAAGAGCAGAGAATTCTTGAGATATACCTAATCTTGTACAAAAGGACTCCATTTATGAGTTCTCGAATTCTTTACCATGGTCACTTCGAATTCGATCAATCTTCAGGCTCTTTTCATTTTGCAATCACTCTTTTCATTTTGCAATCTTGTGCACAAGACTTCAATGTGCTTAGGAGCATCAAACTTGGATCGTAGGAGGATAACCCAAGTGTACCTAGTGAAGTCGTTTGCCACAACTATTAAGTTCTAAAGACTTAGGATCTTATGTATTTAGAACTATAATGTGTATTGTTGGCAAATCATGATTAAAACAAGATGTTTAGTCGTGTTTAGACTTGCTCAAATTTGGTTCATTTATGTAAAGTTGGAACAAGTTGATGCAAAAATTAATATTGCTTCTCGGCCTGGTTCTATCGATCGAAGCTTAGGCTCGATTAATCGAAAATCGGGTTAGATGCGCTTTTCTGTAGAATTCCAACTCAGCCCTAGTTTATTTAAAACGTTTAGGGTTTTGTGTTTTTGCCCCAGGTATATAAGGCAAACCCCAGCCACGTTTTGTTGTTGCTCATATTGCTGTTTGTGTAAATCTCTTGTGAGATCTATGAGGAGCTTTCCTTTACACAAGTTTAGGATTATCAAGAAGGAGATTTCTTCAAGAGCTTGATGATCATTCAGTTGCTGCCGTAAGAACTTAAAGAAACACAAGCAGGTGTGCTTGTACTTGCTGGAGAATCCAAGAAAGAAGGAGTCCGTGGTTTCAAAGCTTGCATGTGGTCGTGTCAATAAGTTTCTACTGGTGGGTAGCAATAGGATGTTAGTGGTCTAAGTCCTGTTGAACAACTTCAATTCTTTCATAGTGGATTCATGTTTACCTTGAGGATAGCTAGGTTAAATCCTCCCCAAGTTTTTACCGGTTTGGTTTCTTGGGTGATCATATCATTGTGTTATTTATCTTTCCGCTGCTTTGCATGATATAATTGTTTAATTGTGATAACCTAGATTTGGAATTTGAACTAAGTAACAACTTGGCTAATTACCTAGGTTAATCCAATTGTGTTTGTTTCTAAAGGGTTTAAAAACTATCAACAACCATGATGTATCTCTTTCCACCAAGAGACTCAATTCTAGTAGCTCCAATGGTCTAGATGTAGCAGATGTCTGAGTACCCAGACGTTTAACTTTCGTCTATTTCTTAAGTTGACATGGTCGACAAACCACATTGTTCACTCTATAGAGCTTTTGTTTTTTTGTTTTTTTTTTTTGTTTTTGATCTTACTTTTATGTTTTTTGTTTTGTGCGAGTAAAAAACCAAAACCACATAAAAAGTGAAAAATTGAAAAAGTTTGATCGTATTTGTTTGAGCACATGTCACATGTGAGTTTGGCCTAGTACCTTCATACTTATGGCGTAGTGCATTTACGAGCTTAGCTTGTTTTGTATGCACACATATCTTTGTCGGAGAAATCTTGAAAACTATGGGTGATTGTTGTAAATAGATCTTCAAGCTTGTCATGAATGATTGGTCAATAGTCTTGATGGTCTTGATACTTGCATAGACTTGTGCTTATATCTCTTCCCACTTTATTTTTATGTTTTTGCTATAGAGCTCACCAAATGTAAATCTCAAAATGAAAAAGAGATTATGAGCTGCAAAAGCCTGTCGCACATACTAGTATTTGACTAGGAAAAAAGGAAAGCTACTTTTGTTTTGAAATGTATGGTGCTCAAAAAGCCAAAGGCTTATTCTTAATATTGAAATATCAAAAATTGCAAGCACCGATCTCAAAATGAGATGTATTGTTCAAAAATGATCAAGTGTTATGATTTGTATAGAAGCCAAATGAAAAGCTTCTAAGTTTTGTAATCATTTTCCTGTGGGAGGTCATATATGTTCACTTCTATAATTGAGATAGACCACTTGACTTAGTACTAGTTGTGTATGACTCGATTGAATTGATCATTGAAACTTCACTCTAGACTAAGGATTATTCCATACTTAATCCACACACACAACACACAAGTCTAATGTTCAATGAATATTTATTTCATTTGTGTGATTGTACATGTTCAAATGTGATGGGTGTGTGCTTAACCATATGTGGTTCAAACCAAAAAGATTTTTGTTCTTTTTGTTTGCTTTTGGAAGTGATTTGTATCACTCATGTTTTTCAAATTATTTTTGTATGAAAAACATGTTTTCTAGGTGTTTTCGTGACTTATTTTATGTGTAAGTTTGGTCACAAGTTAAATGGTCCAATTCTCAAGTTTTTCAGCTTTGGACAAAGAGTTTCACAACTGTTTCGCGGCTGTTTCACGAGTAAAGCTTACCAGCGAAATACCAGCTAAATTTCGCGGGATTCTAGCCAACGAAATTACCTGCAAAAATTTCCAGATTAGCTTTTAAAGGGCATTTAGTGGGAAATTTGTTTTAAACGCCCCCTAGCTTCTCCCAAACCCCTGTTTTAATGTTTCTACATCAAAACCCAACTAAATTCAAGTGTTTTTCATTCCATTAATATCTCTAAGGTAATCTTTAACACTTTACATTGATTTTGATCCTTAGATTATGTTTTTGGGGGGTTTTATGTTCATAGTTGGGATTTTCTCAATTGGGAGTGGGAGAACTTAATTTTTGTCAATCTTTTTTATTGGGCTTTGTTTTAAATGATGATTTTCTTTGGTTGTTGGCCCCTTGTGGCAAAAATAACATGTATTTAGGCAAGATTTTCATATGTTCATGTACTGTTTAACATACATGTGTAGTATGTGCACAAGTGTTTGATAAAATGCCCAAACGACATTTTTTCATTGTTTTGGACTCTAATGAGTACCAAATTTTGGGAATCACCATAATTATTCATGTTTATCATGTTTTGATCATTGGTTGTGTGTTTTATACACTTTTTCCCTTGAGTGCTTGCTCATGCATTAGTAATGCATTGCACATACACATTAGATGCACACTAGATTCACCTTTGCTACACACACTTGATCACTTGACATGTTTTTATATTCAATCATGCTAGTTTAGCCTTTTTAGACCTTTTAGCACATATAACATGTTCTTGTGTCTCTGTTATGCCTAAGTCTATATCATGTTCCATCATCTTTTACCCTTGTTCATATCTTCTTTTCTTTCCCTCCTTCCTCTTGATTAATTTGTCTATTCATGACAAAAATGGGGAGAGTTTACCAGAGAGTGTACTGGTGTGTTTCGTTATTTCTATATGACTCGTGCACATTCTTAGGGGGAGAAATTCAGATATTCTACCTCATGCATATTCGTAAGGGGAGAAAGCCATAGGGAAGATGCATATACCAAGGGGGAGAAAACATCTTTTATGAGAAAACCTTATTTTGTTTTGTTTTTGCTTTCTCGTTGCTTTATGGTGCTTTGAATTATGTTTAGTATCATCTATGCTTTGCTGCTCTCATCGCATCATACTTGTGTGTTGAACATGCATACATCACTATTTTATAGTGAATCTTGTGTGTTTATACCACGATTTTGTCCTCTTTTGAAAAAGTACCTTTTATGACTTTATATAGTCTAAAAATAGGGGTTTGGGCGGCTCCAACATGATGTCAGATTCATTCCAAACCAAGTTTAAATGTAGAATACTTTCCTTTCATAGTTTCTAGAACCCTAGCATGCACACACATGCCCGTGTATGCGTGCGCACACTTATGTAGCGTTTGGTACGGAGGAATCCACATTACTCCTAGCATCTAGATTCTTAGGAATGTGATTCCTTGCAATCTGGATGCTTAGGAATGTAGCTATTTCTATGTTTGGTTTCATTGGAAATCTCTTAAGATTCTTAGGAATGTGAGATGATAATGTTTGGTTTATTCCCAGGAATCTTAAATGAATTATTTATTTTTCTCATTCTATCCTTAGATTTGAATGTGAACTACCAAGTCCTTTAAAAAAAAATCTTCTTCTAAATAAATAATGAAAAACAAAATATAAACTATTAATAATTTGTTAAGCAACACACACAACAACAACAAAAGAGAATACCTGGCAATAATGAAGGGTCCCCTTCAAACTTTTTTTTTTCCACATGTAAAACCTAAATAGAACTTTGTTAAAGAATATATCAACAGAGTTCTCTATTTTGTTTATGTTATTTTGGCGGGAAAAGATATTGATGATTTGTTATGTATTTTATCTTAATTACTTAAAGGATAAGGAAAAATGGTTAAAATTATCAATTTATAAAAAATATAATTTCCTTTAAACTTGGGAATCTGGATACCCACCTGTTTTAAAGAGAATTCACATTCCTACTGAGAGGGGTTTAAAGGGGGAATCTAGATTCCCTTGGCATCTGATTCCCTAGCGTGATTTGCAACCAAACACAGAAATCTTTAAACATTCCTAAGAATTCTAAAACATTACCTCGTACCAAACGCCACATTAGGGTTTCCCGTGGCCTTTCTTTTCCAAAAATAAATTATATTTTTCACACACTTTCCTCAAGTCAATTTTCATCTGATCAGCCCCTAAACCAACCTTGGGCCTTAGAGTCCTACCATTATTTAGGGAAAAGGGGCTCAAGTCGTAAAGGATGTAAAATGTGGTGTCTACAAATATCTTAAATAAAATAAAAATTCATGAAATGAAAGGAAATAAAATGAGAAAAAACAAAAGTAGTAGTAGTAGTAGTAGTTGTTGTTGTCTCTCCTTGAAGGCGTTGCCTCAGAACTATCGCCTCCATCATCATCCTTATATGGCCTTTGTCTCTACCACTACCACTAGCCCTCCAAAAATTGCCACCAGAGCTGTAGATCCTTTGTAAATAGTTGGCCACCTCCAACTTGGGGTTCTTGGCCAACAAGATTAGCTCCTCACACTCAACACGGGTAGGCTGCAATTCCATGAAAAAAAGTGTGTTAGAAAAAGAGAGGATGACAAGAAAAGTAAAGGAATGACAGAGAGAGGAAAAGGTTAGAGGGGCTTACATCTCGAGCTCCTTGGGCAATAGGATAGCCTACCACATTGCGATTGCGCGCAAAAGCATGCTCCCTAGCAACCCTATCAGGACCACAGGCGTAGACCAAATATGAAGGAAATATAGGACTCGCAAGGCCCTTAGCAGCTGGTGTTGCAACAGCAGGAGGAATTACAGGCTCTTCCGAAGATTAAAGGAATGGAAGTATGGGAAACAAGAGATAATTGAGATGCATGTGAATAAAGAAAAGAGAAAGATCAAGAAACATACTGCAAGGTCTATTCCGGAGGAAGACATGAGCTGACCCTCGCTAAAGAGATCATAGTCCTCCTCCTCACCAAGGAAACAGTCGAAGAAGCCGATCCCGTCCTCCCATAAGTCCAACTCCTCACCCGTCATGCTCTTCGAGGCCAACAGGAATAAAGGAGGACTCACCGAGACCTGTAGCTCATCCACAGGCTCAAGTTGTAGGGCTACTCACTCTGCAAGATACACAGACCTCAATCTAGCCCCTCCCAAGATCCAAGACAAGCATGCAAAAGCGAAGTTAGTGCCTTCTTCCTTAGCATAGACCATGGGTCACTCCCACTCCAAGGCATCCATAAGATCTAATATACATGAGACAGTTTTAATGAATAAAACATGTGAGAATGCAAGAAAGATGAAAAAGGGAAGAGAGATAGATTACCTGACCAGCCACAATGCCACCCAAGTGGGCCTGCACAGAACGGAAATCCCTCAAGATCACCAATACCCCCTGATAGAGGAGCCTGTAAGAGCAAGACCATTACTGCAAGGAAAGTTTACAAGTTAGAACATAGTTTGCAAGGTAGGTACAGAAAGCACAGGTTCAGTTTGCACGAAAAGAAAAGCACATTTTGCAAGTACAGGTTCAGTTTGGAACAAAAGACAAGCACAGATTCAAGTTTGCAAGGAAATTCCAGTACAATTTAAGGACAATTTATACATTAGAAACAGTTTGCGAGGAACATGATTTCAAAACATATATAGGCATGGCTATCTAAGTAAGCATGCAAGATATAGGAAAGAAAAGAAGAGATCTTACCTCCCATAGCCTTCAATGACCAGCTAGCTGAAGATACACCTCGCGGCTCATGACATCCATGATAGAGTACATGTAGGATAAGCAGGCACTCCCTCAATTGACCTCCCTAGTGGAGTCAATGTCCCTAAAAGCCTCCAGCCATCGGAGATTGATCGTCTGTCCAACATTGGCAAAGAGAGTGGCCCTCACCACAAAGAGCAAGAAAACCCTAGCCATCTAGGCTCGATTATTGGGAGTCTCTTGAGAGTGGGAAGCAAACTCCCTAGAAAGAAGGTAGTACCGAACGATCTCGTTTAGATAAGAACGTCCCAATAGCTTCACTACAAGAGCTCTCCTAGATGCATTCCCAAGGTCTACAGTAGGACCATAGGACTTCAAGCCCGTTAGCCTATGAAAATTGTAAGGAGTTAGGGTCATCTCCTACCAGCAATGTGAAAGGTGTGGGTAGTCTCCCACCACTTTTCAATAAGAGCCTATACCAAGATCCCGCTAGCCACAGCCTCAAAGAGATGAGTGACAAAGGCCTCAAAGCCAATAGCTGGGACCAAATCCCTAGTTTCAAGAAGATGTGTGCTGCCAATCCGCCAAAACCAACCCGATCTAACCCAACCCGCTAGGTTGGATTAGTTTTTAAGGATTAGTGGATTGGGTTAGGTTATGATTTTTTTTTTTTTTTTTAGTGGGTCAGGTTTGATTCAGATCATAAGAATCACAAATCTACCTAACCCAACCCAACCTACCAAATTTTAATATATTTTAAATTTAAAAAATATATTATATAATTTTTTTTATTTACCTTTTTCCCCCTCTTCCTAAATAAACCTAAACCCTAAATTCTCCTCATATACTTTGTGTTGTTTTGATGTTATGCTTATAATTATTTGGTTATAAATTTGCTCTTATTTGTGGTGATGTTGTTCTAATACTCAATTTTAGTAATTAAAAAACAAATTGTCCAACCTATGGGTCTAGCCTGACGTAGCCCGATCCACGTGAGTTGGGTTTGACCCCTATGATGGGTTGGGTTAGGTTGGATTTTTTTTTAACCAACCATGGTGGGTTGAGTTGAAAAACTATCTCAACCTAATCCAACCCAACCCATGCACACCCTTAAGTACATGACTGGTGTTGAGGTCTAAAAAGTCACAGCACCTAAGCCCAAAGAAATAAGCGCAAGGGGCCATGGAAAAGAGAAGAAATGGTAAGCCCAAAAGGCTTAAAGCCCAAAAACATAAAGGAGAAAAAAGGTAAGCCCGGAAGTTTATGAGAAAAGAAGAAAGAAAAAGAAAAGAAGCCCAGGTCAGAAGATTGAAGAAGAAAGCTGAGTCGGGATCCTCAAAGTCTACCAAAAGGCTCGGGATCCCCGAGGCGTGTAAATACAGTCAAGAAAGGATTAAGACAGCTCAAAAGAAAAAGTCAAAAAGGAACACTAGAAAACAGAGGATGGGCATGTCCTTCTCAAGTATCAAGTGACCCAGCAAGAAAAAGAAGAAAAAAAACCTGGAGCGACTTCTCATAGCACAAGTGGGTGGCACCTCGGGGAACCAGAATGAAGAAGTATAAAAAAGAAGAGTAGCAGCGAAAGACTTTCAAACCTGTAGAGTGGGATTCCACCCATTTGAGAAAAAAGATAGAGAAGAAGGACGGCCAAAAGCTGGACCGTGAAGAACATGACCTCAGCATACTCCAAAATAGGTAGTCAGCCATGGACTTTCAACGAAACAACACTAAAAGGAAGGAAAGAATGAAGAACAGGGAAACTGAACCTTTTGGGCGATGGGCACAACACAGGCTTTGGTACCCAGGGGGCAAAACAGGGGAATCAATAGTTCCCCTGAGACTCCAGAATAACACTATAAAAAGGGGGGAAGGATTGCGAAGAAAGTGCAGAAAAAATTGGTAACAGAATCATTGAGAAAGTTCTGTCGAGAAGAAAAACTCAGAGAAACTAGTAAAATTACTTCCCGGTATCCTAGAAAAAGCCACTATAGCACATACTCGGATTCAAAAATAATCAAACTTTGCAAGTCTTAAAGGTTTGAATAACCATTTAAGACTGTAATTTTTCAGCTTGCTTGAACCTTGTATCACGTCTTAGTGAGCACACTGTAAACATAATAAAGAAAAATTCAATGAAGTATTCTCTACTGATTTGAGGATCCCTAACCATTACTTTGTGTTTTTACTGTTTGTTTTTTGCATTACCTTGCTGTTTTGATTGTTGTTCAATACAAATATCCTTATTTGTTATTTTATGTGTATCGTAGAAAGTATGCCCTGTGCACCCTTTAATTCTTAAACAGCCCTTTAGCTGTGGTGAATCAAAGCTCAGTCCACCAAACTACAACTACTCAGCCCAAGATCCTTGGGCCTGAGTGCTACAGAAAAAGCACTCTCAGAACTGGTAATTTGGAAATAAAGGATAACCAACATCTATAAATCATACAAGAGCAAAAAATTTATTAAGGGGAAAGAAGTACAAAATCATGATAGGGTTTGCTAGAAAAGAGAAATTATAAGAGAAGGGGTTGTGATTTGTTTGGAGGGAACAAATCTTTTAAGAAAAGTTTGGAGAGAAATCTTTCAAACTCTTCCTATATCTTTTTATTGGGTGTGAATTATGAAAATCTAACATTAGATTGCATGTTCAAATTATATTTTTTATGCTTGCAAAATTACAAGAATATCAAAGACCAATAACTATGTCATCAACCAAATATTTAAATTTCAAAATTTTGTGACCTAAAATTATGTATAAAAATTAAGTTTATTGATCAAATAGCAAATAACATCTTATTTAAACTAAATTTAACATGTTTATTAAGAACATAAAAAGCATACAATCTAATTGTTAGATTTTCAAAACTCGCATATGATAAAAAGATATAAGAGTTTGAAGAGTTTCTCTTTGAACTACCTTATCCAATTTGGGCTCATTGCTTCTATCTCCCTTCCAAACTGAGGGTGAAAATCTAAACATCTGGCTTTGACTACAATCTAAATCTTCAAATTATAAGTTATTAAAAAAAAAAAATTCATCACCAAAACTGTCAGAAAAACTTCCACGCAGCTATTTTTATTTTTCCTTATTATGAATAAGATATTTTGTTAAGAGCATTCACATCTGGACTACCAAATGGTACATGTAAGATAGATTTAGCATTAAAGGCCAAAAGCCACCCAACACCCGGACTTGTAAAAGTCTAGAATTACAAAAAAAATTGCAATATTGCTACAGTACCATTGTAAATTTACGATTGTACTATAGCAACATTCTAAAACAAAATAATAATTTTTTATTCTCGAATATAAATATCTGCCACTTTCTCTCTCCTCCCCTCTCTGTCTCATGTCTCTCTCTTCATCTCTCTCTCTCTGTATCTCTAATTCTCTCTCTCCTTTTAGTCCTCACTCCCTCCCTCTCTTCAAACCCAAAACCCCATAGCCACCACACAATGGCTTGACCCACTGTCACCGGCCATGGCAAGCCACCACCCACTCATTATTTCTCTTCCCTGTCTCATTGCAAATCAGTCTGGTGGCATGGAGATTGATGTTTGAGTGTAGTGTGGAGATCGGTGTTGGGCTATGGGTTTGCCATGGGTTGTGTAGGTTTCTCTTGGTGGTTGTCAACGTGGGTTTTGGTGGTTGGAATGGGGGTGGCATGGTGGTGGGTATTGTGATTATGGTGGTGGTTACTAGCCGGTGCCATGGTGGGTTTACGTGGTGGCGGCTGGGTTTTTTCCCTTGGTGGGCCACGACTTCTTGGATTTCTTTGGAGATTGGAGGAGTTGTTGCGGCGGTTGGGTCGATGGTGGAAGTGGGTTTGGTGTGTTGGCGGCAACAGTGGCGGTGGTGGCAAGAGGTGATGCAGAGAGAGAGTTATTTGGAAGTGGGTTTGATTGATATTTGGTTTCTGCATGTGGTTTTTATTTTTGGAGGTCTGTTTGAGTTTTGGGCTACTGAGAAATCAGCCAAATTTTGAGAAAGTTAAGGCTTTTGGTATCTAGGTTTGATTTGTATTGGATTTCTACAAGTGGGTTTTTTTTTTTTTTTTGTAGCCTTTTTGGACGGTGGTGGGTTTGATTTGTATTGGATTTCTACAAGTGTTTTTTTTTTTTTTAGCCTTTTTGGACGGTGGTGGTGATGGTGGTTTCAGTGGAAGAGAGATGGAGGAAGAGAGGTAAAAATTAGAGAGAGGAGAGAGATGGGAGAGAATAGATATAGTTTTGGGATATATTATTTTATTGTGTAGATATATTATTTTAATGTGTTTTATGATAAAATAAAAGTTGGGATGTTTGGTGTGTTGTAAAATAGTATGGTATAAATGATATAGTAGTTTTTTGAAATAGTAAAATAGGATAGGATGCAATTTTCGGATGCGAATGCTTTAAAGAAAAGTAGGTTATACAGGAGAATAAATTACTAATCCCAACAAATAAGGATCGAAAATTCAACAAATTTATGGCATCTAAAAGGATGCATTCATCCATTTTTACAATGATCTTAACATGTATTGTTTAACAACATGAATGGGGTGTTCGAAGCCAAAAAAAATCCTATTTCTTTCTCACCACGTTGTCCAAAAGTGCGGTAAGGAGCACCCTTGAAAGTTCATCCACCCCTCTGATTATAAAACCTAGATTGCCAACAAACCAACATTTGAACAACTGACTTTGACATAACCTACAAGGGACCTCAAATAAACTTCAGACTATATATTTTTAGCCACAGAACAATTAAGTTAAAGATGATCCGCCTCTCCACTATTTTTAACACCTACAGCTCCAATCCAAAATCACAATATGATGCTTTCACAAATCATCAATAGTCAGCATACCCAAGGCTGCTGTCCATGTAAAGAAAACAACCATACGAAGACACTCTAGCACCCTAAATGCTTCGCCAAGTAAAAGGAACACCTCTTGAAGTCCTCAATTCATCAAAATATGATTTGAACTTTTTCCACTCTTAGTTAAGGTCCAAGAAATCCAATCCAATCCTCACCTTGACTTGAAGATTAATTAGAATAAAAATCAAATACCACCGACTCTCTTTCCCAATCCTGAATTTGTCACAAGAACAGAGGATTCCAATTTCTTGTTCCACTGTCGCCGGTTCCACCTAAGTAGACAACTCAGCTTTCCATAGAAAGGAATTGTAGCTCTTGATTTACTGGCATGTACTAGCACTTCTTGCACCAGAACTTCAGTTCTTGAAGAGATGAAAACTTACCCCACCACTCCTGGAAAGGCTCCTAACATCATCAAAATCTAATGCTTCTAACGACAGACATAATTAGTGTCAATGTTGGCTGAACAGCTTAGGTGACCAAAAGAAGAGAAGGCACCAAATTTGCTGGTACTTGAAGAATACTTGACATTAGAAAAGAATCCTCTGGTATATCAGAAATTACTGCAGCTCTTTTACCACGGGAATTGCCGATGCTTACCTGAGTACAAATTTTGATATATAGTCTAATGATGAAATGACATCTGAAATATGCCACATTTATATTTTGAATGTCCTGGATTTTGTTAGAAGCAAGGGGGAGAAAAGGAAATTTGTTTCCATTTATACTGCCATAAGAGGCGTATTGTAGCTATTATTGATGTATAGTGTCTAGTCTTCAATAAGTGTTACTGACTTCCAAGAACAGCAATTTTCTTTTCTTCTACAGTCCATACAAAATAAACTAAATTTTGATTTGGGAGATTCCATTTTGTGTGTGAATTTTGTAAGATATTTAGCGTGATTAAGGTGCAACAGGTCGACAAATTATTGTCACAATAACAGTCTAGGTGCTTGGTAGTTAATGATAATACCCTTTTTTAGCTTTAGTTTGATTAACTTCTCAGAATGAGCTGACAACTACTAGTAATAAAGGTAGAATTTCAAATTACTACTAAAATTTGGATTTCAAGAAAATTGACCAATTATTAGGTCAGTTTCAAAAAAATTCAAGTGAAAACCCAGATTATGAAATGATGCTCAAGAACAATAAAACATTTTCTATCATCAATCATTTTATTATAACTACTCCATTACATATAAGCAACCATTAAGACGGGAAGGGAGGATCTCAATTCTCCCAGTTGAAAAACATTTGTGAATAACTTCAAGAAAGTGAATATATTATGAATGGACTTAACACCAGCATTTTGTGATATCACATAAACTTCAAGATGCTACCAATTGCATGATCTGACTGTCTATTTGTATTACTTATGGACAATCTTGAAACACCTGAGCCATTCCCCTTGGCATATCCTTCCTCTCGATGGGTATAATATAAAGTCTGCAGAATTCTCAATGTTGTGAGCCATTATAAGGGTGCAGATGCATCATCTTTCAGCAATCGAAAGTAAGCTGCAGTACTATAACCTACCTTTGTCTACTAGAGCAGAATATTAACACATCATAACAGATAATTTATTTATTTTCTTAATATCAGATAAAAATATAAATATTTTTAATTCCCCAATTGCTAAAGACTATGTAGCATTGCACAATGCTTACAACAGAAACAATACAACAACAAATGAACCAGGCAAATATAAAAGTATCATGAGTTCACCATATAAACCTTATGTGGCCAGTTATTAATATGCAAGAAATGTGGCAATTTGTTTTATTGAGGTAAGTTACTAATCAAAAACTCCAGATTATGAAAGTGTATAAAGCCTCAAGTTCAAGCATTCAAAAAAAGAAAAATAGGGAAATTTTTTTTTACAAACATGTATCACTCCACAATCAAGAAAAACAACAAGATTTACTCTTTCAGCCCTACAAAATCCTACACTTTTACAAGCATAGTGATGCCACACTCAAAGAGCTATTTATTTTAATTTCATATTATTTAATTTTGCAAGCTGATTGTAACTTCATTGGTCAACTGTATTTTTTATTTTAAGTCCTAGTAGTTTATTAAGTTATTAGTATTTTAATTTCTAGAAGTAAGGTTATTTGTGTAATTAGTTACATAGGGTTTCCTATGCCAATTAGAATAGGGTTTAGTTTAGTGTCCCCATATAAGCTAACTATAGTACTCATATCAAAGGAACATAATTTTGATAGAAATTACCAACCCTAGGTGTTGACTTTTAGTGGATTTTCTTTTGCTGGGTGCTAACTCTAATAAGCAATCCTAAGTGCTAATTTCAAGCAAACCTATTGTTTAAATTAATGAATTATTAAATTATCATGTTAAATTACTGATTATCCTAAAAGTTTAAGATGTTAAAAAATATAATTATGAATTTAATCATTTAGTATCCGTTTGGTTTGAGCTTATAAGTTTAACTTTTAACTTTTACTAATTATTTGATAATGTTGTATAATGTATACTTTATTATCTAAAATTTATTGAAGATAATTTGTTCTCCTTAAAAATTGAAGGATAAATTATAAAGTTAGTTCCTATCCCTTACACCATATTACAATTTAATCCATAACCTTTCAGTTATGTCAAATTAATCCTTACTGTTATCCCTTAGATGAAAAAAGCTGATATGTCAAACAAAATAATAAAAAATTATTTTTTATGCTACATTAACTACTAGCTGTATTGCCATGTCATTTATTTATTTTTTTTAAAACACCAAATTAAAATCTGCACAAGTGAGATAAGTTTTAGGGAAACTAATAGGTTTTAAAATCCCTAAAATCAGTAATCCATCTCTTCTCCCTCATCTCCATCCTAAAATCTGCAAAATAAAGTTTTGTCGATTTATTGACTATGACTGTAACGGAAGATTGGCTTGAACTTCCAAGTGCTTTGATTCTTCTTATGGTGGTAGCCCCTAGTTTATTTGCAGACACCATAAGGGACAACTAGGTTAGGTTGGTGTGTTACTGTTAGTATGCCTTGCCATTGTGTGTTATTTGTTGCAAAACACAATTGGAATGTACTTCTGTTTGTCTATCCCATTTGGCACTGGTACTTGATGTGCTATAGACGCACTCTTAGCGGTTTTTGATTATTTTGTTGCATGCAACTTTAGAACCAATTAGTTTTTCTAAACTTGTCTCACATGTGCAGGTTTTAATTTAGTTTTTGTTAGGTTCTAAGTACTTAGCAACTTATATATTAGAACTCTAATTTGTATTGTTGGCAAACCATGATCAAAATAGGTTTTTAGTCTTGTTTAGACTTGCTCAAAGTATAGGTCTTTTGTGTAAAGTTGGAATCGAGCTGTTGTAGAATTCATTGTGCAATTCAGCCTGGCTCGATCGATTGAAAATTAGGCTTGATCGATCGAAAGTCGGGCAGAATGTTTTTCTGCAGAATTTTCCAACTCAGCCCTAACGCCATATGACATGTAGGGTTTTATGTTTTACCCTAGGTATAAAAGGGAAACCCTAGCCACATTTTTGAGGTCGCTCTATTTGTTGTGTGTGTGAATCTCTTGTGAGATCTAAAGGTGGTTGCCTTCACACATGCTTAGGATTATCAAGAAGGAGATTTCATTAAAAGCTTGATCATCATTCAGTTGCTACACTAAAGAGCTTAAAGAAACACAAGCGAGTGTGCTTGTATCTTGCTGAAGAATCCAAGAAAGAAGGAGTCCGTGGTCTCAGAGCTTACACGTGGTCGTGTCAGTAAGTTTCTATTGGTGGGTAGCAATAGGATGTTAGTGGTCTAAGTCGCTATTGTAAAAATTTGATTATTTCATAGTGGATTCAGGTTTACCTTAAGGATAGCTAGGTTAAATCCTCCCCAAGTTTTTACCGATGTGGTTTCCTGGGTCATCATATCTTTGTGTTCTTTATTTTCCGTACTTTACATTGATATGATTATATGATTGTGTTAACCTAGACTTGATAATTTGACTAAGTAATCACTTGGCTAATTACCTAGGTTAATCTGATTGTGTTTTTTAAGGGGTCTAAAAACAAACAAGTGGTATCAAAGCAAGTAGCTCTTTTGTTGAAGATCTTTTGATCTTTAAGCTGATCCTTGACCCCTGTTGTCATGGATTCTTGGAAAATCTTTTTGCTTATTTGTCAACTTACTTGTTGTTTTTGTCTCAAGTTTAAGATCTAGCTTGCCAGAATTCTTTGGAGCACTATCAAATTTTGCGCGTTCATGTCCAAAAATGTATAGAAGCTTGCAATCCATATCACATCCTTGTAATTAAAGTCAAAACTCATCATGAGAATGTTTTATAAGCTTTGTATAATTTTGTCATTAGTATTGGTAATGTGTTACATTACTTACAATATTTATTTGGGACGAGCTCTGAGAATCATATATAGTTGTGTTACATCAAATTGAGTTTTGACATGCATAATGTTATTAATTCCTTGCCAATCAAAAGAATTAGTATATGTCCTTTTACCTATGGTACCACTCTTTATTTCTCTCCCTTTGTTTAGATTTTGGTCATTTAACTGATGTTACATGTGACTGAAGAAAGCAACTAGCTCTGGTAGTGGGCTATGTGATCATGTACCACATGCAACTAGCTCACAATAGAAAAAAGCATGTTCCATCGCCTGATTTTGCTTATCTTCAACAACCCTGCTACTTACATAGAAGTTCTGTACCACTAGCTTTGCCTGCACAAACCATCTCCAAAAATAGGAAAAAAAAATTGCCTGGTTCTATACTGCAAAAGTTGCTACTTTCCTCTACAATTCAAGCTATATTTGTTTCACCTGAAATGTTTTTTGCCATCCAAATCCATATCTAAGTTTGAACTTCGTGAATCTTAAAAGAGAGCCAAATAAAAGGAAAAGCTCAACAAATCTGTTGCTAAATTTAAACTTCTTGAATTTAAATTTCCATCCACATCACTTTATTGCATTCATCTAAAGTTGCCTTGTTCAAATATGCAAATACAAAGATACAAAAATATATAAATGAACTTTCCCATTGCATATGAAATTATCCAAAATCTGTCCAAATTGTTAGATATGCTCTCCAAAAATCTGTCAAAGTCAAATGTGCTATCCCTATCCACTAGATGTTATAAAACAGCCAATATGTTATCCAAAAACTGTGCAAAAAACAAGGAAAATAGCCAATATGGTGCTTTTCAAAGGTTATAAATATCGGAATCTACTGAAGCTTGTAAAATATGCCACTAGATATAAAATAAGTGTATGAAAAAAAAATTTTGAAAGGAAAATATAAGTTTGAGTTTTAGCATAATTCATAACGACTATACACACCTAATTCAAGCCATATAATCCAACGTGATCTTTTCCAACAAAAAATCCACAATCAAAAGCTTCCTACATATAACATTTAAGCAAATCAATATTTCACTTTATATGCTAATGAAAGTAGCTGAGTAATAGGATATTAGACAAAATTTATAAGTAATAGCAGTAATTGGTTTGTAGGACTTTTCCATTGAAATTTATGCGCATACCTAATTTAGACCATATATCCCAACAACACTATCTTGTCCAACCAAATTACTACAACTGAAAGATTCCTATATATGATATTTAAACAAATTTGAGAGTCACTTTTTAATAGTAGTAATTGTTTAATAGGATTTTACACAAAATATGTAATTAGTAGCATCATACCTAAGTTATGTTATCAACTAATTGTGATGGTTGTTCAACATTACAATGTTCTTTGTGAGAATTAATATTAACTGAGGAATCGACCTATATGAAAAAAAAAAAATAAAAAAAAAAATAATTTGTCACATAAAACAAATTTATGAGTCTACAAATTCATGTTCTATAATGGAATGTAAATGAATTTACTTTATTTAGGCCACCACATGACAGAACTTGTCTTGCTCTACTAGTTGTTTTGGTTTTAGCCTTCTTGCTTTGAGAATTTTTTTTTTTTCCTTTCTAATGGAATTTTCATCCTTCCTCTTAGATGACCTACAATAGGTTTTGTTTTAATCCCACGTATGCCTTGAGAAATATCCACATGTGACTCAAATCCACCATAACCTTGTAAAACATTTTTGGGAACAACTTCACCATGGACCTCTATGTGACCCTCCATAGAGAACAAAAAACATTTATTTCTAATTTCTTTCAAATCTTCAATAATTTGTCGAAACATTTATCAACGTGTTCATTCATTACCTCTCTCTCTGCTATAAGTGTGTTAATTTGAAGACATTTGTGACTCAAATGAGAGAGACACTTTCCCATTGACTCTTGAGTAATACCTTCAATATCAATGCCACAATAGTCCATGATAGAACCAACCTTTGCATCTTGTGTCCATTTTCCAATACATAATGGGCTAGAATTCTATTAACACTTTTCTTATCAAGAACTTTCAAAGCATGGGAACATAGAATTCCCAAAAAGCTAAACTTCATGCAACTACATTGGACTGTAGTTGTAGAGGCTTTATATTTGACCAAGTGCTCTTGAGTTTTGTTCCAATATTTCACTCTGTATTCTGTGATAGAATCAGATTTACTAATCTTGTAAATAGTACAATCCACAATCTTCACATATTCATCTTGAAACATTTTGAATATTTCTGGAGTGTACAACTTTGCAACATGTCTTAACATCTCGAAATCAAATAGTAAAATCAGTGTTGTTTGCCTTATTTTGAACTTTGCTTCTAGTTCTTGACTTCGCTTATTAGACAATATTCTAGAGTAATGTCCAAAAAATTGCAAAAGACCATGTTTTGGCTTCAAGTATTTCTTGAACACACTATTCATTGACTTACTGTGTTGAGTGTTTTTCATATTAGCAGTGAACATATGTCAGCCATATACTATAGACCATTTCTCTTTCACATCAAACATTTCACGCAACCATGGATTATCAGTAAGATCATATGTCTCAAGCATGTTATTCCAAGCAACTATCCATTCATTTTCATCTTCAAAATCATACACACAATTACTAAGATCATTTCGAAATTAGCTTGATGAGTTAAATATATGATGAAGTCGATGCTTGGCAGCATTTTGATAAATATGCCACACACATAGACGGTGACTTAATTCAGGAAACACATCTTTTATTGCATGGACAAACTTGGCAAATTCCCTTTTCGGGAAAAAAAGCAGCATTATGCCCCCTTTCCCACACTTATTAGGGAAATGCCCCTCTTTTGAAACTCGATTTTCTCAAAATCGAGTTAAGCCCTACAGCGACGTTTTTAAGGAGCCTATAGTGACG
This sequence comes from Quercus lobata, assembly GCF_001633185.2. Taxonomy (NCBI): domain Eukaryota; kingdom Viridiplantae; phylum Streptophyta; class Magnoliopsida; order Fagales; family Fagaceae; genus Quercus; species Quercus lobata. The sequence goes on from NC_044913.1 coordinate 60,815,936, forward strand.
TTTTAAGGGCCTATAGTGGCGTTTTTAAACTCGAGCTCCATGAACTCGAGTTATAGGTAAAAAAAATTTCATGTAACTCGAGTTCATGGAGCTCGAGTTCCAAAACGCCACTATAGGTCCTTAAAACGTCTCTAGACTACTTAAAACGCCATTATAGGGCTCCAAATTTTTTTTTTTTTATAACTCGATTTTGAGAAAATTGAGTTTCAAAAGAGGGGCATTTCCCTAATTAGTTTGGTAAATGGGGCAAAATGCTGCTTTTTTTGTTTGAAAAGGGCATTTGCCAATTTTGTCCTCTATTGCATTAGCCATTGCAGCAGATTGATCTGTAAATATAGTTCTTGGTAGTTTCCCTAACATTGCACTCAAAAAAGTTTCAAACAACCACTTGAATAACATTATAATTTCATGATAAAGTAAAATTGCACTATAGATAATTGATTTTTTATGATGATTAACAACAATGAATGGAGCAAAGGGTTGACGATATGAATTTATTAGATAAGTGGTGTCAAAACATATAACATTCCCAAATTGTCCATAATCAACTATAGATCTAGAATTAGCCCAAAAAATATTCAGGGTTTGATTATCATCATCAAGTTTTATAGAATAAAAATAAGATCGATCTTCTAATTGCATCTTTCTAAAGTAATCCATCATAGCACAACTATCTCCTCTCTTTGAAGCCTCCCTCCTCTTGGAATTTATATGATTTTTATAGTCAATATTCAAAAACCCAAGATTTTCATAACCACCAACTTGCATGCTCAACAAATCTATAGTTTGTTTTATTGATACCCCAGATTTTTCTGCATCTTCTGCAAAAGCTTGTTAGGCAGGTGCAATTTTTCTTTTTGATCTTTACATATGTTTCACTGAAGAAGAAGCAAATTCATGATTATGTTGTTCGTGAAAAGAAACAACTTCTAACATACCATCATTTTGAAATTGACAAGTCATTTGTGCGAAACAACCAATTCATGAAATTGGATGATGGAAAGATACCTGCTCACAACATTTGTCAATAGCTCCTTCACCTTGTTTTGAACAAAAAAATGTTCTCCTCTTAACATGTTCGACACTTCCTCTCCTTACATATTGTTTCCTTACACTGAAGCCCATTCTAAGAGCATGTTGTTTGTGAAACTTATATGCACTATCATCACGATCAAATTTCATTCCAATTGTTGGTGCCTTAATTTTCTTATTGTGTTTACTCGAGGTGTTTGTACTTCCATCAATAGGTTCTACTTGAGCTTCTTCCTAAATCCAAAAACCAATAAAAAGCAATAGTGTTAAGAATATTCAATATAACCACCGCACACCCTTGGTGCGGTGGTCACTCCAATAGTATAAATGCTTGTGGGGTGTAGGGGGCAAGGGCCGGGGTTCAAGTCTCTAGGAGGGAGTTTCACACACATATACACTTAGATTAGACTAGAGTAGAAATTCTATCTTGTATAAAAATAAAATAAAAAAATGAAAGAATATTTAATATAAAAAATAATATTCAATTTTTTTAATAAACCGAAAAAACCATAGTTGCTTATAGTTTGATAAATAGTCATGATGAACAACATCAACAATATTCAGAACTCAAAATACGTAAAAATCCTATTCAACAAAAATCATACTCAAACTCCCTAAAAATAAGTACTAAATAAATCCTTGCCACCAACATTAAATACCCAATCAAAACCAACAAAACCATTATATCTTAAGCTATAGAACTTAGCTATGGTAATAATCATAAGGACAAAATTGAGCGCTATTGCCTTTGTCACTATCAAGGAGAATGCCGAGAAACGATAGAGTGATAGGAGCGGTGGTCCTTGGTAGCGAATATATGTGAGCGGCTTCGGCTGAGTGAAAGAGTGAACGGGGTGAAATCGGCGAAGGGGGTGAAATCAACGAAGGAGGAAAGGGGGTGAGGATGTGGAATGGAGATATGGTCAAGTGAGATCGGTGGCTGCTACATATGGTGAGTCTTTGGCCAGTCTGGGGTTCCGAGGAAACCAAGTGTAGCCGTGGAAGAGAAGGATGAGATAGTGGATGAGCTTAGCCATATGTGGGTGGGGACTGTTGGTTTTCCATCTGGTTTAGATGGAAAGAAAGAGAAGTTGTTAACGTTAGGTTAACAATTCCTCTCTTAAATTGGGTCACGTGTGTTGCACATGACCATGGCATATGTGTTTCTTTATTTGTTTGACACCTGTCCCTATTTGCAAGAGTTGCTACATGCTTGTGTGCAAAAAATCTCTATCCTATATTTTTTTATACGTCATCAGCCCAAATTAATAGAATGAAAATAAGGACTTTCATTGATGAGGACACAAAGATTCCAATATGGAATTTTGCATGTTCACGGGAATTCTATTCTCTCCGTGATCTCATGTTTTGGAGGGAGAGTGAATGTGTATTTTTGTAAAGTATTTAACCAAAATTTTAAAGGTATTTACTACTTTTTATAAATGATTTTACAGTTAACAAAAAATATTTTTCAAGTTTGACTACATTTTATATGCAAACACTTAAAAAAAAAAAAAAAAATCAAAACAAACATTGAAATTGATAATTTCATTTAAAACTTTAAGGACTAAAAGCTCTAAACTTTACCATGTGTTTGGGTAAAGTATTTGGAGATGGGATTTGGGGAGAAGCAAGAATTGGATGAAAGAATTTATCAAATCCTTTTGTTTGGCGTCCTTCTCAAAGGAAATTGCAAATTTCCCTGTGAAATTTTTAGCTAGAATTTAGGGGTCACAAATTTGGACTTCAAATCCTGTCTGATTAAGTGTAATTTTTAGAAATGAAAGAAACACGGGGTTTCATATCTTCATGGGTGCTCGACTCATTTTGTTATATTTTCTTTTGAATGTTCAATATGTGTATAAAACACTATGAATGTTTAGACTCCCAATTTCCAAATTATCAATTCAAGCTTATTATCAAACAATTAATGTACAGAATATGAACATAAGCATATAACAGAATTGATAAAAAATCTAAACCAATAAAATCACATCCACAATGGATATTAAATGGCAAAGATTAAGGGAAGAGAGATGCAAACACTAGGACAACACAACGATGTGTTATTGAAGAGAAAACCGAAGCCCTTGGTGTAAAACCTCTCCACCGCCCTCCAAGCAGCAAATAATCCACTAAAGAATGTAGTTGGGATACATGAACAGCAGAAGACCCTCCAAGTCTAATCTACCCAGTGTACCTAAACCATCCAAACTCCTACTCCAACGAGGCTACGCCGAACCTATTTCTTCTTTAGCTTAGCAGATTCCGCTATAGCCCATAGCATCAACCAATATGAATTGGTTCCTTCCAAACTGCTTCCCAAAATACCAAAAAGCCTTCTCATAGATATGGGTATGGTGAGAAAAAGATTTGGTTAAAGAACCTCTCAAGGATGTAACATTGGAGAGGGTGAGAGTTGAGGAATTTGAAGAGTCACTATGTAAAGATTGTGGATGAGTCAATCTTGTTTTTCTTTAGGGTTTCTCTCTCAAAATTCTCTTTGGAAGCTCTCAATATTTCATGGGTATAAGGGGTATTTATACTGGAGTGAGAAAGGAATGCAAAGAGTCAGTTTTTCCATAACAGAGTGGACTGGTAACTTGGCCTCACGACTTGACTGAGTCGCGAGTCCAAGCTGCGAGCTAACTGAATGGCCAGTCTAGACTTTTTGTCCTGTAGTGCTACAACTGGCATGACGGTTTAACTTCTCTACATGCCTCACTCATGTGCATCTTCTGATAGCTTGCAAGCCACGAGCCACTCGCGAGATCCAGTTGCGAGTCCTTGCTTCACTGCACAATCTTGAGCATTTCTTCACACTCTCTCACACACTACCCTTACATGATTCCCACCTAAACATAGGGTTACTAATTGCTAAATTACAAGAAAATTTGGCATGGAATAAAGCCAACAAGATGGTTGATTAAATTCAATCTTACAATCTCCCCTTTTGGCTATTCCGTGACAAAACCCTAAAACAAACTCTAGACTTAACATGTGAGTTAGGAACAGTTAAACAAAACTCACTCACACCTAACTCTAGAATCTGTGAAGCTCTTAAATCATAAGAACAAGTATCTCTTGAAATACAATAACACAATTTGATCATTGTATGCAGAAAACTTTTAATGCATATGAAGCAAGCATAATGCGATCAAGCAAAATGGAATAAAGCAATAAACCATGGCTTGACCATACAAGCAATCACTATAGAATAATGACCACAATGCTCATTCACATATGGAATGAACATCCAGACATGCAAGCTGATAAGCTTAAATGCAAAGTATCATTTGCATGTCCAACGCTCAACCAATGCACAAATCATATATGCATCTAGGAACAAGATCCTACTAGGACACAAGAGTGATGTACTTAAAGAAAATGCAAAATATTAAACAACAAGTACTACGCTACAAAGCAAAGGTACAAAAATAAAGTGTTTTCTCCCCTTATCATATCACTCCCCCTATCATGAATCATAAGAGCTGTGATGAACTTGGAACATATATACCTGTAACCTGAAACAGTTGCACAAAACACATTAGACTTTCAAGGTAAAGCAAGTAATAAAGGACAAGTATAGTGTAACAAATAAAAAGTGATCAAGTAAACATGTTGTGAAACATATGAGTAACTTCATCAAAAAACACGTGACAGTCATATGGAAAGACTACAATGATCACATAGCAAAGCAAATGATCATTCAAACATGCATTCAATGAAGCACAATATCATAAGGAAGTATGCATGTCTAACATACAAACACGATGCAATGAGAACAACAAAGCATAGATACTGAACATAACTCAAAGCACCATAAAGCCAACAAGAAAACAAACAGAACAGGGTTTTCTTATTAACAAAATGTCTTCACCCTCTTGGTATATGCATCTCCCCTATGGAATATCTCTCCCCTTACAAGTGTACATGAGAACTAGAATTTCTCCCCCTAAGAATGTGAACAAGAATCATATAGAAATGACAAAACTCTCCAGTATACTACTCTAGAGTATACTCTTCCCCTTTTTGACACGAATAGACAAAGGATTCAAGGAGAAAAGAGAGCAAGAGATGAAGGTACGAACAATGATAACGATGCCTAAGGGGTGCAAGATGAATGAGAAAATGAAGCTCAAACCTAAAACAAAACAAAATGCTACAAAGCATAAGGTAAAAATGACATGCTAGGATGAACAAGGTATAGACCAATGCATGACAAGGGTAGCAAAGGTGTGTGCAGGAGATGACTATGTGCAATGCATGACCAAAGTATGGTAAGTGCATATATGGGGCAAGTTGTGTTAAATACACAACCAATGAACCAAACATATTCCTAATAAGGAAATATGAGAAATCCCAAAGTTTGGTACTCATCAGAGTACAAATAGATGAGAAAATATCTAAGAGGCATTTTATCAAACACCTAATGTGCACACAATGAACAACAATGTAAAACAATGCATGAACAACATGAAATCCACCCTTAAAACAAGTTCTTTTTGCTGCAAGGGGCCAATATCCAAAGCAAATCATTGAAAGAAACCAATCTCATACAAAATTTTGACAAAAATAAAGTTTCCCCAACCCCTGTGATGAAAATCCCAACCAAGAGCACAAAAACTCTCCAAAACATAATCTAAGGATCAAAATCAAAGAAAAGAGTTTAGAATTACCTTGGAGATGTTAATGGAATGAAAAACCATTTAAATTGATTAGGTTTTGATGTAAAAATATTGAAAGAGGGGTTTAAGAAAGGATGGGGGAGGTTAAAAATAAGTTTCCCACGAAAAAAGCTCTTTAAAAAGCCGTTTCTGGGAGTTTCGCGACTGGGTGAGTCGCGAAGTGCAGTCGTGAAAATTTTCGCGAGTCGTGAGTATGCCACAAGCGAGTTGCGAGTGAGTCGTGAAAGCTTCTAAATGAACTCACGATTGGGGTTTTGCAACTGGCGAGTCATAAAGTGAGTTGCGAAAAATTTTGCGACTGGCGAGTCAGTCACGAGGTGAGTCACGAAAAACTCTGACACTTGTTTTTTAGCACAGAACATGTTTTAACTATGAAAAACAATGTAAGCACAAAACATGAACATAAAGAGTGATAAAAATCACTTCCAAATACATATAAAATTATAAAAAAAAAAAAAATTTTGGGTTGATCTATATAGATGAGCACACATACATCACATTTAAATAAGTACAATCGCACAAATGAATAAGGCATTCATTGAACATTAGGCATGTGTGTTGTGTGTGTATCAAATGTGGAATAGTCCTTAGTCAAGAGTGAAGCTTCAATGATCAATTCAATCAAGTCATACACAACTAGTACTAAGTCAAGTGGTCTATCTCAATTATAGAAATGAACATATATAACTTCCTACAAAAAAATGATTACATATCTTTGAAGCTTTTCATTTGGCTTCTTTACAATTCATATCATTTGATCTTTTTGAATCCACACATCTCATTTTAGAGTTCGATGCCTGAAATTTTTAATATTTCAATTTGATGAACAAGCCTTTGGCTTTTTGGAGCATCATACATTTTCATAAAAGTCGCTTTCCCTTTTTTCTAGTCGAATACTAGTATATGCGACGGCTTTTGCAGCTCATTATCTCTTTTCATTTAGAGATTTACATTGGCTGAGCTCTTTAAGCAAAAACAAAAAGAGTTGAAAGATATATAGGCACAAGTCTACGCATGTATCAAAACCAACATGACAATTGACTAATCATTCATGACAAGCTTGAAGATCGATTTACAACAATCACACAAAGATGTCAAGATTTTTCCCACAAAGATAGATGTGCATACATAACAAGCTAAGCTCGTAAATACACTACGCCATAAGTACGAAGGTACTAGGCCAAACTCATATTTGAAATGTGCTCAAACATATACAATCAAACTTTTTGAATTTTTCACTTTTTATGTGTTTTCAGATTTTTGCACACACAGAAACAAAAGCGTAGAAGTAAGATCAAATGCAAAAACAATCAAAACAATGCATATAAAGAAGATGCATAAAATGCATGAAGATATGACATTCAATACATAAAGGGTCCTACAAAGATCGAAAGAATTAGATCAAGGATCAAAAGAGCAAAAGCTCAACCATAGGAATTCTTCCTCATCCAAACGGAATGATTGTTTGGAATGAGTGTCTCATGAGAAGTGAGATGAGGGTTGGAAGAATGAGAATCGGAGATGCACATAGACAAGGAGTTAAGAGCATTAAACACTTTCTTTAACAACATGTTATTTTCACTCAAATTTGGTTTACCCTTTTTAGCACAACTTCCATGAAGTTTAAGTTTCTCTTTTCTTTTGATTCTTTTAAGAGCATGAAACTTAAAGCATTGAGGCCTTAAATGACCAAAGGCACCTCAATGGTGACATACAATGTGTTTAGGTCCACTAGGCTTTTTGGGAAGGGATCTAACAACATGTTTTTGTTCTCTTTTCAACTTAAGATATTGAGGTCTTATATGACCAATCACAACACAATGGTGGCAAGTTGGAACAAACTTAGATCCATCCAAAGCCTTAGGTTGAGACCTAAACGAAGGCTTTGATTTAACAGCCTTTCTCGCCACATTTTGATTTCTTTTATGTGGAGGAATGTACACCGATTTTTCCTTTGAGGTAGAACACACAATAGACACAAGATCAGGTACCATAACATGATTGCAACAAATATTTTCATCCTTTTTAGCAATAGGTTCAGCAATCAAACACTTGGCATACATCTTAAGAGATTCATTTTCACATTTTAGCTCATCAACAAGTTTGTTAGATAAAACAATTTTAGCATCCAAGTCCATATTCAAACATTCAAACTCTTTCAGCTTTTCAAGAGAATTTTCAGTAAGTTTCTTATATTTCCCAACTAATTTGTTGGATTTATTGAGCTTAGCAATCAGTTCATCCTTTTCTCCAAATAACTTGCTCAAATTATTTTGAAACTTCTTAGTCTTTTTCTTCAAGAGTTTGTCATTTGGAATATCAACAACACCCAATGATTCAAGTAACATGTCATCACAATCATGAGGATAAACACTCATAGAGGCATTTTCACAAACACGTGGCATGCTACAATCATCAACATCCAAAACATGCATAGAGGCATACAAAGCACTATCCATGGCAAATAAACACAAGGGGCCAAGGACAACACTTAGGTATTTAAACCACAACAAGTGTACCCACTTTGATACCAATTGAATGTTCAATATGTGTATAAAACACTATGAATGTAGTTGGGATACATGAACAGCAGAAGACCCTCCAAGCCTAATCTACCCAGTGTACCTAAGCCATCTAAACTCCTACTCCAACGAGGTTACACTAAACCTATTTCTTCTTTAGCTTACCGGATTCCGCTATAGCCTATAGCATCAACCAATATAAATTGGTTCCTTCCGAACTGCTTCCTAAAGCACCAAAAAGCCTTCTCACAGATATGGGTATGATGAGAAAAGGATTTGGTTAAAGAACCTCTCAAGGATGTAACAATGGAGAGGGTGAGAGTTGAGAAATTTGAAAAGTCACTATATAAAGATTGTGGATGAGTCAATCTTGTTTTTCTCTAGGGTTTCTCTCTCAAAATTCTCTTTGGAAGCTCTTAATACTAGAGTGAGAAAGGAATGCGAAGAGTCAGTTTTTCCATAACAGAGTGGACTGGTGACTTTGCCTCGTGACTTGACCGAGTCGCGAGTCCATGCCACGAGCTAACTGAATGACCAGTCTGGACTTTTTGTCCTGTAGTGCTACAGTTGGCATGATGGTTTAGCTTCTCTACATGCTTCACTCGTGTGCATCTTCTAGTAGCTTGCTACCCATGAGCATTTCTTTTAATACATGCTTCACTGCACAATCTTGAGCATTTCTTCACACTCTTTCACACACTACCCTTACATGATTCCCACCTAAACACAGGGTTACTAATTGCTAAATTAGAAGCAAATTTAGCACGGAATAAAGCCAACAAGATGGTTGATTAAATTCAACCTTACATCTTTGCTCATCTCATTGATAATTCAACCTCCTTCAAACTTTGGCAATTTTACAATCTTTGGATTAAGTAATCTCTCTATTTCTCTCTCTCTCTTTGATGTCGCGAAAACCTGAAGAAAGCATACATGATGCTCTCTTGATGGAACATAAACTAAACTATTAGCTTTTTGTAGTAAACCTCGAATTCATGAGGGGTTTCCTTCAACCTACAAGGACATAAATTAGAATCCATCAGAGAAAGAATTTGACAAAAGTCTGTAATTTTATTGATAATAATTTATAATAAAAAATTTAAAAAAAAATGTTTATAGACTTAGGAACCTATTTAAAGGCTCAGTAAAACATGACAGACAAGAAAATATATTCTAAAATGAGTCCTAAAAGCATTAAAAACACCTAAAAACAAGGAAATAAATGCCCTCAACCCAAAATAATGAAAATTACTTAAAAATACCAAAAATAATAAATTAAAATAATTAAATAGCAAATTATATCCTACATCATGCCTTCCACTTGGAAAAAACTTGTCCTCAAGTTCATCTTTGAAATTCGAAATATTCCGTTCCAAATAAACAAATACTTTCAATACTTTAATAACTTGATCCAGTTTTGGAACTTGAATCCTTCATAAAGTGTAGCATAAAATTTCTTCTTATCTACCTTCATTTATTTGCAACTGCAATCAATAAAGGGTTGTTAATAAAATTAAAATTTTCTACTCCAAGAAAATCAACATATTATGTAGTCATCTTCAACAAATCAACCGAAACTTGAGGATTATGAGTTGTGGACTCATCCTCATATTTAACCTCAATTAGATATTCCACAATATTCTCAATAATTACCATATCTTGATTTCTATCATTATCCACAATCAACTCAACCTTATTTTCTTTGAAATCATCATCAAATTTTTTACAAGTGGTATTTTCAATCTTCAATTCAATTACTTTTTTTAAGTCTTAATCTTTTTTAACCACTTCAAAATTTTCTTTAGAAATAGGCTACTTTCTTATCAACCCTCAAACCCTTTTCTTTTCTTGACACATGGACTTGGCTAGGATAATTTTGGTTCTATGGTTGACCTTTCATATTTTGAACATATTTCTTTTCATATAAATATGTAGATTTATAATCAATACTTGCATAATCTAGTATATCATAATAGTCATTAGGAAACCATAAATCAATTAATAACTTTTTCATTCTTTGCCAAGAGTAGATTGGATGCTTACCTCACCACTTTGTATCAATTTGAATGTCTTCCCACCATTCCTTTGCTTCATCGTCCAATTTATTAGATGCAAGCAGCATTTTTTTTTTGTCACAAATCTTCTAAAAATTAAAATACTCTTCTAAATCAAGAATTCAATTGATAAAATCCAACTTATACATATCTATATCAAAGAATGAAATTTTCTTGTAGTTAGGAGTGTGTCTTTAAATATATTGATCATTGTTGTTGTGAGATGATTTCCTAAAAAGAAGGGGAGCAATCTTTTGCTGGATTTCACCTATAATTTGCTGACTCTTTTCACAAAATTTTTGATTCTCATAACGAGCCTCTTCACGAAACTTGAAAAACTTAGCCCTAATGAGAACTATGTTGTTGACGTCATTGCCGCCATTGTTGTTACGGTGTTCACCGTCTAGCTAATTAGCCATCAGACTAGGGTATGTCAAGGCTCTAATACCAACTGATGTGGTGGAAGCTTGAAAAGAGCTCACACGATGCTTACTCGATGGACAGAAACTAAACTGCTAGTTTATGGGTAGTAAACCTTGAATCCATAAGCGGTTTCCCTGAATCTACAAGGAGATAAAAGGAATCATCCCAGAAAGAATTTGACAAAAAGTTTGTGTTTTTTATTAGTATCAATAATATTATATAAAAAAATTAAAAAAAAAAAAAAAAAAAAACGTTTACAGACTTAGGAGCCTATTTAAGGGCTCCCTAAAGCTTGATAGGCAAGAAAAAATATTCTAAATGAGTACTAATTAATACTTAATCATAACAAGAACCAAATTTGACTTAAAATCATTAAAAGCACCTAAAAACAAAACAAGGAAATAAATGCCCTAAACCTAAAATAAAGAAAATTATGATGAAGCCGAAACTTGACCTCGTCAGTATGTTCCTCGTCAATGCCAATGGACAATCTTCGGTACCTGATATCAAGAAAGAAAAGGCAAGGGAGGATTCTGCCAACGTGAGGCCAGCTGAAAATACTCTAATGCTAAAGTCAGATTATAAGTTCTCAAAAGGAGATTTCTCACAATTCTTTTCGAATGTTTTTTTCTCTGTCCTTACCTCAATTCCTATTTTTGTACCATTTGAAAGCTTCTACCCATTACAGTTATTTTGAACTTTTACCTTGGGATAGGAAATCTAGGGTGGTTAGAGGTTTTCCTTCTTCCTTTCATGATTGGAAATCATGATATTTCTTCATTTCTAGAACGGGTTGGGAAACCTTGTTCGATGATTGATCATCATATAGCCAAAGTTCTACAAGCCAAGGAGGAGGATATTCTGTCAGACGAAGAGCAAGAAGAACCTGCCCAAGAGCTTGAGATCGTAGACTTAGAGGAGGACTTCAGCATGTTTGACCAGCCCGAGTTTGTGGAATCCTCAGGTACTAGTTCAAGGCATCAACCTGTTGTTCAAGTATAGTGATCAGGAGACAACTGCTGTTCCTGACGCTAAAGTACTGCAAAGGAAGAACACAAACTTGTTGGCTTTGCTGGATTCCCATGCGGGGGGGCCCACGCTTGAGGTGGCTATTAACCCTTGTCCACCCACTCCTCTTCCGTCCCGAGCTTCCCTTTCCAAGCCTCTAGAAAAGAAAAGGAAGAGGGATAAGAAGGCAGGGAAGGAAATGTCTGACATGGGGTTTGGCTGAATAATGGGTATTTTGGTATTTCTACTTTTTGTTAGTTGGTTTTGGTTTTTCCCAGACCCAACATGGAAGATCAGAGAGGCAAATTTTGCATAGTATTTTTTAAGGAAAATTTTAGGAGAATAGCATAGGTGATAGGACCGAAATTATTTAGTTATGTAGAGTCTTTTTGAAATTCAAGTTGAGTTTTCCAACCCAAAATTGAGTTTACCAAACTTGAGTTCCAATTTGTTATACAAATTCAGACTGCCATACAACCTAAATTAATTGAAACTTGAGTTTGATAAACTTTATTTTGGGTTGCAACTTGAAGATTTTCAGAATTCAAATTTGATTTTCTTGGGATCGGTGAATATGTCTTTGGGCCTTCTTTTCTCCTCACCCTAGACATATAAAGGGATTGTTTTAAAGGCAGTTAAACAGTTCACAAGTTGCACAAGCTTTGAGCAAACTCTGTTCAAGCAAATTGTGACCGGAGACGAAGTTCTTGCCCTAGTTCATCTCTTTCTCTTAAAGAAGTTGCTGTGTATGTGCACCGTAGGGTTTTGTGACCAAGCATCTTCTTGATCTTCATCGTGTGGATGAATTGAAGAACGTTGCAACCAACAACCTTCTTGGTTGGTGATTGAAGTCGCGTACTGGATCCACGTAATTGGTTAGTCACGTACTTGGGAGTCATGCATCAGAAAGGGGAACTGTCACTACAAAACAAGTCCAATTGGGTATTGGGGTAAGGGTTCAACTGTAGGTTGATAAGGTACTTGGGATTCCTTTACTTGTAACCACTTGTTGTGATAATAGTGGAGTTTCGAGAGTGGTATCGAGCTTAAGAAAGCTATTCAAAGTTCAGTGTGCTCGACAACTGCTCGACACCTCCTATTTGTCGAGGTTTAAGATTTTCAGAATTCAAATATGATTTTCTTAGGATCCGTAAATATGTCTTTGGGCCTTCTTTTCTCCTAACCCTAGACATATAAAAGGATTTTTTTAAGAGCCGTCAAATAGTTCAAAAGTTGCACAAGCTTTGAGCAAACTCTGTTCAAGCAAATTGTGACCCGAGATGAAGTTCTTGCCCTAATTCATCTCTTTCTCTTGAAGAAGTTGCTGTGTATGTGCATCGTAGGGTTTTGTGACGAAGCATCTTCTTGATCTTCATCGTGTGGATGAACTGAAGAATTTTGCAACCAACAACCTTCTTAGTTAGTGATTGAAGTCGCGTACTAGGATCCACGCAATTGGTTAGTCACGTACTTGGGAGTCGTGCATCAGAAAGGGGAACTGTCACTACAGAACAAGTCCAATTGGGTATTGGGATAGGGGTTCAACTGTAGGTTGGTAAGGTACTTGGGCTTCCTTTACTTATAACCGCTTGTTGTAATAATAGTGGAGTTTTGGGAGTGGTGATCTGAAAATCACCTAGTAGGGTTTTTGCCGTTAGGTTTTCCCCATTCGTAAACAAATCACCGTGTTATTTATTTTTTTGCTGCTTAATTAGTTTATTGGTGATTTGTTTGTGCTACCATGCGTTTGCATGATAAATTGATTAATTAATAACTTGGCTAATTAATTAATTAATTTCTATCACAAGAGGTCATTTAGTTTGTGGCCTATCAAGTGGTATCAGAGCAGGCACACTCTGATTAGGGTTTAATCTTTGCTGTGTTGATCCATTGACTCCTGTTTGTCATGGATAGAGGACAGTCATTAATCATACCTCCTTTATTTGATGGCACTAACTATGCATACTAGAAAGTACGCATAAGAGCTTTCTTGCAGTCTTTAGATGAGAAAGTGTGGCAAGCTGTGGAGATAGGCTGGATGAAGCCTACAGAAGCGCTAGCTGACTGGGATGATGCCAAGATTAAGGCGGCAAACTTCAACAGCAGAGCATTGAATGCATTGTTCAGTGCAGTCACCAATGAGGAGTTCAAGAAGATATCCTCAACTGAAACTACCAAGGAGGCTTGGACCATCCTTTAGACAACCTATGAGGGTACAGAGACTGTAAAAGATTCAAAGTTTCAGAGGCTCACTACAAGCTTTGAAGAGATAAAAATGGAGGAGAATGAGTCTTTCGATGAGTTCTATGCCAAGCTAAAGGACATAGTGAACTCAGCCTTCAATCTTGGGGAAACCATTCCTGAACCCAAGATTGTAAGGAAGGTGCTCAGATCTCTACCTGAGAGATTTCATGCCAAGATCACAGCAATAGAGGAATCAAAGGATATTGACAAGATTCCTTTGACTGAGCTAGTTGGAAACTTGCAGACCTACGAGCTAGGGTTGACAAGAATAGGCAAGTCGGGTAAAATCAAGAGTATGGCTTTGAAGGCCAAGAGCAGTGAAATAGATGAATCTTCTGAAGATGAAGATTCCAAGATGAAGTCCTACACCACCAGGCAGTTCAAGAAGTTTATGAACAACGCCAATGGAAAGGGTTTCGACAAGGATTGCCGGCAATCCAGTTTTTCTCAGTTTAAAGGCCAAGACAAAGGGAAGAAGGATGCTAAGGAAGGTGGTCAGTACACTGTTCCCGCTGGACCTAAGTGCTTTGGATGTCAAGATTTCAGTCACATGAAGCATGAGTGTCCTACATACCTCAAGAGCATTGGGAAGAGCAAGGCACTTGCTATTACCTTGAGTGATACCAAGCCCGAGGATGATTCCGACAATGAGGATGACGGAATCTTAAATGCCTTCATAGCCACTGTTAATCCTACTGATGAGATTGTTGAAGATGTGGTTGAAGAGGAGGAATTGGTGGAATCCAAATTTGAGAAGATGGATGATCAAGATGACATTCATACAGCCTATGAGAAGCTGTACAAGCTTTCTAAGAAGCATGAGAAATTGTCTAGACTAACCACCAAGAAGCTCAGTGATGTGGAACTTGATCGTAAGGAGCTTTCCACAAAGTTTGATGAAGCGAATCAAACTATTGGAGCACTGAGGTTCGAGAACAATTTCTTGGCTGAGAAGACCAAGAAGCTTGAAGCAGAGCTGTTTCAAGTTAGAGCTCAATTGGAGAGGACTACAAGTGCAAAGGTTGATGAGATGCTCAACATTCAGAAATCTGCTTCAGATCAAACAGGTTTAGGGTATGGTCTTTCTTCTTCTAATACTACTTCTACTAGTACTACTGTTTTTGTTCCTCCTGCTAGTAATATTAAAATTGAAAACAATGAGATTAAAACTGAATTAGCTAGTGAGAACATAGACAAGGGTAAATCTATCTTAAGAGCACTCCCTAAGCTTGAGAAGAAAGATGTTAAAAACCCTAGGGCTAAGAAGGCTAACTCTCAAAAGCCTAAACAAAAGAAGTAGCATCTCTATCATCATTGTGGAGCTGCCGGTCATACTCGACCAAATTGCTACAAGTGGCTTGCCACTCAACAGAGCAATGGCATGATAGCATCTGGGAACCAGAATCAGCTTCAATCCTCTCTAACTCCCCTTGGAGATCTTCTCAAAGCCCTCATGTTCCTTTTGAAATTGAATTGTTTTTCTCCTTCACCGCCGGCTCAAGGGTTTAATCAAAGGAAGGGTTCTTCCAGGCTGTGGAAGGAAAAGGGCTCCAAGTAATTTTGTCACTTTTCTCTCTCTCTTCTTGTTTTTATGTGTGCATTTCTTATGTGTTTTGCTTTCAAGTTTTGAGTCAGTCTAGTTTTTATGCTTTGGGTGTTTAACATGTTTTTGTTTGGTTATTTTTCAGTTTTGCTTTGTTTTGTTTTTCATATAAAAATTAAAAAAAAGATTGAAAAATCAGAAAAATACAAAAACAGTGTGTTTTATGTACATTGGTACTTGTGTACCTTGGATGGCCATTGAAACAAAGTCTTCTAAACTTTGTATTATTTGTAACTTAGATGAGCATCTCTATGCACAACTAAGCAACTGAGCTTTGCGGCTCGTTTTGTGATGAGTATGATTAAGTTGTCACTTGAACTTAACACACATATCACTCTTTTTGACAAGAAGGACTAAAAAATCCTGAGAAAAAGGCATAAATAACCATCTCACCACTGTTGCCCGCCAATCATAATATAACACCTGTATGCTTCGGCATAGCAAAAGTGTAGTGTCAATGACATTTGTGTGCTTAGGCATAGCAAAATTGGAATGTCAAATATCATTGGGTATTTCTTTTCTCTCTCTAATATGCCCATGCATGATATGCTTAAAAGAAAAATATGCAAAGAAAAATCAAAAGCAAAAAGATCAAAAATGCCTTAAAAATGATTGTAAGCGTGTATTCTAGGAGATGTGGGAGTTATAGGATGTACCTCGAAGGTGATAGTCCCCATCAAGCAGTTATGATTGTGTGTGAGTTAAAGTGATTTCCTCATATTTCAAATCGTCATAACATGTATACACATATGCAATCTTGCAATGTTTTTCACACACAACATGCAATATTCTTTGCTATTCTTGATACCTGTGCAGGTACAATGTGATTTGGCCATCACAAGGTTTTACATGTGTTAATGTACACTTACTAAACTGTCTTGACTTGTTTTTTAAATATAAAATTAGTTAGACTTGTCTAGTGTGTGTGTGTTTTTGAGGATCCATGTGCTTAATTTTTTAATTGAGAGATGATTTTGAGAGCTTAATATGTTGTTTGCATCGTTGGTTGAGTTGCATGTTGGATTGCATTCATGTCAGTCTTTTTCTCATCTCGAAAAACTGCTTTTAAAAGCTGGCTCGACACCTCCTCGATACCTTGCTGTCTGTCGAGCTTCTTCAATTTTTTCTCATCGCAATCCCCACAGCTTCTCGATACCTGGTGGATCGATCGAGAATGAGTTTGCATCCTCGATAGCTTCTCGACACCTGGTGGATCGATCGAGCTTCTGTTCTTGATTCTGTTGAGTTGTTCCTCGACACCTCCTCCATACCACAGTTGTCAATAATCATTTTCTCTACACCTCCCTCAGCAGGTGTCTCGATACCTCTCGACACCTGCATCTGTCGAGATTTACTGCTAGCATTATTTAAGCTCCCTATGGGATCCGATTTTCATTTCATTTGATCTCTCTCCCGATACTTCTCTGTTTTCTCTCCCAAACTCTCTCATCTCACTCCCTTAACTGTTCCTCAAGGTTTCTTCAAGCTTTTTCAAGTTTTTCTTCACTTCGTAAGCTTCTAATCCTTTCATATTCATGCATTTCATGTTTTGAAACCTAGGTTTTGGAATTTTTGAAAAATTTTGGGGCTTTTCAAAATTGATGAGTGATTATTGAAATTTTGGGATGGGTTTTCACTTAAATGAGTTTAAGACCTCATACATTGCATCACATTAGCATTATAATGGTATTGTCATGCATTTAGATGTGTGCTATCTATTTATGTGCTGATAGGTTTGGATTGGGGTGAGCCCATGATGCAATTTCTTTTACATGTTACATGTTCATGCATTTCCCATTCATACGTACTCTCTTTTCATATTTGATATATTTTTCATTTGCTTGGGACTTTTCTGATTTTCATTCTTTCTCTCCCTCTCTGTTTGTTTACGTTAGTCGTGTCTATGGCACCTAAGCGTAAATCCACTCCTGCACGGAACCCTCTTCGTTCTAGTGCTTCTTCACCATCTGATCCTACTCTATCTCATATTCGGTTCCATGATGATAATGCCTTTAAGGCATTTTCGGAGAACTTTTCTAGACGAGGCATTCATTCGGAACGCCAAGTCATTCTGTCGGACTTTACCGACACCGACCTTCCCTCTATCATTCACAGTAGGGGATGGGAGTCACTGTGTGACGTCCTGGTCACCTGTCCTCTCATGCTTATCCAGGAGTTTTACTCCAACATGCATGGGGTTGATTGTTTAGTACCTATTTTCTTCACTCGCGTTCGAGGTACGCGCATTCCTATCACACCGTAACTTGTTGCGATGTGCTTCGGGTCCCTAGGATAGAGTTTCCTGACTATCCTAGTTGTGAGCGTTTAAGGACTGTGTCCAAGGATGAGCTCATGTCTGCTTTCTGTAAGCGCCCTTCTACTTGGGGTGAGCGTCTGTTTACACCATGTCGACTTTTTGCTAAAGGTCCTAGATTCATGAACATGGTGATGACCTTTGTTTTGCATCCACTCTCTCACTATAACTCCATTACAAAGCCTTGTGCTCGATTTTTGTTATCACTTCTTGAGCATCTTACTATTGATTTCCCTTCTCATTTCATTCTGTCTATTATAGATGTTCATCTAGATTCGGCGTCCCGTGATAAGCTCATCTTTCCTTCCGCTATCACGAGGATCTTACGCCATTTTTCTGTTCCTTTTCCCTCTTCCGTCCATTTTACTGTCATGTGTGACATAGATTACGCTACCGTTAATCGTAGCGAGGCCCAGCTTCGGTCGCGGCAGTCGGATTCAGCAACTCCTCCCTCCCGTTCAGCTCTATCTCATTCTACTCCATCCACATCTGCTCCTCCCTCTTCTTAGGGCGATATGACTTTAGGAGACATCATGGCGTAGTTGCAATGCATGGATGCTCGCCTAGATACACTCTCTACGGAGTTGTATCAAGTGAACATTCGTGTCAGTCGTATTGCACGGCGACAGGCATCCATGGGTGGTTTTGCTCTTGAGGCTACTCCTTCACCACCTTCTCTCGTGGCTTTTGATTTTGAGGATGTGGATGATGATGATGATGATGATGCTTTGGATGATGCTAATGGAGATGCTAGCTCTACCGATGAGATGTCTACTTGACACTCTTACCCTTTGTCACTCGTGACAAAAAGGGGGAGTAGTTTTGATATGAGAGTAGTCTATCTTAGGGGGAGAGTTAGTATAGAACCATTTTGTTAGGGGGAGTGTTGACACATTTTGAGGGATGTAGTGAGGATAGTATATATCTTTTCTTTTCTTTCTTTTTAGATACATTACTCTTGTACATGAGGTCTTGTGACCGTTTATAGACATATATTGTACTTATCTCTTTCTTTTTATTGATTTATGTTTTTCTTTCACCTACCCTTTCATGTGTTGTTTCTTTTCTCCCTTTATACACATGTGTCTTATACTTGTATGCAATCAATTATTTCTGTTTCACACAAAGATGCCTTGATGAGTTTTGTTTTAAAGTGTTTCAGAAATACAGGTTGTCAAAGTCTACTTGCCATAAACTCTCTTCTTGCAAAGTTTTTCAAGAGTTTGTGTTAGGATAAATTTTATTGTATTCAACAAGTGAATATGAGTTGAGTGATTTATGACTTCTCTCATATGTTCATTTGTTTGTTGTGGTTTTGTCACGGATTGCCAAAGGGGGAGATTGTTAGGACATATGTGTTTCACATGTTAAGAACATATGTCATGATTTTATGTAATTGGCTTATCCTTTGACAAAACGCACTTCACTTGTATTTGGGTAGATTTAGGATGTGTTTAAATACTTCAAGAAACCATGTTTCAAGATCAATTATCGAAGCCTTCAAGTCTGTCCAAGAAAACAAGTTGATAGTGCAAATTCATTAAAGCTCGACAGCTGTATCTATCGAGCTTAAGAAAGCTGTTCAAAGTTCGGTGTGCTCGACAGCTACTCGACACCTCCCATCTGTCGAGGTTTAAGATTTTCAGAATTCAAATCTTATTTTCTTGGGATCTGTGAATATGTCTTTGGGCCTTCTTTTCTCCTAACCCTAGACGTATATAAGATTGTTTTAAGGGCCGTCAAACAGTTCACAAGTTGCACAAGCTTTGAGCAAACTCTGTTCAAGCAAATTGTGATCGGAGACGAAGTTCTTGCCCTAGTTCATCTCTTTCTCTTGAAGGAGTTGCTGTGTATGTGCATCGTAGGGTTTTGTGACCAAGCATCTTCTTGATCTTCATCGTGTGGATGGACTGAAGAACTTTGCAACTAACAACCTTCTTAGTTGGTGATTGAAGTCGCGTATTGGGATCCGCGCAATTGGTTAGTCACGTACTTGGGAGTCGTGCATCAGAAAGGGGAACTGTCACTATAGAACAAGTCCAATTGGGTATTGGGGTAAGGGTTCAACTGTAGGTTGGTAAGGTACTTGGAATTCCTTTACTTGTAACCGCTTGTTGTGATAATAGTGGAGTTTCGGGAGTGGTGACCTGAAAATCACCTCGTGGGGTTTTTGCCGTTAGGTTTTCCCCATTCATAAACAAATCACCGTGTTATTTATTTTTCTGCTGCTTAATTAGTTTATTGGTGATTTGTATGTGCTACCACGCGCTTGCATGATAAATTGATTAATTAATAACTTGGCTAATTAATTAATTAATTTCTATCACAAAGGGTCATTCAGTTTGTGGCCTATCAACTACAAAATGTCATAGGATAACATCCATCAATTAAAGCGAAAGAAAAGAAATAACAAATTAAAACACAACCAAATCGCATCAATCAAAAGTAGAGTTCAACACAAAAATTCTTCAACCTAATGCATAGATGCAATAAAGAATTGTAAATCTACCTAAAGAGAGAGAGAGAAAAAGAGTATTTACCTTTTTGTGTGGTCAAAATATGAATGGAATGAAAAAGAAAATAGCAAATTTTTATAATAAATAAAATCGGGGAGAGGAAAAGTCAAAATAAAAGGAAGATAAAGGGATGGAAGAATTGTAATGTTAAGGTATAGAGTAGTGGGAAAAAAGTTAAAAGTAGGTGAAATGTTGGAGGAAATGTAATTATAAGGTGAGAGAAGTGTCAAAAATAAGGTGAGCTCAACACGTGGGATCTTTAACAATTTTAATAGGAGGTAGAGTAAAACTAAGGATCGAACTCAGGATTTCTATGTCTTTGGGATAATCGATACTTGAACATAGTATCAGAATAGGAGGTCCTGAGTTTGATCCATGTCTCCTCTACTCTACCTTCCATTTAAAATCTCACATATTGGACCTCACCTATTAAAAGGGAGTTTGTACCCAGACATGAGGTGAAATGTTAGAAGTATGTGGTTAAATGATTGACATTTACTCTATCCTAATAACTTAAACTTTTGGGAGGATTGGTAATTTAACATGGTGTTAGACCAGGAGGTCCTAAGTTTAATTCTTGTATGCTCCAACATAGGTGCTTGATAGTTAGTGGTCCTTAACTCGCATATTTCTTTCAGGCTAAATTTTTTAACCACTCAAAATGAACTAATAAAGATAGATATAATACTATAATTATAAACTACAATAAAAATGCTAGAAATCAAGAAAATTGAGCAACCAACGTGCCATTTGAGAGAGAGAGAGAGAGAGTTATTGGTTGACACTCAAGAACAATACAATATTTGTAAAATATAAATCATTAGTGTAATAACCTTTTCCAGCACACTTAAGCAATCATTACTATCAAATATTAATAAATTTCTCATGCATTATGTCATCTTAGGGAAAGAGAAAAGAAGTTTTCACAAGAAACAGAGTTAAACTACCTGAAATTTTACAGCGCATTAGTGGATCTCAATTCTCCCAATTGAAAAAAAAGTTCCAAATAGCCCTTCAAACACATCATGCCAAAATTTTGTGAATGACTTCAAGGCAGTGAATAACATTATGAAAGAAAAGTAATCATTTGTTAGTTGGAGAAGAGTAAGATCTTTGTTTTGGATGGACTTACCATTGGCTCTCTACTATATCACATAAACTTCAAAATGATACCAATTTGATGATCCAACTGTCTATTTGTATTATATATGGCCAATCTTGAACCACATGAGGCTATTTCTCTGGGAAAACCCTTCCTTTAATGGGGAAAACAAAAAAACCAGCAGCTTCAATAATGTGGTGAGGCATTGTTTGGGAGCAGATGCATCAGCTTCATGTTATCATGAATATTGTATGCAGAGACTCTTCCTTTTCTAACTTATCAAAACATGAAGGGCTATCAGAAACAGATAGACTAGCTTTAATTCCAATTAATTCCACAATTGCAAAAGAGATATTTAATGCACTATACAATGCAATGATGATTCAAAATAACCATCTCAATAGATATATTATACAACAGCACATCAACCAGGAAAACATAAAAAATTTACCACTTTCATCATTTTAAACACTAATAGTTAACCCGTGCGATGCACGGAAAAGTTTAAAAGAGCAAAATAATTTAATTAGATTCTGTTTCAAAAAAAAGATTAATGAGTTCTAACCAAAATATAAGAAGAAAAAAATTAATGTAATTTAACGTGGAAAAAAGTTCATCAACTTATTATTATTATTTTTTTAATCTTCCCCTACATAAAATGCATAAGGTTAATCTAATTCACTATCTAAAGGCTTGAGAGTTGAAGAAAAATACTAACCAAATCTATTTGGTTTAGATTTCTTTTTAAATACATTTTCATATAACAAATTCTCTATATTGACAATGTAAAAGGTTATTAGAATCCATAAAGTTAAAAACTAAAACAGGTTAACTTACATCTAATCTAATCTAATTAGGTAGGAGACATCCAATGCAAGCCTAGCAAATAAAATAAAAAAAGAATCCAATGCAAGCCTAGCAAATAAAAAAATTCGGAAATCCTAGAGCATATCTATCTATAATCTGATTTTTATCTTCTCTTCAAAACTTATCTATAATCTTGACTAATTTTGTAACTTCAAGTTCAAACCTCAAATATGCAATACAATATGATTTTCAAGTCAAGATCCTTGTGGGGAAAATCTAATGGTTCTAAATCGAAGCTTACAATTCTAAAATGTATAAGGTCAATTGCACAAAAAGCTTTGCATAAAGGTGTAATCTATGCCTTTTGATTTCTCAAGAATAATGCTATAAGGAACTGTAAATGCATCCATATATCAATAATCCACTTTCTCATATGCTTTAACACCAAATAGTCTTAATTAACTTAATTTCACATCACTAACCCAATGCAAGTTCACCAAAGACCACAAAATATGTATATGAAAATCAATAGTTTTAATACTTTACATAGATCATAATGCTAACTTTGAATTCAGAACTTTTTTTGTCAATAAAACTCTAGCAAAATCTTAGAAACCTACTAATATGAACTCACGCACAATAAACATAAATATTGTGGAACTTATACAATCTCTCAAATTAAACCCTCTAAAATATAATTAAACCACAGTCCAAATATCCATCAAACACCAACCATTAGATTTAATCCTGCCACTTAAAGATCTGATTCCAGCTACTCTTTGCCCTCAAGATCCAATCCTTCAAAACCCAAATCACTTTTTAGACCAGTTCATCCAATCACTTGAATCTTCATTACTTATAACCAGTAAAACCCTGTCAATGTTCTTTTCTTTCAATGTGAGCTAAAAAAACCACAAGAGAAAGATTTTAGAGAAGGGGGAATTTCAAACAATAAGGAGTAATCCCTTTCTCATAATAATAATAACTAGTCGCTAACCCGTGCTATGCACGGGAACCTACCTATTTGTGAGACTGACTAAAATAATTTTATAAAATCTTAAATTGATTAAGAAACTACACCATTGCAAGATCTCTTGTATGACTTCAATTTGTGTTACAATTTGATGAAGAAGCCATTGCTTGGACATGCAAATTTGTCAGACAATTTCAGATACTGTAAAAAAAAGTAACACAAAAATTCAGATATGAAAACTTCTAAAAGACCAAAAAATATTACAGAATCAGATGATTCACAGCTTAGAGATAAATTATCAATATTTGAGTTTGAGTTTAAGTTGGACTTGTTAGAGAGATAAAGTTTCACTCCTTGTTAAGTTTGGACTAAACAAAAATAATTTTGTTTAAAAAAAATGATAATGATGAGTTTGAGTTTAAGTTGGACTTGTTAGAGAGATAGAGTTTCACTCCTTGTTTAAGTTGGACTTGTTAGAGAGATAGAGTTTCACTTCTACAAGTTTTGGAGGCGAGATCAGTTGGGATGTCAAAAACAAATGAGGTGTGTCAATAGAGAGAATAGGTGAACCGATTGCTTGATTTAGAGGAAAGAATGTAGAAACAAAGGTCTGGTATTCCATGGTTGAAGAAAGGTGACAAAAATACTAGGGTTTTCCATGAAAAGGCCTCGAATAAAAAGCAACGTAATACAATCTTAGGAGTCATGGATGAATCTGATACTTGGCAGGAGAGTGATGACAAAATCTCTGAAGTAGTCATAGCTTACTATCAAAACCTCTTTACGACGTCCCAACCAGATATTTCCCAGGAATTTCTTGAGGCCATAAAACCAAGTGTGACTCCATAAATGAATAGTATGTTCATCAAAGATTTCAATGCTATTAAGGTTTAAAAAGCTCTTGACTAGATGTATCCTTCTAAAATCTCCAGGATCAGATGGCATATCTCCTTTCTTTTATCCGCATTTTTCGCCAGTAGTTGGGGATAGTGTTGTTACATGTGTTCTGGATTTTTTAAATAATGGTACAACACCTCAGAATTTCCATGAAACACATATTATCCTTATTCCTAAAGTTAAGAGCCCAACTAAGGTCTCAGAATATAGGCTAATTAGTTTATCTAATGTAGTTTATAAACTGGCTTTCAAGGTTCTTGCTAATAGGCTTAAGATTTTTATCCCCTCACTCATCACTGAAAATCAAAGTGTTTTTCTATCTGAGAGACCTATCACAGATAATGTGCTTATGGTTTATGAAAGGGCAACAGGTCAACAAGTGAATAGACAAAAAAAACCTTATTATTTTTCAGCCCTAATACTCCAATAGAGATTCAAGAGGAGGTTAAGCAGAGATTTGGTGCGGATATTATTCACCAGCATGAGAATTATTTGGATTTACCTTCTTTGGTAGGCCGAAATAGACGCAAACCTTCCAACAACTTAAGGAAAGAGTTGCTAACAAACTATTTGGATGGAAAGAGAAGCTTTTGTCTATGTCCGGGAAAGAGATTCTAATAAAGGTAGTTGTCCAAGCAATCCCAACGCATACAATGAGTTGTTTCCTACTTCCAAAGTCCCATAGTGATGATTTGAATAGTATGGTGAGCAATTTTTGGTAGGGGCAGAAAAATGAGGAGCGGAAAATAGCATGGATGAAATGGGACAAGTTGTGTAGTCCAAGGCAAAGGGTGGTATGGGTTTTAGGGACCTAATAGCTTTCAACCTTACTCTCCTAGCAAAGCAAGGATAGAGGTTGTATCATGAATCAACCTCAATCTTCTACCATGTGTTCAAAAGTAAGTATTTTCTTCTTCTTCTTTTTTTGATAGGTAAGAAAAAATTTTATTAAAAGAGAAAAAGCATGTAAGAAATACAAGATTCACGATAGTGAGCAAGTAGAAAAGAGGGATAAGAATAGCAAATAGGCATTAAGCTATACTAAGAGACAAAAGAAAATCTGTGATAGTAAAACAATCCGAGAGGCCCCAACACCGAGACCAATCAAAGAGGGTCCATCTGCATAAATCTAGCAACTAATCCAACTAATCCAATGACCAATCAAGGAATGCCGATTCTATTCAGTCCAAATATTTCACATTGTTAAGACATATGTGATTCACTTGTTAGGAACATATGTCACTATTTTATGTAATTGGCTAATCCTTTGACAAAACGTACTTTACTTATATTTGGGTAGATCTAGGATGTGTTTAATACTTCAAGAAACTGTGTTTCAAGATCAAGTGTTGAAAACATACAAGTCTGTCCAAGAAACAAGTTGAAGAAGTGCCTGTCATTAAAGCTCGACAGCTAGCCATCTATCGAGCTTGAAGAGTTGTTCCAGCCTGTGGCTCGATAGCTGCTCGACAGATAGGCATCTGTCGAGGTTTATGAAAAACAGAATTTTAGTTCTATTTTGATTCTAATTCGTGATTATGTATTTGGGCTTTCTTTTCTCACAACCCTAGACATATAAAAGGATTATTTTAAGGGCCATCAAAGTGGACACAAGTTGCATAAGTGTTGAGCAAAGTTTGTTCAAGCAAATTGTGACCGGAGACAGAATTTGCCCAAGTTCATTGTTCTTGTGTAGTAGTTACTGTGTTTGTGCACCGTAGGGTTTTACAACCAAGCATCTTTTGGATCTTCATCGAGGGATGAACTGAAGAACTTTACAGCCAATAATTTTCTCTAGTTGGTGATTGCAGTCGCATACTGGGATCCGCACAATTGGTTAGTCACGTATTGGGAGTCGTGCATCGAAAGGAGAGATTGTCACTACAGAATAAGTCCAGTTGGATATTGGGGTAAGGGTTCAACTGTAGGTTGGTATAAGGTGCTGGGATTCCTTTACTTGTAACCGCTTGTTATGATAATAGTGGAATTTCGGGAGTAGTGACCTTAAATCACCCGGTGGGGTTTTTGCCGTGTTGGTTTTCCCCATTCATAAACAAATCACCTTGTTAATTTATTTTCTACTGCATACTTAGTTTAACTAGTGATTTGTTTGTGCTACCATGCTTTTGCATGTTAATTTGATTAATTAATAAACTTGACTAATTAATCTATTAATTCATCACAAAGGATCAATTCGTTTCTTGGCCTATTAAGTGGTATCAGAGCAGGCACACTCTGATTAGGTGTTAATCTTTGCTGTGTTTGATCCATTGACCCCTATACTCATGGCTGCAACCGGCTTGAAGAGATCTTTTAATTCAAATACACCTTGTTTTTCTAATCTTTACTTGTTTGAGTGTATCAGAAAATACAAGTCTAAAAGTTATTTGAATTCACTGGTGATGACAATGATACTTCCGATGATGATGATGATGGAAATGCTAGCTCTACCGATGAGATGTCTACTTAACACTCTTACCCTTTGTCACTCGTGACAAAAAGGGGGAGTAGTTTTGAATATGAGAGTAGTCATTTTTAGACGGAGAGTTAGTATAGGATTTTTTTTCTTAGAGGGAGTGTTGATATCTGAGGGATGTAGTGAGGATTAGTTGTATCTTTTCCTTTTCTCTATTTTAGATACATTTATTCTTGTACATAGGTCTTGTGACCATTATTGACATACATTGTACCTATCTTCTTTATATGTTGATGTATGTTTCTTTCACCTACCCTTACATGTGTTATTTCTTTTCTCTCTTTATGCATATGCTTTTTATTACTTGTATGCAATCTATTATTTCTATTTCACACAAAGATGCCTTGATGAGTTTTGTTTAAAGTATTTCAGAAATACAGGTTGTCAAAGTCAACTTGCCATAAACTCTCCTCTTGCAAAGTTTTTCAAGTGTTTGTGTTAGGATGGATTTTATTGTATTCAACAAGTGAATATGAGTTGAGTGATTTATGACTTCTCTCATATCTTATTTGTTTGTTATGGTTTTGTCACGGATTGCCAAAGGGGGAGATTGTTAGGACATATGTGATTCACTTGTTAGGAACATATGTCACTATTTTATGTAATTGGCTAATCCTTTGATAAAACGCACTTTACTTGTATTTGGGTAGATCTAGGATGTGTTTAATACTTCAAGAAATTGTGTTTCAAGATCAAATGTTGATGACATACAAGTCTGTCCAAGAAAAAAGCTGAAGAAGTCCCTGTCATTAAAGCTCGACAGCTAGCCATCTATCAAGCTTGAAGAGCTGTTCCAGCCCCATGGCTTGACAGTAGCTTGACAGATAGGCATCTGTCGAGGTTTATGAAAAATAGAATTTCAATTCAGTTTTGATTCTAATCCTTGATTATGTGTTTGGGCTTTTTTTTCTCATAACCCTAGACAAGTTGCACAAGTGTTGAGTAAAGTTTGTTCAAGCAAATTGTAACCGGAGACAAAATTTGCCCAAGTTCATCGTTCTTATGTAGAAGTTGCTGTGTTTGTGCACCGTAGGGTTTTGTAACCAAGCATCGTTTGGATCTTCATCATGGGATTAACTGAAGAACTTTGCAACCAACAATTTTCTCTAGTTGGTGATTGAGGTCGTGTACTGGGATCCGCGCAATTGGTTAGTCACATACTGGGAGCTGTGCATCAAAAGGAGAGATTGTCTCTATAGAGCAAGTCCAATTGGGTATTGGGTAAGGGTTCAACTGTAGGTTGGTATAAGGTACTGAGATTCCTTTACTTGTAACCACTTCTTGTGATAATAGTGAAATTTCGGGAGTGGTGACATTAAAATCACCCGATGGGGTTTTTGCCATGTTAGTTTTCCCCATTCGTAAACAAATCACCGTGTCAATTTATTTTTCACTGCATACTTAGTTTAATTGGTGATTTGTTTCGCCACCACGCGTTTGCATGTTAATTTGATTAATTAATAAACTTGGCTAATTAATCAATTAATTCATCACAAGGGGTCAATTCGTTTCTTGGCCTATCACACATTAAACAACTCGGAACCAGATTCCAAATATCAGAATTATGTTTCCAAAACCACTGATACCAACAAAAAAATAAGTCTATAACGGAACTTAGCATGACCCAATCAATCCCAAATAGACGAAGCATATACATCCACAGAGAATGAGCAACCGGACAAGAAATCAGCAAGTGATCCACAGATTCCTTATTATAGCAACACATACAACAACGATTTACCAAAGTTCGGCCTTGGAGCATAAGATTATCCAAAGTAAGGATCTGACCATGAGCTGTTGTCCACATAAAGAACGCCACCCTTTTAGGAACCTTTACTTTCCAAATGTCTTTTCAAGGGAAAGAAGAAAGAGTTGCATTTTGAATCTTATGATAAAAAGACCAAACATCAAACTTCCCATTTCCATTAAGACATCAAGAAAGTCTGTCACTACCTCTACCCCTAGGAATTCAAGTTTGAATGAAGTGAAGAAGGGAATAGGAAGCCGCCAACTCCCAATCATTAAAATCCCTATAAAATCTTAAACTCCATACTCTATCATTATCACCAACTGGAGGACTTAACACTTCAAAAATATAAGCTTCCTTATTGATTGAAAACAAAAATAGCTGAGAATAAAGAGATTTGAGAGAATTATCCCCAGTCCACTTATTATACCAAAAAAGAATTCGAGAACCATCCCCCACCACAAAAGACACATGCCTAGAAAAACTGATTGTAAATTGGAAATAACACGAACCAAATTAACTGCTACCAAAATGTAGGAATCAAATAAACCATGATCCCAAAATGTAAAGACCAAAATGGTATTTTCACCTTCAATCATTTTAGTGTGTAAGAGGATATTATGGTCATGTTAGAGGTTTTGAGGATAGTTTGGCAATTTTCAACCTGCCATGGGTATTTTAGTCATTTCAATTGCATTTTTGTCATTTTGGATGTTTAGAGGATATCTTAGTAATTTGGGACGTTCTGAGTATATTTCACTCATTTAAGACGTTCCAAAGACTTTTTGGTTATTTTTGAGGTTTTCAAGGGGTGTTTGGTTATTCTTTTAGGTTTAGAAGTATTTTGATCATTTTTTTAGGTTTAGGAAAAAAAATTTCATTTTACACCAAACAAGCATTGGAAAATGTGTTTTCCCAAGTATTTTTAGAAATGCAACACAAACTTGAAAAGATAACATTAGCCAAGTGAATCTTAATTTTCACCAATACTGGGACAGATGCCTACCTGTAAGCCAACCTCCTTAATTCTTATTTGGCCGTCCAGATGCATACCTCTATCACTGCTATACTTTTTTTTTTTTTTTAATTTTTTATGGGGAGCAACATGAGGGAAGATTTAATTGTAAGGTTGAATTTATTCAATCATGTGTTGGCTTTATTATGTGCCAAATTTGCTTGTAATTTAGGAATTAGATATCCTATATTTAGGTGGGATTTATTAAAGGGTTGTGTGTGAGAGAGTGTGAAGAAAACTCAAGAAAGAAGTCTCGTGACTGGATCTCGCGACTGGCTCTCGCGACTGACTTACGACTGGCAAGTCACCAAAGTGGCACACGTGTGAAGCATGCAGGTGAGCTGAAGGGTCATGACAATTGGAGCACTACATGACAAAATGTACAGTCTGGCCAAGCAGTTAGCTTGTGACTCAGACTCGCGACTTGTTACAGTCGCGAGGTTGAGTTGCCAGAAAGCCTTGTTTGGATGAAAACTGACTTTTCGCATTCTTCACACACACTACTATAAATACCCTTATACCCACGAAATGTAGAGAGCTTCCAAAGAGAATTCTGAGAGAGAAACCCTAGAGAAAACAAGATTGACTCATCCACAATATTCATCATTTGATTCTCTAAATTCCTCTACTCTCATCCTTTCTATTGACATATTCTTGAGAGGTATATTTTACCAAATCCTTATCTCACCTTATCCAAATCAATGAGGAGGTATTTTGGTGCTTGGAAAGCAGTTCAGAGATGACCAATTTACTTGGTTGATGCAATGGGCTTATTGCGGAATCCGGGAAGCTAAAGAAGACAAGGCTCAGCGTAACCCTGTTGGAGCAAGAAGCTTGGAGGGCTTAGGTGAACTAGGTAGATTAGGCTTGAAGGGTCTTCTGCTATTCATGTATCCCAAATATATTCTTTAGTGGATCACTTGATCGCTTGGAGGGCGATGGAGAGGTTTTTCGCCGAGTTCTTTGGTTTCCTCTTCGATAACACGTGTCGGTATTATCTTTGTGTTTGCATCTCTCTTTCCTTTCTCTTTACCTTTTAATTGCTGCTGTGTTTGTAATTAATTATGGTTTAGAGTGTGTTACCAATTTGGATATAGCTTATATTTCATATTTCGTACATACACTGTTTGATTATAAGCTTGTGTTGGTATTTTTGAATTTGAGGGTCTACACATTCATTAGTGTTTTGTACACTAATTGACCTTTCAATTGGTATCAGAGTGGGTGCACTTGTTGGGGTTTCATTACCTAAGTACGATCCTAGACCCCTTTTGAGATGGATTGATCTCAATCGCTTAATGCTCCTCCATACTTTGATAGGAGTAACTATGCATTTTGGAAAGTCTGTATGAGGGAATTTCTATGTTCCATTGATGAAAGTGTTTGGGATGCTATAGAGATAGGATGGACTAGGCCGGAGGCCTCCAAATCCGAATGGGATAAGGCAGCCCTTGCTATTTTCTATGGTGTTTCTCTTGATGAGTTTCATAGGATTTCTCATGTTACAATTTCCAAGGAGGCGTGGCAAATCTTGGAGACAAACTATGAAGGCACCAAAAAGGTGAAGGACACCAAGTTGCAAATGCTAACCACACGCTTCGAGGAGCTGAAAATGAATGAAGACAAGTCATTCGACTCATTTTATGGGAAGCTAAATGAACTGGTGATTGGGAAATTCATCTTGGGAGAAAAGATGGAGGACTCCAAGATTGTGAGGAAGATCTTACAATCATTGCTGGAGAGCTTCCATGCAAAGGTCACTACCATTGAAGAGAGCAAAGACCTTGATGAGATTAAAATTCAAGAACTCATCAGTTCTCTTCAAACCTATGAGCTATCTCTACCATCACAAAGGAAGAGAAAATCTCTTGCTCTAAAGACAATCAATGAGAGAGTGGAAACTCAAGACTCCTTGGATAAGGATGAGGTCGAAAAAGGATGTGGCATATCTTGTTAAGAACTTCTGAAAGTTCTTAAATTTCAAAAAGAATGGAAAGTTTTTTGAGAAGGGAAAATTCCCAAATTCTTGGAAGGAGAAAAAGGATTTCAAGAAGAAAGATGGGAATGATTCCCAATCATCTCAAGGAATCATGTGCTATGAATGCAACGGTCATAGACATCTCAAGAAGGAGTGTCCCAACTATTTGAGAGGGAAGGGTAAAGTGTATGCCACTACCCTTAGTGACACAGACTCCTCTAATTCAGACTCGGAAGAAAGCTGCGATGGAGAGTGAAACTACTCCGCATTTATAACCATTTCTCTTGTGCAATTTTCGGATAATTTGAGTGTGTTAGTGGAAGAGCTTGGTGAGCACATCGAAGTGGAGTCAATGGGGATAGTAGAGGAATTTGATGACGATGAAGATGAAGGAACAATGGGATTACGAGAATCCTATAATACTCTCCTTGAGAAGACCGGCGAATATGCACGAGTGGCTAGAACAGCCATTAAGAAAATGAAGAGAGCCGAGCAAGATTACAAAAATCTTCTAGTGCGGTACAAGGGGACTAAATGCGAAGTTGAGACATTGAACAAAGAACTAACTAAATCCTATTCAAAGATTAAGTTTCTTGAGCTTGAGGTGATTCAAGCTAATGCTAAAGTTGAGCGGGTTTCCTCCAAAAAGCTTGATGAAGTGCTTGCACATCAAAAGCCATTTTCTGATAAAAGCGGCTTAGGATACACTGGAGAGAGTAGTTCAAGCGCCAATGTGTCTAAAGGGATGAAGTTTGTTAAAGCAAAGGAACTAGTAGTAGCAACTCCAACTGTTGAGAAAGAAAAGCCTGGGCAAAAGCCAAAGGTGGTTGCTCAATGGGTGTTCACAAAGCCTTCAAACCCAATTGTGGCTAAATTCAAAGCAAAAGGAAAATCTCTTCCAAAGTCACAAAGAGGACCACAAACTCAACACTTTTGTCACCATTGTGGAATTCGAGGACACGCTAGAACTATTTGCCACAAGCTTCGAGCATTAAAGAATGGCAGCTCTCAAAGGCCAAGAGGAAAAAGAAATAGCAAAGGGAACCTCAAGCAATCGAAAGGGTGAGAAGCTGAGTCTAATATTGGGGATATAATGAAGATGATAGACACCATCACTTCTTGTTTGGCAAACTTCACCCTAAGGTTTAAGAATCGTAACTCAAGTATCCAATCCTCTAAGGATATCACCCCAAACGCATGTGCCGTGCGGGTGAAGAAGGGTACACATGCATAAGCATTAGAACATGTCCATGCATTAATTCTTTCTATATGTTGTGACTTTGTTTGGCTTTTCCTAGTAATCATTCTAGCATGTTTTGACAAATTTTTGTTTGTTTTTAAGAGCTTTGAATGTTTTTCTTTTTGATCAATTTTTACTTGTTTTTGTGTCAAAAATCCAAAAACACATAAAAAGTAGAAAATCCAAAAAGTTTGATTGGCATTTTTGTGTTTTGTCACATGCATGTTTTGCCTTGTACCTTCGTACAAATGGCTTTGTGCATTTACGAGCGTAGCTTGTTCTCTATGCACTCATATCATTATGGAAAAAATCTTGACATCTATGTGATTGTTGTAAATAGATCTTCAAACTTGTCATGAATGATTAGTCAATGGTTTTGTTGATCTTGAGACATGCATAGACTTGTGCCTATATATCTTCCCACTCTTCTATTTTTTTTGCTTAAAGAGCTCAACCAATGTAAATCTCAAAATGAAAAGAGATAATGAGCTGCAAAAAGTCGTCGCACATACTAGTATTCGACTAGGAAAAAGGGAAAGCAACTTATATGAAAATGTATGATGCCCAAAAAGCTAAAAGCTAGTTCATCAAATTGAAATATCAAAAATTTCAGCCATCGATCTCAAAATGAGATGTATTGATTCAAAATTATCAAATGTTATGATGTGTATAAAGCCAAATGAAAAGTTTCAAAATTATGTAATCAAGTTTTGTAGGAGGTCATATATGCATAGTTCTATAATTGAGATTGGTCACTCTTCCTAGTGCTAATTATGTATGGCTTGGTTGAATTGATCATTGAAGCTTCACATTTGGCTCAGGACTATCTCATCTTTGGTACCCACACACATCACACATGTCTATGTTCAATGAATGTCTTATTAATTTGTATGACTGTACTTGTTTAAATGTGTTGCACTTACTCAATCATATGTTGATCAAACACAAAAATACTTTTGAGTGTTTTAATTGTTTTTGGAAAGTGTTTTTGTTTTGAAAATTTTCAAAAACTGTGCAACTCTGTTTTAGCGACTTTGCCTTACGAGTCAAGCCAATCGCAAGACCCCAGTCACGAGCTTACTCAGAAGCTCTCGCTTCTCTCTAGCGAGTCAAGCCCCCAGTCGTGAAAAAGACTTAGAAAAATTTCAAAATTTTAGGGTTTTTAGCATTTTCACGACTCAGTTTGGCGACTGGTTCGCGAGTGGAAGCTCCAATCGCGAGTTTACTCAGAGAGTTTCGCGACTCCCTTCACCACTTACTCGCAAGTAGACCTTCCAGTTACGAAAAACACTTAGAAATTTTTTTTAAAATTTGTCACACAGGTTTTTGGCGACTTGACTTGGCAACTTGTTCGCGACTCATTCCAGTCGTGAAAAACACGTGTTTTGCACAATAAGGGCTATATCCAAGGAATTTTTCAAAAACTTTTCATTTTTCCCTCGCATCTCATGGACAGGAGTAGTTGAAAAGGCCCCCTCGATCCTTCCCACCCCATAACTTCCATGAAGGGAGGGGTATGGCGATTGAGTACCCTAGGACAGGAACCACCTACCAGTTAAGCCTTTACATACAGTTGACCTAGTTATGTCAAACCTATAAGGACTAGATCAAGCCTAGAGCCCATCAGGATTAGGTGAAACCTAAACAGTGAACATCCAAGCCTAGGAAAGGATACCTTTATATGGCTAGAGGTCAGGGGAAAGTGTCTTGTAACAGGTATGCCCCTTTTTGCTTGTGCCAAAGAAATTGTGCTTTACCCCAAGTTCCTTCTATCCTGTTTGCACCGCATCCATGATTAAACCCCTAGGAAAAGCAACCCCGTTGCTTGTACATGTTAGACCATACCTTAACCCTAAGGGTTTACAACCCTACAAGAGCACTCATGCATACACTAATTGGTCCTGTCACCAAATTGTGCAAAGATAAACTTTGTGGAAAGTAACTGAAACTCCGTTCAAAAGGGAGGTGCTGCCCGAAAACTGTCAAAAATCCCAAGATGTCAAGAGTCCAAGGGCTCCCCTAAGAGATCCAAATGTCCAAGAGCTTCCTCAAGAAGTCCACTTTATTAGAAGCCAAGTTTTTCCACGCAGTCGCATTTTTTGTATTGTAAAAGGCCCATTATTGGAGCCAGTGAACCCAACATTGTAAAAGCAAATTTTGTACAAGCATGAAATCAAAAGGGGGTCCGTCCCGCATTATTGAACATGTCATGAAAGTTTCTGTTACTTGCCAATCTTGTGCATTAATCTCGCATCATAGTAGAAATTTACCATGGTAAATAACCGAGCAAGGGTGCAAGGCCAAATTTTTCTAAAAATGGTAGGTGCATGTTAAATAGCAAGAGCACAAACTAACTTGATTTTGGTGTTGTGTTTCCACTTTGTCAAACGCACCCCGTTTCTTTCACTTCCCACTATTTCTCAGGATCAAAAGATTGCTAAAAAGAAACAAGCTAAGCTATCCCATTGTCACTAGGTCTCACGCAAGAGAGATATCTACTAGTGGTACTTCTTCCCATGAGGAAAGTGCTCAGGAAGTTGCTCTACTGAAAGAGAAAATGGCAGAAATAATGCGTATGATGCAACAACTAGTTGTAGGAGGAGGACTAAACTTTTTCGGTCATAGCCAAGGAGGTCCCTAGACCGAGAATGAAAATTAGCCTCCACCGGTACAGGATCAGAGTCACAATGTACTGTCCTAGGGCAATGACCAAGAAATAGATCTTTCTAAGGACAAGAATCCCAAATCTGGGATCGGCCAAGTCAAAAGCCAAGTGTAAACTCTAGCCGAGAAGCTTTGTATCATAAAGGGCTCCAGCGTCCATGGAAATGTTGATCTAGATAGTCTGACCAACTTCCCTTAGGTCATTATGCCTCTCAAGTTCAAGGCACCAGAGTTCGTTAAGTATGATGGTACATGAGACCCCTATGTGCACTTGCACATGTTCTGTAGGAAGATGGCTCCCTATGGGGATAATAACCCTCTGCTTTGCCAGATTTTCCCTGATAGTCTAACCAGCCCCACGGCAACATGGTATGTGAGATTGGAAAAGACCTCTAACTGGAAGGAAATGTCTAACTCTTTCTTAAAGTACTACCGATTCAACACCGAGATAGCTCCCGACCACACCATTCTTTAGAGGACAGAAAAGAAGAGTAGGGAATCCTTTTGTGAGTATACCTAAAGGTGGCATGAGCTTGTTGCATAAGTGTAACCCCCTATGATGGAGAATGAGATGATCAAGTGGTTCATTAATAACCTCAAAGTCCTTACTATGAAAAGATGATTAGCACCCAAGTTACTCATTTCGCTAGCCTCATCCCCATTGGGTGGCGCATCAACGAGGGTATTAGGAGCAAGAAGATCGTGGATGCCGAGTCTTTGAGTTCCATGGTTGAACAACAAGTCAAGAGAATGACCGGTTACAAAACCAAAGAAGCCGATGTTCATATGGTCGATAATGCATCAAAAAGGCCTAGGGGTGTAGCTCTTACCTATGCTTCCTTGGCTGCTAGGCCTTATCAACAACAGAATCAGTCCGTCCAAGCACCTAACCAAGCCTTTAACCAGAAAGGAAGGCCAGATTCTGCTCGTCCCTTTAGGAGGGAAAATCGGAAGTACACTCCATTACCCATGCCCATGGCAGACCTCTATGCTTACCTACTGGAAAGGAAGCTAGTAACGCCAATGTTTCAGAAACCCAGAGAGGGCCCTCCATCACCTAATTTTAACCCATCCAAGAAGTGCGAACACCATTTCAAGGCCGAAGGACATACCCTTAAGGAATGTCTCCATTTGAGAGACCGTGTTTAGGATCTCATAGACAACAAATTAATACAGTTCGATAATGCAACCGCTTCGAATATCATCACCAACCCTTTGCCTCCCCATCAGGAAGGAAGTATAAATGCCATCATCGCGGTGGAAGAAAAGGTTCTCGATTTCTCCTCGCCGTCATTCCCATGGAAGGCTACGCTTCGAGCCTTGGTCCAAGAAAGCCACCTTGATCATAAAGGTATGGGAACTCTAGGATTTGATTGGGGAAGCAACTCATTCTGTGATAGTGAAGATAGTCATGACCTATTTGATTGTGAAGCGCTCCGAGCACAAGTACAGAGCCTAGCCGAGCGCAGTATCATCAGGATTGAAAGGGAAATTATGCAAAGAAGTGATTGTAGGGCCGCCAGCTTATGTCCTCTAGCTACCCAAGTAGAAGTCAACTGCAATGCTATATCGGTTGGGTAAAAAAAGGAGTGGGACGAGTATTTACTGAAACGCCTTGGTCAAGTTGTTCCAGCACCTTCCTTTTCAGCAGTCATTGAGGAGATCGTAGAAGTGCCCACGGATCTGGGGGTCATCATATTTAAGGAAAGGGCAAGCCTCGCCTACCATTAGAGGATTCATTCCTCTAGTTCTTGCATTGCCTATGGTCATAAGCCCAGCTTCACCATCAGTTCAGGAAGGAATCGCCATTGTTCCCACTATCCGAGGTTTCGATCCTTTTATTTTGCCAAAGTCTGCCTTAGGAATCTCTAGGGTAGCCAACTCAAAGGCCCTTGAAGCCATTCTACCGGGTCCAGTGGTCATCAATCCAAAGACGTTCTCTATAGCGCCCAATTTGCAGACTTAAGAAGGTGTTATCATTCGCATGTCGAAGTCGTTCCCTTATGAAGATAGTCATCGTGTCCCCTGGAAATACGATGTGGCCGCTGCTATACTCTTGAGTAACTAGAAAAAAGAAGGAAAGAGATTGGTAAGGGTACCGCCAAAACTGTCAAGAGCAGGGTCAAGACCAAAAAAGCTGAAGTTATCAGAAACTCAAAGTACAGTGTGATTCAACAGTTGAACAAGTCGCCAGCTCAAATCTCCATCTTGGCGTTATTGCTATCCTCTGAGGTCCACCACAATGCTCTCTTAAAAGTCTTGAAAGAGACACGTGTTCCTATAAGTGCTATGGAGTCTGCCTTTGAGGGTATGGTCTCAACAGTGTTAGCCACCAACCAAATTTTCTTTACGGATGATGAACTACCACTGGAAGGTAGGGACCATACTTTGCCCATGCACATTATAGTAAAGTGTAAGGATATGATTGTTTCCAGAGTACTAATTGACAATGGGTCGGCCCTGAATGTTTACCCGATGTCCACTTTGGAGCATTTGAATATGGATACCTCTCTTATCTGCCCTACCACCATGATCATTAGAGCTTTTGATGGCACTCTCTAGGAGGTGCAAGGCGAGATCGAGTTAGCTATTGGAGTTGGCCCCATGTCTTTCATGGTCATCTTCCGAGTCATCAAGGTAGATTCCCCTTATAATATGCTCCTAGGGAGGCCTTGGCTACACGTTGCGGGTGCAGTTGCTTCTACCCTTCATTGAAGACTCAAGTTCTCCATCTGAAAATCTAATGGTCACCATAATGGTTAGAACCCCTAACTTTATTCAAGGAGACTTATGTCCCCTACATTAGTGCTAATGCCTTTCTGAAGGCAACCTTTCACAATTTCGAGCTAGTCTCCATAATTTTCAGAGCTTCAGAACTCAAGTCGGTGTGACCCTTAGCTACTTTAATGGCCGCCAAGGAGATGCTCAAATTTAGCTATCAGTTAGGCCAAGACCTCAGAACCGTAGGACATGGGAAGGCTTCTTTGATTAAGCACCCAGATAACAAAGGAGGTTTCAGTCTGGGCTACGACCCCTCCAATGAAGAACTTTTCCAGGCTTCTAGGGGAAAGAAAAGGAAGTGTATTAGCCAAGGGATGCCTATTCCCCACATCAGGGTAACTTCTCTGGCTCCAGCCGAGGTCATCAGATCAGAAGCAGCATAGGAATCATATGAGGAAGAACTAGATTTGGCTTGTCCCATGCGTCTTTGTCCAGAGGAATTCTCAATGAATGCCATCATATCCCCGGGGGATGATTTGACTTCTACCATTAGGCTTTATGTGTCAGGCGAGACAATAGGCCATTGGACTGACGAGCCCTGCTTTGTGGTTGCACCGGCTGAGTAAGGAGTATTCCATTATTGTGTGGTTGGGTCCTCCAATTGCCCAAAAGAGTTGGAATAACATATCTAGTTTTTTTTGCATGTTTATTTCCTATTTTCTGCATTCCTTGTTTGCATGTTCCAGTTTATTTTCCAAAAAAATATGTGTTTTCCGTTTCTTGTCATTACCAGGCATGGACTTTGTTACCCACTATCTATAATCAACTAATGAAATTATCCAGCATATTATTCAAGAAATATGTGCATTTATCTCTATACTTGCTTTCCTATGAATATGTGTGTGAAAATTGTCTTATGTTTCCTTGTATATGTTTCGTTCTATAGGATTTATTCTAATTCCCAAGTGGGTACATTGTCCTGTTGCCATAACGAGGTTGATGACATGAATGAGACAATAGAGTTAGAACATGACACTGAAGGATTAGATGAGATCCCGAGCCTACCTCGTGATATTTGGAAGCTCTAAACAGAGAGAGCGAGAGGTCCAAGCTCAACATAGAAGAGATGGCAGTGGTTAACCATGCAGATGAAGGTGAAAATGAAAAACCCGTTAAGATTGGGGTAAACTTTCCTAGAGATATGAAGCCTGAGCTCATAGAGCTACTTAAGGAATTCAGAGAGATCTTTGCTTGATCCTACCAAGATATGCCAGGGTTAGATACTGAGATTGTCATGCACAGGATTCCAATTAAATCTGAATGCCCTTTAGTATGACAAGCCCTTCAAAGGATGCAATCTCCTCCTACAAGTGTGCCTTTCTGGCGGTAAATAAGGCCTCAAACTCCGTCACTCTGACCTCCGCAGTCTCAGCATGTGCTCTCCACTCTGCCTTAATGGCCACCTAAGCGAGGATAGCGCCTCCTAGCACTCTACCCCCACTCACGAGGACATATCTGATGATAGGCCCCTCAAAAGACTCTGCAAACCAGATAGAATAGTCTCTGCCCGTGTCCACATAAGCATCACCCGTTGTATAATCCAAGTCATCCAGGACCATGGCCTCGAATGACAAACCGTGAGGAGGCAGATCCTTGAGCACCCCATAGACTGGCATAACCTGATGAAAGGTCCTTTCTGCTAGAAAGAACTCCCAGCTTGTCAGGGCCCAAAACCAACGTTGAATCCTCGACTGGCCCATAGCTATGGTGAGCTTCGGTCTACTTAGAAGTGTCTCATCATAACGGTGGACTCTAATCTCATCCCGAGTGACACAGTCTAGAGCTGCAAAGATAGTGACCGGCTATACTACAACAACTCTGGTGATCCTGCAATGAGCCTATGCATATGCTTGAGGGTACACCATCTCAAACAAGCTTGTATAATGTGGCTGCAAGGCTGGGATGTACTCAGAAGCCCTTTATGTTAGTATTTGCCAACATCCATCCAAACTCTTGAAGTCTCGCTGGGAGGCCTGCCTCAAGAAAGAGAGGAAGAAGCCATAGGTGACATACCCCCAGTCGTATGCTCTAATGCTGGAGACTACTCCCATGGCCCACAGTAGCTGACAAGTCAACACTGACCGGTTGTTGCCCAGGAAGCAACTACCAAGGAACCACAGGAAGAATCGATGAAGATGAGCGTCAGTGGGGGCCAAGTCCTAGGGAATACTACTCTGCAGCCACTCAATACGGATCTGTGGTGAGGCAATGGCCCCGAAATATCCCCTCGTCTGGTCAATGGAAGAGGGATGCCCAAGAACTCACAAGCCATATCAAAATTATCTCCTCGGTCGGAATCTGGTGGCCACTGAACCTGATACTAGAATGGCTATCCAATCAAGAGGGACGATCGCATACTCCCCGTAGCTCAAGTGAAAGGTGCTTGTCCTGGCATGAAACCATCGTACCAAAGCCTCCACAATCCCGTGCCTCATGGTGAATAGGGGAATCTGCAGGAAGTCCTCAAACCCTTGCTTTCTCAGAAAAGCGACATACCGTGGATAGGTCCTAGGAGCGAACAACAGCCATAAGAAAGTGGACTAGGTGCCTCGACCGCGGAGCTTGTCGCCCCCTACATTTGAAATCAGAAGCTAATCATTAGCACATGCATATAATCAAAATCTAAATGACCAAGAAGGGAATGCAACGTACCTCTCCCCTCTACGCTGGTGCAGAAGGATGACCCTTCGGCCCCTGTTGAAGATGAGTGTCCTAGATTCCTTTGTCTATGGTCCAGGTGCGAGCATCAGCCCTGGCCTGATGTGGTGGAAACCTCAGCCTCAAACTGCACCTCCGAGCCCCAAACTCCGGCAAGACCTCAGGCCTAGCAAGGTCCTCATCTATGTCTATGAGGATGTCCTCGGCTCACACAATTCCTCCGGAGGCCCCCCTCCTTCTAACTGGATTGCATTGTGAAGTAGCCCCACTAGAAAGGGTATGGGACTCAGATAAGGCATTGGCTGTCTCAACCGACTGCAAAGTTTGTTCAAGCAATTTGTAACCGGAGACAAAGTTTTGCCCTAGTTCATCATTCTTGTGAAGAAGTTGTTGTGTATGTGCACCGTAGGGTTTTGTGACCAAGCATCTTCTTGGTCTTCATCGTTAGGATAAACTAAAGAACTTTGTAGCCAACAACCTTCTCTAGTTGGTGATTGAAGTCATGTACTGGGATCCGCGCATTGGTTAGTCACGTACTTGGGAGTCGTGCATCGAAAAGGGAAATTGTCACTACAGAACAAGTCCAATTGGGTATTGGGGTAAGGGTTCAACTGTAGGTTGGTATAAGGTACTGGGATTCCTTTACTTGTAACCGCTTGTTGTGATAATAGTGGAATTTTTGGAGTGGTAACCTGAAAACCACCCACTGGGGTTTTTGCCGTTAGGTTTTCCCCATTCGTAAACAAATCATCGTGTTATTTACTTTCTGCTGCATAATTAATTTGTTGGTGATTTGTTTGTCCTACCACGCGTTTACATGATTAATTAACTTAATTAATTCACTTGGCTAAATTAATTGGTTAATTTATCACAAGGGGTCAATTCGTTTTTGGCCTATCAAGTGGTATCAGAGTGGGCACACTCTGATTAAGGTTTAATCTTTGCTGTGTTGATCCATTGACCGCTGTTGTCATGGCTGCAACCGGCTTGAAGAGATCTTTTAATTCAAATACATCTTGTTTTTCTAATCTTTGCTTGTTTAAGTGTTTCAAAAAATACAAGTCTAAAAGTTATTTGAATTCACTTGTGATGACCATTGTAAAAGATCTTAGTTTGCCTAAGAAAAAACTAGACTGTCTCAGAATGAAAATGTGCAAAAGAGTTCGTCTAAGAAGAATGAAAATTAAAGGTTTAGCTCATAAAAGGCACATGAGAGAAAGCACTATTCCTATTGATCTGTCATCTAAGCATGAAGTGTGTTTTATGATGAAGTCCACATTTAAAGTGATGGACACGTGTTTGTCGTACCTTGACAGCGGTTGCTCAAGACACATGACTGGAGACCGATCTCTCTTCAAGGTTTTCAAGTCTAAGAAAGGTGGCAATGTCACTTTTGGTGATGGGAGCAAGTCACAAATTAAAGGAAAGGGAATCATCTCTCTACCTGGACTGCTAGACATTGCAAATGTTCTATATGTGGAAGGTCTGAGGGTGAACCTATTGAGCATAAGTCAGATATGTGATCAAGACTTTATGGTGCTATTCTCAAAAGGAAAGTGTCTTGTCATGGATAAGTTTGGAAAGAAATTCATAAGTGGTGTTCACACTCTAGACAACTGTTATGGATTGGTTCTTGATGCTGATATTGTGTGCAATAGCATTCGTTTGCCAAATGAAGATCTATGCCATCAACGGATGGGACATGCTAGTTACAATCATCTCTCTATTGTATCTAAGCATGAATCAGTCTTGGGGATAACAAAGCTTAGTAGAATAAGCAATGTAGTGTGTGGACCATGTCAGCTTAGGAAACAGACGAAAGCTAAGCATCCAGGCACTCAGACATCAGTTACATCTAGACCATTGAACCTTCTACATCTGGATCTTATGGGTCCAGCTAGAACCAAATCTCTTGGTGGTAAGAGATACATCATGGTTGTGGTAGATGACTTCACTAGGTATACTAGGGTCATTCTCCTACGATCTAAGTCTGATACTCCTAAGAACATTGAAGTATTGTGCATAAGACTGCAGAATGAAAAGAGTCTGAAGATTGATCGAATTTGAAGTGACCATGGTAAAGAATTCGAGAACTCGTATATGGAGTCCTTTTGCATAAGATCAGGTATATCTCAAGAATTCTCTACTCCTATTACTCCTCAACAGAATGGTGTAGTAGGAAGGAAGAACAGGATTATTCAGGAGATGGCCAGAGCCATGTTACACAACAAGGATGTGGCTAAAAACTTGTGGGGAGAAGCCGTTAACACTACTTGTCATACAGTTAATAGAGTGTACTTCAAACCCGGTACCAAGAAGACTCCATATGAGTTATGGAAAGGAAGGAAGCCTAATGTGAAGTATTTCAGAATCTTAGGAAGTGCTTGTTTCATCCTCAAGGATAGAGAGAATGTAGGAAAGTTTGATTCCTGGAGTGATGAAGGTATATTTCTGGGCTACTCCTCCACAAGCAAGGCTTATCGGGTATACAACAAAAGAACCATAAAGGTAATGGAGACAGTGAATGTTGTTATTGATGAGTCTTCAGATTCCGGCTCTGAGAAATGTATTGAGGAATTCCCCAAAGAAATCCTTCCTTCTGAGCCTAAGGAAGTTCAAGAAATTGTTGAACAAGAACCTGCATCTCCAAGTGCTCCCAGTACTCCCAGTGTTGTGGAAGATTCTGCAGATATACCAACTTCACCAAATTCTGAATATCATGAAAAGAAAGGACCTTCATCCAGGATTAAATTAAATCATCCTCCAGAAGTTATTGTGGGAAATATGAATGAACTCACATTAAGGAAACGGACAGTTGATAAATTTGCTGCTAACTTTGTGTCTTATTCTTGTTATCTGTCACAGGTTGAACCCACAAAAGTTGAGGAAGCTCTTCAGGATGAAAGTTGGGTTGAAGCAATGCATGATGAACTCCTTCAGTTTCAGAGGAATGATGTCTGGACCTTAGTACCTAGACCGGAGGGCGAGCACATCATCGGCACAAAGTGGATATTCCGCAATAAGACTGATGAGGAGGGCAATGTGATTCGCAACAAGGCTCAGCTTGTAGCTCAAGGATACTCACAAATGAAAGAAGTAGACTATGATAAGACATTTGCCCCAGTTGCACGTATGGAGTCCATTAGAATTCTCCTTACACGAGCATGTCAATTGAAGTTCAAACTTTACCAGATAGATGTAAAGATT
Source organism: Quercus lobata (assembly GCF_001633185.2). Classification (NCBI taxonomy): domain Eukaryota; kingdom Viridiplantae; phylum Streptophyta; class Magnoliopsida; order Fagales; family Fagaceae; genus Quercus; species Quercus lobata. The sequence continues at coordinate 60,859,885 of NC_044913.1, forward strand.
GCTTTCTTGAATGGGCTACTTAAAGAAGATGTCTATGTGGCTCAACCAAAAGGATTCATTGATCCACACTTTCCAGATCATGTGTTGTACCTCAAGAATGCACTCTATGGCTTAAAGCAAGCCCCTAGAGCTTGGTATGATCGACTCACTCAATACTTGGTATCACATGGGTTCACAAGAGGAAAAGCTAATTAGACTCTCTTCATCAAAAGGAAGATGGCGAGTTGATAGTTGCTCAAGTCTATGTAGATGATATCATCTTTAGGTCAACTAAGGATGAATTTGCTCATGGCTTCTCAAAACTCATGCAAGCAGAGTTCGAGATGAGTATGATTGGAAAGCTAACTCACTTTCTTGGATTGCAGATTCATCAACAAGATTCAGGTATATTCTGATCTCAATCTAAATATGCTAAGAATCTTGTAAAAAAATTTGGTTTGGAATCTGCTAGTTCTGTTAGAACCCCTTTGAGCCCAAATGTTAAACTCACTGTGGACTATTAGGCAAAAGTGTAGATCTTTCTCTCTATAGAAGCATGATAGGTAGTCTTCTCTACCTTACTACTAGTAGACCTGACATTAGTTACAGTGTTAGAGTGTGTGCTGGATATCAGGCTAATCCCAAAGAATCTTATATGACTGCTTTAAAAAAGAATTATAAAGTATGTCAAAATCACTGCTGAGTTCGGTGTGTGGCACAGTAAGGACACAAATGATGTCTTAGCTGGATATTCTAATGCTGATTGGGCTGGGAATGTTGATGATAGAAAGAGTACATCGGGGGATTGTTTTTATGTGGGTAACAATCTTATCTCTTGGATGAGCAAAAAGCAGAATTCCATCTCATTATCCACTGTAGAAGCTGAGTACATCGCTGCTGGTAGCTATTGCACCCAACTCCTATGGATGCAAAAACTCTTCTATGATTATGGTATTTATCAAGAGCATCTCACCATCTATTGTGAGAATACCAATGCCATCAACATCTCTAAGAATCCAGTTCAACATTCTCGAGCCAAACACATAGAGATTTGACATCACTTCATTAGGGAGCTTGTCGAAGATGGTATTCTCACTTTTGAGTTTATTCACACCGATGATCAGAAGGCTGACTTGTTCACCAAACCTCTTGACAGCAAACGTTTTGAATTCTTTCGTCAAAACATTGGTGTTATCTCCATGGATTGATCTCTTTCTCTTCTCCTTCTTCCTCATGCATTTGCATCTAGTTTTTATATTTTGCCTTGTTTAACATGTTTTTGTTTGTTTTTAGTTTTGATTATTTTCTTTTTAATATAAAAAAAAAATTTTTGAAAAATCAGAAAAAAAAAAAATAATAAAAAAAAAAAAAAAAACAGTGTGTGTTATGTGTACTTTGGTACTTGTGTAACTTGTATGGCCATTGAAACAAAGTTTTCTAAACTTTGTATCTCTTGTAACTTAGATGAGCATCTCTATGCACAACTAAGCAAGTGAACTTTGTGGCTCTTGTTTGTGATCGTAAGATTAAGTTATCTCTTGTACTTAACACTCGTATTACTCTTTTTGACGGGAAGGACTAGAAAATCCTAAGAGAAAGGCATAAATAACCATCTCACCATTGTTGCTTGCCAATCATAATATGACAATTGTATGCTTCGGCATAGCAAAAGTGCAGTGTCAATGACATTTGTGTGCTTCAGCATAGCAAAATTGGAATGTCAAATGCTTACCATCATTAGGTATTTCTTTTCTCTCTCTTATATGCCCATGCGTGATTTGCTAAAATAAAATATGCAAAGAAAATGAAAAGCAAAAAGATCAAAATACTTTAAATATGATTGCAAGCATGTATTCTAGGAGATGTGAGAGCTATAGGATGTACCTCGAAGGTGATAGTCCCCATCAAATAGTTATGATTGTGTGTGAGTTAAAGTGATTTTCTCATATCTCAAATCATCATAACATGTATACACTTATGCAATCTTGCGATGTTTTTCACACACAACATGCAACATTCTTTGCTACTTTTGATACATGTGCAGGTACAATGTGATTTGGCCATCACAAGGTTTTACATGTGTCAATGTATGCTCACTAAACTGTCTTGACTTGTTTTTGAAATATAAAATTGGTTAGACTTGTCTAGTATGTGTGTGTGTGTTTTTGGGATCATTGTGTTTAAAATTTTTGTTGAGAGATGATTTTGAGAGCTTAAACTGTTGATTGGATCTTTGGTTGAGTTGCATGCTTGATTGCATTCATATATGTGTTTTTTCCTTCTTGAAAAACGATTTTTAAGCAATCTTGACACCTCCTAGATACCTCCTTAACACCTGACTATCTATCGAGCTCTTAAGGTCTTTTCTTATCGCAATCTCGACAGATCCTCGACACCTAGTGGATCAAACGAGAAAGTTCCTAGATCCTCGATAGCTTCTCGACAACTGGCGGATTGATCAAGCTTGTTTTCTTGTGTCTTTGCTTTTTTTCTCGACACCTGTATCTGTCGACGTTGTTTTTCTCGACACCTACCTCGATAGATGGCTCGACACCTCTCGACACCTCTCGACACCTCTATCTGTCGAGAATTACTGAGGAGCTCTCTTCACGATCTAGTTCTCACTTCTTCTATCTCTCTCGACCTGTCCGCTCCTATTCCTCTCCCAAACACCATCTTTCTCACTCCAAACCTCTTCCCAAGTGATTTTTCAAGCTTTTTCAAGTTTTCCTTCACTTGGTAAGCTTTTAATCTCCTTCATTTACATATATTCAAGATTAGAAACCTAGGTTTTGGGGTTTTTGAAAAATTTGGGGTTTTTCAAAATTGATGAGTTATTATTGAAATTTTGGGATGGGTTTTTACTTAAATGAGTTTCAAATCTCATGCATTGCATCACATTAGCATAATAGTAGTATTATCATGCATTTAGATGTGCACAAATTGATTGTGTGCTGGTAGGATTAGATTGGGCTGAGCCCATGATGCAATTTCTTTTGCATATCACATGTTCATGAATTCCCCATGCGTACGTACTTTCTCTTCAATATACTTGTTTTATTTGAACTACTTTGGAGCTTTTCTAATTGTCTTTCTTTCTCTGCCTTTCCTTCTGTTTACATTAGTCGTGTCTATGGCACCTAAGCGTAAGTTAGCTCCATCCCAGAACCCTTTGCATTCTAGGACATCGTCTTCTTCTGATCCTACTCCTTCTCATATTCGGTTCTGTGATGAGGATGCTTGAAAGGACTTCTCAGAGAACTTTTCTCAACGAGGCGTTCATTCGGAACGCCGAGTCATTTTGGCGGACTTCACCAACACTGACCTTCCCACTGTCATTCACAGTCGAGGATGGGAGTCACTATGTGACGTCCCGGTCACTTGTCCGACCGTGTTGATCCAGGAGTTTTACTCCAACATGCATGGTTTCGATTTTTCAGTACCTCTCTTTTCTACTTGCGTTCGAGGTACACACTTTGTAGTCATACCGCAGCTTGGTGCAGGTGTGCTTCATGTTCCAAGGGTAGAGCATCCTGACTACCCCGATTATGAGCATCTGCGGACTATGTCCAAAGACGAGATGATTTCCACTTTCTATGAGCATCTTGCAGATTGGGGTGATCGTTAGTTCACACCATGTAGGCCTTTTGCTAAAGGTCCTAGATTCATGAACATGGTGATGACTTTTGTTTTGCACGACTCTCTCACTATAACTCTATCACAGAGCCTCGTGCTCAATTTTTACTTTCTTTATTAGAGCACCTCACTATAGATTTTCCTTCACATTTCATTCTTTCTATCTTAGATGTGTATAGGGATACGGCTACCCGTGATAAGCTCATTTTTCCTTCGGCTATCACGTGGATTCTATGCCATTTCTCTATTCCTTTTCCCTCTTCCGATCATTTTTCTATCATGTGTGCCATAGACTACGCTACTGTTAAACGTAGCGAGGTGCAGTTTCGGTCTCAGTAGTCGGATTCAGTAGCTCCTCCCTCCCATTATGCTCCGTCTCATTCTGCTCCATCCACATCCGCTCCCTCTTCTTCTTCGAGCAATGTGACTCTAGGAGACATCATGGCACAGTTGCAGCGCATGGATGCTTGCCTTGATACACTATCTACGGAGTTGTATCAAGTGAATGTTTGTGTCGATTGTATTGCACGGCAACAGGCGACCATGAGTGGTTATGCTCCTGAGACTTCTCCTCCACCACCTCCTCTAATGGCTTCTGAGTCTGAGGATATTGATGATGATGATGATAGTGATGATGATGATGCTTCGGATGATGATGATGGAGATGCTAGCTCTACCGATGAGATGTCTACTTGACATTCTTACCCTTTGTCACTCGTGACAAAAAGGGGGAGTAGTTTTGGATATGAGAGTAGTCATTCTTAGGGGGAGAGTCAGTAAAGGACATTTTGTTAGGGGGATTGTTAATATCTGAGGGGTGTAGTGAGGATTACATGTATCTTTTTCTTTTCTCTATTTTAGATACATTTGTTCTTGTACATGGGTCTTGTGACCATTTTTGACATACATTGTACTTATCTTCTTTGTATATGTTGATGTATGTTTCTTTCACCTACCCTTATATGTGTTGCTTCTTTTCTCTCTTTATGCACATGCTTCTTATTACGTGTATGCAATCTATTATTTCTATTTCACACAAAGATGCCTTGATGAGTTTTGTTTAAAGTGTTTCAGAAATACAGGTTGTCAAAGTCTACTTGCCATAAACTCTTTTCTTGCAAAGTTTTTCAAGAGTTTGTGTTAGGATAGATTTTATTGTATTCAACAAGCGAATATGAGTTGAGTGATTTATGACTTCTCTCATATCTTCATTTGTTTGTTGTGGTTTTGTCACGGATTGCCAAGGGGGGAGATTGTTAGAATATATGTGATTCACTTGTTAGGAACATATGTCACTATTTTATGTAATTGGCTTATCCTTTGACAAAATGCACTTTACTTGTATTTGGGTAGATCTAGGATGTGTTTAATACTTCAAGAAACTGTGTTTCAAGATCAAGTGTGGAAGACATGCAAGTCTGTCTAAGATTCAAGTTGAAGAAGTGTTGTTCATTAAAGCTCAACAGCTAGCTATCCATCAAGCTTAAGAAGCTGTTCTAGCCCCGTGGCTCGATAGCTGCTCGACAGCACCATGACATACAGCTATCTATCGAGCTTTATGAAAAACAGAATTCCAGTTCTGTTTTGACTCTAATCCGTGATTATGTGTTTAGGCCTTCTTTTCTTCTAACCCTAGACATATAAAAGGATTATTTTAAGGGCCGTCAAAGTGTACACAAGTTGCACAAGTGTTGAGCAAAGTTTGTTCAAGCAATTTGTAACGGAAGACAAAGTTTTGCCCTAGTTCTTCATTCTTGTGAAGAAGTTGCTGTGTATGTGCACCGTAGGGTTTTGTGACCAAGCATATTCTTGATCTTCATTGTTGGGATGAATTGAAGAACTTTGTAGCCAACAACCTTCTCTAGTTAGCGATTGAAGTCGCGTACTGGGATCTGCGCATTGGTTAGTCACATACTTGGGAGCCGTGCATCGAAAATGGAAATTGTCACTACAGAACAAGTCCAATTGGGTATTGGGGTAAGGGTTCAACTATATGTTGGTATAAGGTACAGGGATTCCTTTACTTGTAACCACTTGTTGTGATAATAGTGGAATTTCGGGAGTGGTGACCTGAAAATCACTCGGTGGGGTTTTTGCCGTTAGGTTTTCCCCATTCGTAAACAAATCATCGTGTTATTTATTTTCCGCTACATAATTAGTTTATTGATGATTTGTTCGTGCTACCACGCATTTGCATGATTAATTAACTTAATTAATTCACTTGACTAAATTAATTGGTTAATTTATCACAAGGGGTCAATTTGTTTTTGGCCTATCAGTTTCTTGGCTAAAAATTGGATTCCTACTGTTTTGCAGGTAGGGATTTAGCATTTTGATATCTGGTTTATTTGGTAATACAACTACAAGACGAGGAAAGTCAGGTATTTACCAGTCTTTCCTTTATTCTGTACTGTTTATTGCATATTTATTGGTAATATGTTTGTAGAAAGAATTTGAAACTGGAATATGATTGCATATTTTAGTTTCTTGGTTATCTCAAACTTGGTTTTATGTTTGGTGTGACAATGGCAACAAAAAGGCATGCATCCCAATCCCAAGGTACAGAAAATGAAAATTTTTACTTTTTATATTAAAATACACAATAACTAATATCATATTAGCATTACCTAAAAATAAAAAAAATAAAAAAAAAACATTATATATGTCATTTCTTTTATCAGGTATAGAATTCAATTAAAGGTTAAAGATAGCTCAGGAATGGACGCATTCATTTTATTTGATTCAGAAGTAGAAAAATTACTCAACATATCAGCCAAAGACCTTTTGAACGAATCTTTAGAGGTGAGAAAATGGAAGATAAAATTAGTATTTACTATTTACTAAACTTTACTTGAGAGTAAAATTTGAAAAATGTTACTTTTGTTAGGAGCTCGATGAAGTCATCATTCCTGTGCAAATAGAAAATCTGAAAGGAAAACAATTTGTTTTCCAAATACAACTAAATGACTATAATCTCAACTATGGATGGGAATTCTACACCGTCAAAAAACTTTTTGACTCTTTTGAAGAAACTGACAAAGCAATTCAACTTGATAAAATGACAGAAGTACGTATTCTTTAATTTAGCAAAATTACAAATATGATATTTAAGATGTATATGTTGTAATACACTCCTCAACCTATTCTATTGCTAGGCTTATATTAGTGATACTTCAAATGAATGTAGCAACAACTTATCAACCGAAGAAGATGGTGGTTGTACAAAATTTCAAAAACTTGATGTTCAAAGCAATGTGCAACTCACACCAACATTTGTACTCAAGGAAAACAAAAGGGCATATTCAGGGACTACTACAAAGCAACAAAGGAAGAAGATACAAAAAACACTTTAAAGTTGTCTTTCAATCTCTAAGATTTTCTATGCACAATTTGGTTTTAATGGATTTGTGATTTTGGTACTAAAGAGATATTGGAACAAAGGAAATTTTATTGCTTTTATGCACAATTTGGTTTTAAATTGAAACAGAGAGGAATTAAACTCTTATATTTCCTTATTTTAGGATACAACTTTACTTCAACATTTTTTAATATAATGAATACATTGAATATTTAGTGGAAGACATGAAATAATGTCTTGCTGTTTGATGGTAACACAATCAGGTAACTTGTCCAAGAATGGCTTGCTGTTTGATTGGCTAAAGAAGCAACCAAATGATTCTGTGGTGTATGTGTCATTTGGGAGTGGTGCAACATTGTCACACTAGCCAATGACTGAGCTATTTGTGTCAATTTTTTAATCTAGAAAAATGTATATTTTGTTATAATTTGATGGCTCTTACAATTCTAATGTCACATCATTTTACTAATATCTTACTACTAGACTCATAAACCATTATTATTGCTAGATTCATAATAAGTTATTGTTCCTCTACTTTCTAATTTGTGCTTGATTTAGTATTGAATGTGGGTTGCTTCATTATTATTTTACTGCTAGACGTATATGACTTCATTGATACTATACCACTAAAGAGGTGAAAATTTGACCGTAGAGCCTACCACAAGATGCTCCAAACTAATAAATGGATTTGGCTAAGCCTGGGTTCATTAGAGGAGTTTGACCCACCACTCTAATCAAAGCTCCCCTAGACTGATGTTGAAGTAGCCAAAGATCTACCACCTAAAAAAGCCAAGACCCCATACTCATATCCACTCAATGAATGAATAAATGAATTCATTTAGGACTTGGAACTTGCTCACCCAGTGAAACTTCCACTTACTAAGAATGTGCTGCTAGAGAATCGATGTTGAATTCCAATAGCTAATATCACATCATTTGGAGGTTCATCTTAATTTTTATTTATTTTTAATTAAAAAAATTGGTAGCTTTCCCGTGCATCGCACAGGTTAGCAACTAGTTAATAGTATACTTGAAAGTTTAAATGTTATTTTAGTCAATTGAGACTTGAGAGAAAAGGAGTGACGTGGACTAATAAGTAATAGATGAGGTGTAATTCCAACAAAAAACAAAAAACAAAACAAAAAACAAAACAAAAACAAACAAACAAACCTAGATGTTTTTCATAGAAGGCACCATATGGTAGAACCTCATGCTTTCCTGCATATGGTCTCTACTTTTATATATACTAGTTGTGGACCCGCGCGTTGCGCGTGATAATTATTTTATGGTGGTTTTATTATTATTATTTTACAATTTAAACTAATTTAATAAAGAGTAATGTATTTCGTAATCATATTTTATTTATCATAGGAACAATCATAAATATAAATTTTGTCGTACCAAAATGAAAACAATACAATTTTTCTCAAAAATTCAAAAGGCAAGTTAACGAAAATTTTCATTTTTTAATAAAAGTTATTTATAACATTTTGTGAATCATTAAAAAGAATATAAAATTTGGAAATTATTCTTTTAGTGTTAAACCTTATTTTTTCTACCTACAATCCAAAACACCGAAAAATGTAACTAAGAAAATTAATAAAACTTAACAATGATTAATTGGGCCAATTAGGAAAACAATTTGTTGTAATTTCATCCACCCAAAACATATTATTAAATAAACAATTATTCACAAAATCTAAGAATTAAATTTCTATATATGCATTGTTATAAATTATAAAATAATAATAATTTGGCATGCTAACAATATTTTAAAGAATATAAATGCAGGATGTTAGTATGACGTTCTATGTTTGATACATTATTACTAAAGTGACTATTACCAGGAGGAATTCAGTCTTTAGATACATTTGTGGTGACAACACCATTTTCATTTAAAGTAGTGCATATATAGATATTAGAATTTTTGTTCGCAATCTCACTATTATAATCATGTCATCTCTGTCTAGTGCTCCTCACAAATGGATCATCCTCCATATCTCTTGAATGGCCTAAAGAGAAATCAAATATAAGTAAATCCATAATACACACACACACAAATATATATTTTTATATATATATATATATATATATATTAAATTGAAGACTTTAATAATATATTAAAAAAAATGTAACTTTATGAAAAACCTACCAACAATATGATGTGAAGGTGACACAATCATAAATAAAGCAAATCCTCTTTCTATAGAAACCTCTCCTCTCAAAGCATCAACATTGTTGAAATTAGCATCTACTAAATGACTTCTATTAGCTGCCCAATAACTCATATTCATTTGCCTATCCAACACAGTACCCCTATTCAACTGTAAGTCAGTAGAAATACGTTGAGTTGCAGGAGCATGAATATTGGTTGGATAATTGCGATTTCTCCTAAATGCAAGAATCATCCTTCTTCTCAATTGTGCATAATAAGAAGACTCCATAGTACCTACAAACCATCAGTGACTAACTGTCATTATAGTGAAAAATAATTTCAAATAACTGGTGGATAATATGAACAACCTGCACTATCAAAAATAATATGAGGACAATTTTAGAAAAACATTTCATTTTATTTACAACTGACATTTAGACATACCTAAAGAAAACTTCCAGCTTTTGAACTTGCAATTTGATAGATAATCCACAATAATTTTGTAGACAATATGAATAGCCTACATAACCAAAAAATAATATAAAAATGATTTTAGCAAACTGAAAGATAATATAAAAATATTTTACCATAGCCTTTTCATTATATTTATAATTTAGAGTTGGACATACTTGATGAAACAATCCAGCTTTTGAACTTGCAATTATATAGAAAATCCATAATCAACTGGTAGAAATTGGGGGTGCATTCATTTTGCTGTCATCTATTTATAGTGTCCTCCTGGTAGGTATGTAAGTTCACACATGTAGCATGAAGAGCATTTTTCTAAGACTATTTGGAGATTCCTGCCTTTCTGCAGTTGCAATAAAAATGAAAATATAAATAAAATATTAAGCATTGTGGCTGCAAAGCATAAATAAAAATTATGTGATATTTTTGCACCAGTCATGTTTTTCAATAGAAAATATCTAATCTCTGAACATATTACAATCTCATCTAACGGTTATCTCAAAATCTGAATATCATGTGGTTTTAAAGAATTTGGAATTTTTATTGACAGTTATCTCAAAATTTGAATATCATGTGGTTCTAAAGAATTTGGAAAATTTTTTATTTATAAATTCCCCCATTTTTTCAACTTGTCTAGGTTCTATATTCTTTTGTATCGTGGGAATGTAATTCAATAAAATTTCATATTAAAAGATAGACACCTTAGTTGCTGATGTGACTCCATAGTACCTACAAACCATCATTTACTAACCGTCATTATAATAAAAGATCATTTCAAATAACTGGTGGATAATATGAACACCCTACCAATAATATGAGGACTATTTTAGCAAAGCATTTCATTTTAGAGAGACCTGAAGAAATATTCTAGCTTTTGTGAACTTGCAATTTAATAGATAATCTGTTATAATTTGGTAGAAACCAAAAGATAATATAAAAATTATTTTAGCACACCAAAAGATAATATAATCTCAATTTTATAATAACCTTTTCATTAATTGAGAGTTGGACATACTTTACGAAACAATCTAGCTGTTGAACTTGCAATTTAATAGATAACCCGTAATTAGCTGGTAGAAAATATGAACAACCTACACAACCAAAACAAAATATAAAAAATATTTTAGCACAGCCTTTTCATTTTATAGCTGTTGAACTTGCAATTTAATAGATATTCTGTAATCAACTAGTAGAAAATATGAACAACCTACACAACCAAATAAAAATATAAAAAATATTTTATCATAGCCTTTTCATTTTATTTATAATTAAAAGTTAGAAATACTTGAGGAAAAAATCCAGCTTAAAAACATGTAAATTAACAAGTAACTTGTGAGCAACTGGTGGGTAAAATAGTAATCAAAACGATGACAGGTGTCCACATCATTGAACACCAAGACCTTTTTCTTTTCTTTTTTTTGATAAATGAACACAAACATTCACATACAAATACACACTCAAACACAAAAAAAAATATAATATTTTATGTCATCTATCTATAGTGTCTTCCTGCTTGGTAAGTAAGTTCACACAAGTATCATGAAGACCATTTTTCTAAGACTATTTGGAGATTCCTATCTTTATGCAGTTCCGTTAAAAATTAAAATATCACAAGACTCAACCCAAAAACTTAAACTAAAATAGTTTTTTAGACCAACCTCATATTTTTTTTTTTTTATCTCCCTCTGTTTTTGCTTTTAATCTACCTTTGTTTTTACTCTTTCACTTTGTGTTAAAACCTTCCACTGCCTATTTTGATCCCCCTTTGTATATGGTGTAATTAAATAGTCTGAAATTTTAATCAAGCATGTGAATTTGGGTCAAAAATTCATTAAATAACTTATTGCTCCACAATTGATTTTCCAACTGCTATAATTGTAGTTAACACCTTCCTTTTGAATGAGATCAATAAACAAAAAACCCAAAGCAATACCAGTTTTGTTTTTTTTTTTTTCTTGTAATTCAAAATGTATTATGTATATAACCATGTTTTGAAGCTTGGCCTTTGATAGCAATTATTTCACAAAGTGGACCAAACAAGAAGACTAAATTACTGAACTTTTTTTAAGAATCAACTAAATTATTGAACTTAATGAGGTATATAAGGCTACATTCAGGAAATAATTAATTAACCATGTTCCAAGGCATCGGCATGGTTGCTGAAAAATTTCCTAGAGACTGATCTCAATGTTGATTTCTTTTTCCTTAGCTCACCGTGCTTAAATAGCAGTGACATTACATAAGAGGCATAGATTTTTTTTTTTTTTTTAAAGTTAATTAAAACTTCTCAATTTAGGGAAAATATCACACCTACAATAGTTTAGGATGTGCCCATTAGGAAAAAATACCACAAAAGATCCAAAGATTTTTCCAAACAACTCAATAAATAATTTGGGATACATCTCAAGGCTAAAAATGACTAAAACAGACATTTTACTACTCAAGGCACCGTTTAAGGGACTTTGATGGAGACATATGGCTACATAGGGCTGATAGACAACAAAGTAAAAACTTTAATCCAATTACTGTGGGTACCAATCTACACTAACACAGAACACTTGATAGAAGTGGAGACAAACAACAAAATGAAAACTCTAATCCCACAATCACAAAGGTGATTTAAACATTTTGACTCCAAATATTTATGGCAGCTTAGTTATAGTTTCTGGCTACTGAGTGGAAAAATTCTTTGAGATGGCGTACCATAGATTGTCAACAATTGCCATTGGGAACTCTTTATGCATTTTTATAACCATGGTCTTCTGTCCCATTTGGGCTGCAGTGGGCTTCACGATTTGATTGTTCGTAGCCTGGAAAAACTTGCTGACTCCCTAGACGGTATGCATGAACAAAGATCATTGATTGAACACTCAATATATAATTAATTCTCCTTATTCAATCATAACCAAATTATACATAAAACACTTTGTCAACTTGAAATTCAGGATGTGTCGGCGAATACTTCAAAGATGATAAAACTAAGCTTGGCAATGAGGAAGATCCTAGTAAGAGAATGCAAGGCTACAAATGTGTGCTTAATTCTAAGGCAACTGAAGAAGTCATGGTAGGCTGCTAACTATCCTAGTGGGTCAATTTGCTAGTAATAAGATAACTATTGAGTACTCAGTTTGTTAAATTTTCTAATTCAATTGTACAGGCTAATCTTGCAAGATGGGAACCTGCAAATGGCAGATTCAACTTTCAACATCCATGGAAACAATACCTCAAGATTGGCACATTAATGTGTAAGTGTGCTTATTGCATTGAGGCTCTCAACAGTTGCATAAACTCAAAAATTCAAGTAAAACACTTTACTTTGGTTTTATGTATCATACTTTGTTTACTTAAATTTCTTTTAAAATTAATTCCAATATTTTTTCTTGGCCACAGGCACCAGCCTATCTAAAGAAACATCTCAGTGATGTATGCATGGTATTGAGCACCAATTCTTCAGAGGTCTTGAAAGAATTGGTCATTACAATGAAAACTCTCACCAAATCATCCAAGATAGATTTATAACCTTAAAAACCCCAAAAGCCCAATCTTCTCCTTTTCTTTTTTCACAATTTCCCATTAACCAAACAGAGAAAATAGTAGAGTAACATACTATCTTAAAAAGCACCTGAAATTTGGGGAATATATGAGACTCCAATCTAGCAAACCATGTAATCCTCAACTAAACAAAACAAAAGAATGTATCAGATCATTTTATTAAATAGCCATAAAATCATCAAATGATTGTAGAAATATTACTTGGTAAGCCCAAAAAAAAAAAAAAAAAAAAAAAAAAAGCTAGCCAGATAGGTTAGTTTTGAACTTTAACTTTCACCCAATGAAATCAAGACATTTCCCAATTTTCATACACTATTACATTGACAACCCTGCTTTTATGCTGGAACTCAACATGGTTTCCCAATTCTTTCATTGGGTCAATTTGCTAGCAATAAGATAACTATTGAGTACTCAGTTTGATAAATTTTCTAATTCAATTGTACAAGCCAATCTTGCAAGATGGGAACCTGCACATGGCAGATTCAACTTTCGACATCCATGGAAACAATACCTCAAGATTGGCACATCAATTCGTAATTGTGCTTATTGCATTAAGGCTCTCAACAGTTGCATAAACTCAAAATTTTAGGTAAAACACCTTACTTTGGTTTTATGTATTATACTTTGTTTACTTAAAATTCTAGTAAAATTAATTCCAATATTTTTGCTTGGCCACAGGCACCAGACTATCTAAAGAAACGTCTCAATAATGTATGCATGGTATTGAGCACCAATTCTTCAGAGGTCCTGAAAGAATTGGTCATTACAATGAAAACTCTCACCAAATCATCCAAGATAGATTTATTAATTGGAGAGTTAAATTTAGCTGCACAAAAACTTCAAGATTCCTTAAACTCTCTTCCCAATTCTTTCATTGGACCTACAGTGTCAACACTACAAGCTCCCAATCTCTTTTCCATATATCAATACTCTTATCAGCAGAGCCACTGCACAAAAACTCCCCCATTTGACACTTACATAGGATAGCCATTTGATGAGCTTTTGTCTCATTAACTAAAAGGTGACAGATTTAATATATAGATTCAATATAGCTACATGATTGTCACACTATTTCTGGGTTTTCCCAACCTAGAAAATCCCCAAAAGAACTCCGAATGAACATACCCAAAAGAAGTAGTGCTCCAATTAAATAACCCAGCAGTAACAAATTCAACACCCTAACAAAAATGATTTAGAAAGTAAATGTAATGTAATAGCCATCCACACCACAACAAGAAATAGGTAGAAACAAATGTAGAAAGGGAAAAAAAACCATCAAGCAAAAGAATAGAGCACAAAGATGTAGGGATACCTCACCTCAATTGAACCACCTAGCTTACATCAGTATTTATATAGATGTGAGGAGAGGAAGGAAGACAGAGAGGCTGCCGTTAGAAGCCAAAACAGAAGCTGAAACCGTAGAGCAGGACGATGAAACCATGAGTGAAACGATAGAACAAAAGCTAAAACCATGAGACTAAAAAGGTGGGGAAGGGGAAGGAACTAAACCTAAAACGATGAAACAAAATGTGGTAGATTGGAATTTGAATCCGTGTAACAGAAGGGAATAGCATAAGTTGTAACCTTGAAAAGCAATCAAGTTTGACAAAGGGAGTTAGTTGAAAAGGCTTTGGGTGTGGGCTTAGGCTATATAATGGATTTAAATGTATAAAAAGTGGAATTTAAAGTAGAGATAGGGCTGAAAATAATTTTAGTTTTATTAGCATTTTAAAATTGAATTAAAAATTTAGAAAATAGGATAGAAATGACATGGTTGCTGATGTGGCTCAATGTGAGTGTAACAACATTAAATGCTACGCTTCAGCTTTTAGTAATATATAGATATAGACTAGTCGCTAACCCGTGCGATGCACGGGAAAGATATTGAAAAATAGATTTAATCTTTCATTTATTCTATTATATGTATATATAAGTGTGTTTAGGTCTATCGATAGAGAGCAATCATTGTGTAGCATACTCCATAAATTAACATTATACTGAAATTAAAAAAAAAAGAAAAAAAAAGAAAAAAAAAGAAAAGAAAAGAGATATAACATCATTTTCAGTTGTAAATCTATAGTTTTATAATATTTTAAACTTTTTTTAATGATATAATGTGTTTGGGACCAAGTGTGTGTGTAAAACATCATATAACTATAATCATAAAAGCAAGCATTTCTCATAGCAAAATGTGAAAAATAACCAAAATTTTTTTTTTTTTGGGGGGGGGGGGGGGGGTGGAACTTGTTGGGGAATGAGTTATGGGCAACCTTGTAATCATTTTGGATTTGAAAAACCTTTTCACTTCTTGGCCTGTGTTTGCTCCACTACCTTTCTCTTCTTTTCTAATAACCCTTCTTCTCTAATAACCCTCTTCTTCACTCTTTACTCAAACTTGTTTTCATAGCTCATATTTAAACAATCACAGTAGAAAATTTTCTATTAATAGTAAAATTTGTGTATACACAAATTACAGTTTCATGTAAAGTGTACATACACATGCTCTATACCTCTAAGGAAGGAAACATCACAAAATCTTTACATATATGGTTAGATTTAAAACAAACTACATATATTCCAAGTTTGATAAGCCAACTCAATGGTAGAAAAATGTTCTTTATAAAATTAGATAGTAACATATTTTACAAAAGAAGGAAATTCTTTGTAACTCTATATTGCTGACCATATTCTGCAGTATACAACAAAATGATTTATCTATCTAGGTACAATGGGCAATAGCATTGGCTGTTCTTAAGCACAATTCAATACAGACAAATGAGATAGAAAAAAAAAAAAAAAGTAACATAACAAATACGAAAAGTACCCCCGTTCCAGCACTCCAAAACTCCATAAACAAAACCCTTTCCTAGCCCAAAAATACAAAAAGTTCCCTCCTTTCCCACAAATCCAAGAGGGTTGAGACCACCAATAACTCCCCACAGCAATCAGACAAACCTCTAAAAGAAACCTGAAGAAAGTATGACCAAAAACATATAAAGCTTCCTCCTTTTTCTTATTGAACCAAAAAACCTAGCAAAGGCAGCTCCTTTTCCCATTCACTCGCAAGTTACCACGAAGCTAACTTTTTTCCTACATATATATATATATACACACACACACGCATATACATATATATTTATATATATTATTAAAACTTGATAACTCGATTTCTCTACTATTTTGTGAATCTAATTATGTCTTATGTTCTTTACTTAACCATTCAATCATTGGCGATCAATGATGTGCATATTAAACTTTTCCTTATTCCAATTTTAAATTCCATCTAATTAGACGGAGAATTTGAGATTTTAAGATCATTTAAAAGTTTCTTATGCTCAATAAATGTAGGATTATTTCAAATTAAAGGTGGAAATTATTTTTATTTTCCTTGATTTCTGTGTGAAATGCATTTAAAAAATTTTCTGCTATAATATGTTTTCCACTTTTATTTTTGTAAACAGTTTAGGGTTTCAATTGGGTTAGATTTCTATTGACCCAATATTTATGGACTTTCTTGGAGGTGGGGAAAAGAGTTCTCAACCCACCGATTTTGTTTTTAAATGATTATCATCCCATAATTTTTGGGCCCTTTTTGTAATGGGGGCTGTAGGCCTAGGCCAAGAGTTAGCTCTGGTTTTGCGCCATACAAAAAGTAACAAACAAAGAATAGGAGAAAACTAGATACTATTGGACAATACAATTTTACATTTATTCATAATGAAAGGAAAAAGGTACCTGCTCTTTTCTCATTCCTACTTTCTTGATTGTTCAAGTCTTCTTCCCTTTTTCTTTTTGTCAGTGGGTGGGTATGATGTGTCATATAGTTCCTCTATTGTTGCTTGTAAGAGCACTGGTTGAACTTTCCATTGCTGTTGGACTTGAATCTACTATGCATTTGTGCCTCTAGCTTCTTGCACATTTTCCATTATAGTTCAATCTGGCAAAAGAAAGAGAATACGTTGATGACTAGAATTGCCTCCAATTGAAGCAACTTGCAATTATTTATTTATTTTTTAAGTATAACTTTGACAAATGAAAAAGTCAAATAATAGATTGTTTTAATTGATGTCATATTTTGTCTCATTTGAAATGCAGAATTCCTCGATGGTACTGCTTAATTGTTAATCATCACCATTTCATCTATCTTATTGAGTTGATAAATTTAAGGCATTGATCATACAGAAAATTGCTAAGAGCATAAATCAATTTTCTTAAAGATCTTTATCTTAGTGCAGTTCTATGCTAATATGCTACTGTCATTTGATAGAATTTCTGAATATGATAGGGTGTTGCCTCTAATTTGAGCATGCCATGAAGTCTCTACTTCTGCATTTTAGCATGTCATCCATAAATAGCTTGTCATCCATAAAACTGATATATGAATTAATGTGGATTATTTGGAATTGATTTGAGTGTTGAGCCTTATGTCAGAAGTTGAAGTAATTAAATTCTTCTAAGAAAAGAATTTCAAAGATTTATTTTTCTCTCAAGAAAAAAAAGAAGAAAAAGAAAAAGAAACTCCCTCGAGAATCAGGTAACAGATTTTGTATTCTGGCAATATAGGCTTATTTTTATGTAGAAACACAACTTTGAGTTTACTGACAAACAGAATTAATTTGATTATTGTTTAATATCTATAAACATATTGACCAATTTTGTGAATGAGTAAAGTCTAATGGCCAATTAGGGTGGAACTTGCTCCTAAGATATTTTTGTAGGAGCATTTCAAGCCTGCTATGAATTTATATTTTTGAACAAAAATAAAATTTGTGAAGCTTCATTGTTGTTATTGTTCTTTTTCTTTTTTTTTTCTTTTTCTTTTTTTCTCTCTCCCTCTCTCTCTCAAGAGAGAATAGGGGTCGGTTTAGTTGGAGATTTCTAGTATCGTTGTTTAAAATGATGTGAAAACTGTGGTTTGAACAAAAATAAAATTTGTGAAGCTTCATTGTTGTTGTTGTTCTTTTTCTTTTCTTTTTTCTTTTTCTTTTTTTCTCTCTCCCTCTCTCTCTCAAGAGAGAATAGGGGCCCGTTTAGTTGGAGATTTCTAGTATCGTTGTTTAAAATGATGTGAAAACTGTGGTTTGAACAAAAATAAAATTTGTGAAGCTTCATTGTTGTTGTTGTTCTTTTTCTTTTTTTTCTTTTTTTCTTTTTTTCTCTCTCCCTCTCTCTCTCAAGAGAGAATAGGGGCCCGTTTAGTTGGAGATTTCTAGTATCGTTGTTTAAAATGATGTGAAAACTGTGGTTTGAACAAAAATAAAATTTGTGAAGCTTCATTGTTGTTATTGTTCTTTTTCTTTTTCTTTTTTTCTTTTTTTCTCTCTCCTTCTCTCTCTTAAGAGAGAATAGGGGCCCGTTTAGTTGGAGATTTCTAATATCGTTGTTTAAAATGATGTGAAAACTGTGGCTTAAAAAGTGTTGTGGAAACACATGTTTACAGTATTCATAAAGCAAAAAATGTATTTGGTATCATGTTTCAAATAATATGTTTCAGTATCTGAAAAAACATAATTGTTTATTTAGTATGTGTATGTTTTATTTTTAAAAAGCTGACAAGCAATTATGTGTTGAATAAGGAAGAGATATCAATGTAGAGAGAGAACTGCGTGTTTTATTAGTTTGACTTTTCGTTTTTAATTCCACCGAGTCCTAGCATCTTCTTCTCCATCAGTTCCTTGGTATATTCTTTTTCTCCCTCACAGTGCTTGGTAGCTCAACGTTCACTTCTCATTTATTTTGGTTCCACCATAAGATCCACTAAAACCCATTTCGGCCGGCATTTACCAAAACTGAAATTTTTTCTGAAGTGAAACAATGGGGTTTACCAATAAAAAAACACCCTTACCAAACGTGATTTTTTTTTTTGGGCCCACAGTTTTCAGTGTTTAAACATTGAAAACTGTTGTTCAAACTTCCTAACCAAACAGGCCCTAGACTGCCTAGAAGCTAAAGAAGAGATTTGTTTTTCCACTTTCATTTCTGATTTAATTCTTAATTTTACTTGTTTTCTATATTTATATGAAAAAGTCCGGGGAAATGAGTACAAAACAAATAATATGTAAGGAGAATGTAATATTATTTAAGGAGAATGAAGTTATGTTTTTAAATATAATAGAGAAACTAAAATAGGCAAATTTGACAGAAGCATAAAAAAGCAAATGATATGGAAGTTTTACTATTCTAAAGGAGAACCATAAGTAAACAAATAAACATTGCAACTTTTGTAAGGTTGAATTTATTCAACCATCTAATTGGCTTTATTCCGTGCCAAATTTGCTTGTAATTCAGCAATTAGTAACCCTGTATATAGGTGGGTTTGATGTAAGGGTAGTGAGTGAGATAGAGTGAAGATTGCTCAAGAGTGTGCAAGAAAACAGAGACTCGCGGCTGGGCCTCGCGGGTGACTCGCAGCTGCAAGCGCCAGACGCAGCACACGTGCCAAGCATGCTGGAAGGTGAACAGTCATGCAAGCTGGAGCACTACAGGACAAAACAGGACAACTGGCCATATGGTTATCTCGCGACTGGATCTCACGACTTAGTCAAGCCGCAAGGTCAAGCCGCGAGCCACCCCTGTTTTGTAAAACCTGACGTTTCACATTCCTCTCCCACTTCAGTACCCTTTTACCCACGATTGTAAGAGAGCTTCCAGAGAGAATTTTGAGAGAGAAACCCTAAAGAAAAACAAGATTGATTCACCCACAATCTATACATTAGAGTCTCTTCAAATTCCTCAACTCTCTTCCTCTCCATTGTCAAATCTTTAAGAGGCATTATACCAAACCTGATTCTCACCATTATCATTACTGTGAGAGAGCTGTTTGGATTTCTGGGAAGCCGTTAGGAAGGAACCAATCTTCATTGGTTGATGCTACGGTCTAGTAGCGGAATCCGGGAAGCTAGAAAAGAAAAAGGTTCGGCGCAACCTCGTTGGAGCAAGAAGCTTGGAGGGCTTAGGTGCACTGGGTAGATTAGGCTTGGAGGGTCTATTGCTGTCCATGTATCCCAACTGTATTTTCCAGTGGATTGTTTACCGCTTAGAGGGCGGCGGAGAGGTTTTACACCGAGGGCTTCGGTTTCCTCTTCGATAACACATCGCGTGTTGGCTTTGTGTTTGCATCTTCCTTCCTCTCTATCTTTGCCTTTTTATTATCTGCTGTGGATTGTGTTTTGTTTCGGCTTAGATATTTTTTACCAATTTCATATTATAGCGTATGTTAAGTTTTCGCACACTAGTTGTTTGACATATTGCTTGAATTGGTTAAGTTGTAATTTGGGGGTCTAAACGTTCAAGGGTGTTTATACACATTTTTGAACTTTCAACTTTGATTGTTGCTTGTATGTGATTGCCCTATATTCTTACTATTCATAAAAAAGGAGAATTTGGCTTGGTTTTGTTTGTGGTGTAATACAATAATGTTAAAATTGGTAAATGACATATACTACTTCTACCACCTATAACAAAAGGCGGGGAGAGAGAGAGAGAGAGAGAGAGAGAGAGAGAGAGAGAGAGAGAGAGAGAGAGAGAGAGAGAGAGGAATATGGGATTACACAGTTGTTGAGAGGGGTGAAAGGGAGAGACAGAAGTGACTGGAGCATTAGAGGCTTTTGCGTACTCGGTGTGGCTTTGAACTTTCAACTTTGATTGTTGCTTGTATGTGATTGCCCTATATTCTTACTATTCATAAAAAAGGAGAATTTGGCTTGGTTTTGTTTGTGGTGTAATACAATAATGTTAAAATTGGTAAATGACATATACTACTTCTACCACCTATAACAAAAGGCGGGGAGAGAGAGAGAGAGAGAGAGAGAGAGAGAGAGAGAGAGAGAGAGAGAGAGAGATGCAAGGAAGATTTATTTTCACTTTGTTGTTTGCCTTATGATTTTTTCAAGGTTTGCCTTATGATTTTTTCCCCCATAATTCTCTGATTTTCCTTTCACACAATGTGGTGATGTTGTTAATGATTGGACTAGATCTGTTGTCAATTAAAGGAAGGCAGTAGAAAGTATGTAATTAGTTGTAGGGAAAAGTTAAAGGATGCCTTAAGAACATTGGTTTAGGAATTATTTTTAGAAACTTTTTATGGGAAAAGAAAAAAGTAAATGATTTTTTGTTCGATTTTTACATTTTCCATAAAAGTAGTATCAAAACTTTCCTAAAATAGTCAATTAAAAAATGCCCTACGAGCACCTATTAACTGGACTCTTAATTTGTTTGGATGCATGTGTTATTGGACTGGATCTGTGTTTCCCACTGTTTCTGTCTGCTACTCTGAAAATGGGGCACAGCCATGTCAATATTTGAGCGTTGTAGCAGTATTTGCTGCTAATGGTACCACATTGCAACCTTCCTCGGTAAAATTCTGCATGGTTTCTTGGAGCCATTTCCTGTAATTATATCACCTGTTGTTAATTGCATCTGTTCTGCCTCAATTTCAGGTAAAAAGTGTCAAACCCCAGGAATTCAGAAGAATATTCACAATGGGCCTTCCATTTACTTCTCATCATGGTGGTCAGCTTCTCTTTGGACCTGAAGGTTTTACTTGTACTTCATGATTGGAGATGGTGGGAGTGTAGACCCTTACAATTTTGCCAAAAAAAAAAAAAAAAAGGAAATCCGTGCTTGGAAAGATAATGAGGCTTCACATAGATCATATCAAGTAAGTACTGGTCCTACTGGAAAATGTATTGTTTTAGTATAAATACTTGTTTGTATTTCACTTATCAAAAAAAATACTTGTTTGTATTTATGTTTATGCTCTTTATGTATTAGCTTTCGGTCTATTGCTTTCCTGTTCAGGTGTATCTTGTTTTCAACAATTCTACTTGTATAAGAAATTCAATTTATGGCGCGCATTTTTTGAAGACAGGCTTTATTTAAGGCCCCAACAAAAAACACTTGAAAAATAAAATCTTTTTAACAGGGAGGTATATATATATATACTTTTTTTTTTTTTTGGGTTATGATTAATAGACACTCTCTACATCACTTTCTTCTCTATTCAATCTTAAAGTAAAATTCATTTAGGTGATAAATCTGATGACTTATGGATATCAATTTTCATGGTTATGGCTGGGTGGGGGGGGGGGGGGAAGATTTTTCTTTTTAGGAACAAAACAGCTTGCTAGGGTTTGGCTTTAGCAGGGGACAAGGAGGGTTTTGGGTGTTCTATGTATTAAATATGTTTGACCAAACTTTTGATTCCTGTTTTACCATTTTAAACTTTCAAATCCACTAATTCTTAACAATGTATAATATGTTCTTGACACTACTTTTAAATAAATGTAATGCAATTAAACCTACTTGTTGGACATTTTACTATTGTAAGACCTGTATTTTTCAAACACATAGGAGTAGATGTATCTCTTGAAAATTTTAGCCTTCTTTATACTTCTATATCTCACTCAACCAACTCTCCTTGTATGCTTTCCTTCGCAATTAATAAATTACAGGTGCAACGGAAATTGCTGACCTCGAACTATAGGGAAATTATTCTGTCCCTGAAGATAATCTATTTGCTGAAGATGAGGAATTGCAGCCTGAAATTTGGGCCATAGAATTTAGAAATCCTTGGCAAATGTAGTTTTGATTTAGAATGGCCTTGATGCTTGCCAAGTTGGCAGGTCCTAGATTAATTTTCTTCCAAGTGACTATCCTTTTCAAGTTTTGTAGCTTTACGTGGGTGCAAAAATGTACACATGCAGTGAATATTTAAAGCTCTTTTTTGTTGCTTGTTCTTCACACGCGCAGATGTTTCTTTTTAAGTGAATTTTTTAAGAATCAATTGCCCTTACCTTATTTAATACCGTTAATGCTTTAAGTCACTGATCTTTTAGAACCAATATGAAGAGGTGGATGTAGTCACTAAGAGTGGCAACTATGGATGGAGTGTTTCTGAAGGCCCCTTTCTACAATCCCTGGGGGTAAAATTTCTGCTAGCTCCGTTGATCCAGTCTTCTCTGTAATGGGATACACCCACTGTGAGGTAAACAAAGTTGTCATATTTGCATCAATCACAGGTGGCTACTTTCATCTTGATTTAGCCTGTTACTTCTTTTTCTTCTTTTTTTAACTTTCATATTTTTATTTGCCTAAGTACTTAATTGGAAACAAGCTCACTATATTAGCACATATATGATTGTTCTTAATAAGTATGGTACTGTCCATCCTTACTTAGCTGGTTACTTATTTCTTAAAAAATTAAAACTTTATTACTTTTTTTTATGAAAATATTATCATAATTCCTTTGCAATTTTAGTTTTATAATACTTTTGCCAAACTCATGTACTCTTCTTACTGCAACATGTTATTTGATCCAAAGAAAATTCAGAGACATATTTAAGAAGTTTACGTAAGTGAAAATCAAGATTTGAGGCAGTTGGCATATGATGAGTATTTTGCTAATTGTCTTGAATGAAGGTTTGTGTGCTTTTTCTTTTTTTTTTTTTTTTTTGGGATATGTAATAAAAATTATATTATAAAGTACAAAAGTCCATAAACCCATGAATTGAAGATAAATCATGAAAAAAAGAGAAAGAATGACAGCCTAACACTGCAACCCAGTCCAATAGAGTCTTGAAAAAGGAAAGTTTGAGATCTAAAACAGTTTTCTCCAAGTCCTCAAAATGCCGGTTATTCCTCTTCCGCCAAATGCACCACATCAAACAATGAGGGACAGCCATCCAAATAGCACTATTCCGATGTCGCCCAAACTTTCCCTACCAGCAAGCCAACAACTCAACCACTGTCTTCGGCATAACTTAGTGAATGCCAAACAAAGTAAACACCATAGACCACAAATCAAAAACAAAGGGGTAATGGATAAGGAGGTGGTCTACTGATTCCCCATTCCTTTTACACATACAACACCAATTCAAAATCAAAATCTTCCGTTTCTGAAGATTCTTAATAGTCAAAATATTCCCCAAAGCTGTAGTCTAGACAAAAAAAGCAACTTTGGAAGGGAGCTTAGGCTTCCAAACAGTCTTCCAAGGGAAAGACTGATCAATACATTTTTTCAAAACCTGATAATAAGAACGAACTGCAAAACCTCTTTCCATAGTAGGTTTCCAACAAATCTTATTGTCCCCAACTCCTCTCAAAGGGATCCCATAGATTCTAGCCATGAAATTGTAGAAAGATTCTAATTCCTGATCTTGGGGGGCTCTTACCAAAAATTAAGTCCTAGAAAAGAACACCACTTGGGAACTTCATCACATCAACTACATAGGTCTCCTTATTTCGACTGATAGTAAATAGTTTTGGATAGCTCAAACTCAAAGGGGTGTCCCCACACCAGAAGTCCTGCCAGAATCTAATAGTAAATCTAGTCCCAACCTTAAACTGGATGTGACGAATAAAAGAAGGCCAGCCACAACTAATAGACTTCCACAAAATCACTCCATGGGTGCCAATAACAGGAAGAGAGCACCAACCTCCTTCTCCACAGCCATACTTTATCCCCATCACTCTCCTCTACAAGGCCTCTTGCTCATTCCCAAATCTCCATAGCCATTTACCAAACAATGCTTTGTTAGATTTCCTTAAGCTTCTAATATCCGTTTTTATTTATTTGTATTATCCTTAGCCGTTGTTATTTATTTTCTAATACAAGCTTTCACTGCTTGTTTACCTATTCTTGATGGCAAAGTCATTTGTTTATTGTCTTTTGGTGTTAATTTAATTTTTCCCCTGTATACATTATAAAAAGTTTTGATTATTTATATGTAAGAATGACAAAAAAGGCTTATTGATTTGGTATGACCAATACATAGAACAATAGTGGAATGCTCAAGAAAAACTATTTTTAGACTTGTGTTCTTAATTGCTGGTGAATAATTTTATAAGAGTCATGTTGGAAGATAAACTAAGGACTAGATTAATAATGTTAAATTTGTAATTTTTTAGGAAAAAGATAGAATTTTTAAAATTATATTAATTCTTCCAATAATGACAACTTAATGTATCAACTTTATGACATAAAGGTAAAATACCATTACAATTATTAGTTTGTGTGTTCTTTTTTACATATAATTTTTTGTGTTTTTTTGCTGAAGTAGTTTATTTATGGACAAAGTTTGATCATAAACTTAGTTAAAGCCAATGGCTACAATTCCATTCAATATCTTTTTATTGAATATGAATTTTGACAAATCCACCATTCGATTACATTTTCTTCTTATATTTTTTATGCTTACAAAACTTTTAGAGGATCAAATATTAATAGTTATGTTATCAATCAAATTTAAATTTCAACGTTTTGTAGTCTAAATTATGCATAAAAGATAAATTTAGGGATGAAATAGTAAATAATATGCAATTGACTCGAAATTCGACATACATGTTAAAAATATAAAGAACATGTAATCTAACAATTAGATTTTCAAAATATATAATCATGTTAATTTTTTTCGTGAGAGTTGTAGCCAAACTTTGTCCTTTATTTATTTAGTTAGTTTGTATATGAGACATCTATCTACAGGGGCTTGCACTTTGTTATAGGGAAAGGGATGAAGGTCGAACTTCATTCAATAGCAGTGGGATATCGAGTCTTTAGTAACGCTGCCTCACTTCAAAACCGGAAAGAAACCTGACTCACTTAAATGTCCTAGCGAACCCCTCCTATGAGAAAGAAAGGAGTCTAGCAGCCTTTTCTTTTCTCTCTATTTCTGATCAAACTCCCTTCCTGTTTTTTTGATAGGTAACAAGGCTTTTATTGAAAAAAATTGAACATCATGTTCACGATGATGAACACTCTGAACAAGAAACAAATACAATCTAATCAAGAACTAAAGGAGATAGAGACTAAGAATTCAGATAAAGAAATACAATTCGTACACCCCCCAAATATGAGCCCAATGAAACAGAGTACTAAAGAGGAGAGATTTTAGGTGATCTAATGTTCTCTCCTTGTCTTCAAAAATGTGGGTATTACGTTCCTGCCAAACTAACCACATTAAACATGCCGGGACCATATTCCAAATGGTTGAAAGATACTTTCCAAACCAGTTTTTCCCTTCCTGTCATCGTATTTTGGTCAGAATCACTTTCAGGTGTTTAGTTATGATGTTCTTACTGAAGAATAGCTTATTGTTTTCTTGTATATCAATCAACACATGCCACCTCAATAGTTATGAGAATAATTGTGAATTTGTTAATGTCTTCAGATTTTGAGAATTATTGTGAATTTGTTGATGCCTTCAGATTTTTGAATGTCACACATGGATTTTTTATTATTATATTTTTTGAGAAACACGTACTGTTAGTTGATTATAAGGAGGCAGGTTTATTTGTTTTCTTATGAAATTAATTGTTATTCTTTGTTAACTGTAATGATGTTATTTATGTGAACCCCATTACCGATCATGCCCTGTTATAGCCATTTTAAGTGACTAGCAATTTGGGTTTGGTTTATGGTTTTCTGTAGCACACTGTCAATTCTTGGGTTTGTTTATTTTACTTTAATGTTACATACAATTTTATCTATTATACTACTTATAACAATATTCTCTTATCTGATCTGGACTTTTCTGAAGACTAAAAATATCCTATCCAGTTACCAATGACTTCTCCTACAAATGATTGGAATAGGGTCAACATCACAGGATTCCCCATAAATTCCCTTTCTTGGATTGGACTTTTATGTGGTTCGAAAATACTCTCATCAATAAATGAGTGAGTTCTCTTAGAAATAGGGTTAACAACATCAAATACCAAGTTTCAAAACACCCATTTCTAGCTCAACTCCTCCGAAAAACATCAATAAACGAGTGAGTTCTCTTAGAAATAGGGTCAACAACGTCAAATACCAAATTTCAAGACACCCGTTTCTAGCTCAACTCCCCCAAAAAACATGAATCCACTCAGCCACTCTCCTATATGTACACAATCACTGAATGAAATCAGTTTCTTCACCTCACGTCTCCCACTTTTCTCATTCCACACAACTCACATTCACCCAAATTGCAAAACCAAGAAGCCAACTTTTGCCTGAAATTTTTTTTGCCAGAGCCATTTGTGACAGATTTGGCACAATCAATACAATAGTAAAAAGGTATGTAAACCTTAAATTTTGGTGGCATTCTCTTTTGAAATTGACAAAGTGTTTGTCTCATCCTCTTTTTATACCAAAAAAAAAAAAAAAAGATTGAATACACACTGAATTTGTTTTTTGTTTGGAAAAAAGACAGAATTCATGCAGATTTTTTTGCTCAAGCTATTTTGTGACAGAGCTGCACAATCAACACTGCTGGAAAGGAAGGTATCTAATTGCTCGAGCCATTTTGTGGCAAAGCTTCAATCAACACTTCTGGAAAGGAAGGTACGTAACAGTAAACCTTAAATTTTGGTTTACATTCTCTTTTGAAATTGACAAAATGTTCATCTCATCCTCTTTATACCCCAAAAAAAAAAAAAAAAAAAAAAAAATACCGAATATGCTTTGAATAAGTTTTTGATTTTGGAAAAAAGACACAGAACTCATGCAGACTTTTTGCTCGAGCCATTTTGTGACAGAGCTGCACAATCAACTCTGCTGGAAATGAAGGTATGTAACAGTAAACCTTAAATTTTGATAGTATTCTCCTTTGAAATTGATCAAGTTTTCATCTCATCCTCTTTTTAAGGAAACAAAAAATAATTATAGTAAATCAAACACACTAAATTCGTTTTTTGTTTTGGAAAAAATACGTAGTAGTCATAGTATCATCCTCTCAAGTAAAAAATATATAAAGCCATAACATCACATAATTTTTAGGAAAAAAAAATAAGAATTTTTTTAAAAAAAAAAATTTAAATTGACCAATTGTTTGCAAAAACAGATTTAATTTTCTTTTTAAAGAACCAACCAAATCCGGCGGACAGCCACCTTGCTAAATCAGATTGAAGACCAACAAGCTGCTGAAATGACTGAAAATCACAGTGGCTGGATTTCGATGAAGGGGACGACAGAGATCAGCGGTTGATCTGCGGGCTGGATTTGTTTTGGTTTAACTTTTTTCTTCACTTAATTCTGTTATTAATGCTTTTTCTCTATCATTAATATGAGTTTTTTTTTTTTTTTTTTTTTACAAAATAGAATTCTACTCTAGCCTAATCTAACCTAAGTGTATATGTGTGTGAAACTCCTTCCTAGAGATTTAAACCCCAGCCCTTGCTGCCCACACTCCACAAGCATTTATACTTGTGGAATGACTATCGCACCAAGGGTATGCGGCGGTCATTAATAGGAGTTGTTAGATACCTTTTGTGTTGGTTTTACTTTTTGCACTTAATTATGTTATTAATGCTTTTACTCTGTCATTAATAGGAGTCATTAGATACAAATTAAAATAAAAATTTTTTAAAAAAACACTATTCACATGTTTTCTGTTTTTTTGGTTTTCCTTTTTTTTTATTTTTCTTTTTCTTTTGTGATCAAGGTTCTTGGATTTTGCAACATTTTAGGAATGTAAGTTGTTTACTTCAGGTTATACACTTAAAACAGAATATTAATGAGTTCCCTTTATATATATATATATATATATATATAAAGGGAACTCATATAGGGTCATTCTATTATACCCCTAGTTTTTTTTAGTGGGTATGGTACCCACGCAAATCTTGACCATGGATTTTACTTTCTTTAATCCTGACCATCTATTTTACTTTAATGTCATACTTATTACCGGTCAAGTAGGTTGAATATAAAAGCAAAAAATAAATAAATAAATAAATAAAACATAGAGAGTCACAGAAGGGTTCTTCTCTTTGGCGTTCCCTTCGTTCCCTCTTTCAATTTCTCATGTTCAAAGCTCTCACAAGCAGTGGCGGCGCCACGTACAGGTCAGGGTGTTCCCAGGAACACCCTAACCTGAAAAAAATTAAAAAAAAAAAAATTATATTTAATCTATGCTAGGAACACCCTCATCCCAAAATTAGGAACACCCTGAATCAAAAAATTAGGAATACCCTCAAATTAAATAATTAAAAAAAAAATTATCTATCCTACTTTCAAGCCAAAAAAAAAAAAAAAAAAAAAAAAAAAACCCAAAAAAAAATTTTGAACTAAAATCTGAAAAAAAAAAAAAAAAAAAAAAAAATTGTTAACAGAACCAAGCCCACTACCCACGGCAAGCCAAGCCCACGGCAAACCCAGAAAGCCCAACATAATACGGAGGTAGCAAACCCATGAATTCTCACCCAAAAAAAAAAAAAAAAAAAACAGAGCAAATCAGAAATCAAACCACGGTCACGTCGTTGGCAGAGATCAAGACAGACAGTCTATACTCTATACAAGGCAAAAACAAATCAAACCCCATTACCCAACACTGCAATACAGAGGCGTTTGTCAAAAAAAAAAAAGAAACCAAATACAGAGCAAAAGAGAAACAAAATACAGAGCAAAAAAGAAACCCCAAACCCAGAGCAAAC
Organism: Quercus lobata; assembly: GCF_001633185.2. Lineage (NCBI taxonomy): Eukaryota > Viridiplantae > Streptophyta > Magnoliopsida > Fagales > Fagaceae > Quercus > Quercus lobata. The sequence continues at coordinate 60,889,443 of NC_044913.1, forward strand.
CAAACCCACGGTGGCGCCGCCACTGCTCGCAGGCGCAGCTCGCTCCGTGACCTCCGCCGCTCCTCGTCTAGTCGTCGTCGCTCGTCTCCCGCCGTCGTCGCTCGTCGCTGGCCCGTCGTCGCTTGCCCGTCGTCGCAGATCAGAACGGTCTCACCGTCTCAGCTGTTCCGCCGTCGTCGCTTGCCCGTCGCCAGTCGGCCTCAAGGTATTTCGCCCCCTTTTTCTCTCTGACTCTCTCTCTCTCACACTGAAATGAAAACCATGAAATGATGAAATGCAAAAGTCTGATGCCTCTCTCTCTTTTTATTTAGTCTTTAAGTCATTAACTCTCTCTCTCTCTTTTGAAATTTGAACTGGAATAATCTGATTGGCTGGCTGTGCCGAATCTTTACTCTTTCTTTTTTTTTTTTTTTTTTTGGGAACCAATCTTTACTTTTAACTTTATTTTGTTTTTTTGTCTGTTTTTTTGGCTTTATCTTATAGCTTTATTCGTTGCTTTTGTCTGTTGGGCAGTGACTCAGTGTGTTGCTGATTAGTAATATGTATTGTGATTGTGAAATTTTCTGATTGGCAGGTTGTGATTGGGGGATGATTTGTGCTTGTCTGTTGAGTGGGGTAGGGATAAATGGGCTGATGGGCAGTGGGCACATGGGGCCGGATAGTAAATGATAATTAAAGCAGTGTAATGTGTTGCACATTACACTGCTTTTATTATGCTACACATGAGATGTATAATGTTTAGTTCTTTTAGTGTAATGTGCACAAAGAACTAAACAATATAACAAATTAAAGTAATATAATTAATAACAAATAAATTAAAGTAATATAGTTTATTGTTACGCTAAACAATAATAATTAAAATAGTATAATTAATCAATGCATTATAAAAGACAAATAAATTAAATTATGTTAGGCTAAATAAAAATTAATAATTTTATAATTAATGAAACAATAATGTAACAAATTATAGTTTATAAAAAACAAACAAATTAATAAAACAACTAAACAACAATAATTAATAATTTTATTAATATTTCAAATAAACTTATAGTTTTTTGTTTATTCTTTTGCTAGAATTATGGACAAATATTTGATAAGAAAACCACGTACCCAAGATTCAGCTCCTGCACAAGATTCTTCTTCATCTTCTAAGCGAATTCGTGTTGACTTTAACTTAGAGAATCTTCCTTCAGATCCTGGGCTACGAGAAAAAATATCATCTTATCATCCTAATGATCGTGATGAAATAAGAAGATATTATTTAACAAAAGGCCCTTGTCAACCTGTTTTACACAGTGATGATTACCCTATATCTTTTTTTTCTGGAAAGCCTCGTCGATTTTTATCCAAATGGTATAAAGATAGATGCTGGTTGGAATATAGTATAGACAAAGATGCAGTATTCTGTTTTTATTGCTACCTATTTGGACAAGATGTTGGTAAGCAAGGGGGAGGTGACACTTTTGTAACGAAGGGATTCAAACTTTGGAATCAGAAAGATAAGTTAAATTCCCATGTTGGAGGAGTTAATAGTGCTCATTACCAAGCTGTCCAGAAGGGTAATGATTTGTTGAACGAAAAGCAACACATTCAAAGTGTTTTTGTTAAGCAATCAAATCAAGATAAAATTGACTATCGGATTCAATTAAATGCAATAGTTGATTGCATAAGATTCCTTTTATGCCGGGGATTAGCTTTTCGTGGTCACGATGAATCTCAAGGTTCAAGTGATAAAGGAAATTTTCTTGAGCTTGTACAATTTTTGGGGGATCACAATGAATCTATTAATGAAGTGTTGCAAAAAGCTTCGAAAAATTGCAAGCTTACCCACCCTGACATTCAAAAAGATATTGTGAATGCAATTGCACGTGAAACATCCAAAGCCATCATCAAGGATCTTGACAATGGGTTCTTTTCAATATTAGTTGATGAGTCACGTGATATCTCAGTGAAAGAACAAATGGCTCTCGTTCTTCGTTATGTGAACAAAGAAGGAATTATTATAGAGCGATTCCTTGGTATTGTACATATAGCAAGTACTACCGCTTTGTCACTCAAGCATGCTATTGAATGTTTACTTTGTGAACATAATTTGAGTTTATCGAACCTACGTGGGCAAGGTTATGACGGAGCTAGTAATATGCAAGGTGATATCAATGGTCTCAAAACTTTAATTTTGAAAGAGAACAAGTCAGCATTTTATGTCCATTGTTTTGCTCATCAACTTCAATTGACACTTGTTGCTGTTGCTAAAAATCACATTAACATTGCTGAATTTTTTTATGTGGTTAGTAATTTAGTAACTGTTGTTGGAGGCTCTTGTAAGAGACGAGATGCTCTTCGAGATATACAATTTGCCAAAATTAAAGAAGATTTAGAGAATGGTGTACGTAGAAGTGGGCAAGGTTTGAATCAAGAGACAAATCTTAAACGTCCTGGTGATACACGTTGGGGATCATATTATGGGACCATTCTCAGTTTGATTTTGATGTTCTCTGCTATTGTTGATGTACTAGAGATTATTGAAGAAGATGGCCTCTCCGACCAAAAAGTTGAAGCTCGATCTATTATGAGGTCAATTCTTTCTTTTGAACTTGTCTTTGCTCTACACTTGATGAAAAATATTTTAGGGATCACAAATGAGTTGTCAATAGCATTACAAAAAAAAAAATCAAGATATAGTAAATGCTATGGATCTTGTTAAAGTGTCTAAGCAACGGTTGCAAGTGATGAGAGATGATGGATGGGCATCTTTATTGGCTGAAGTATCTTTATTTTGTACCTCACATGATATTCCTATCTTGGACATGGAAGCGATATTTGTAGTTAGTGGGAGGCCGCGGCGCAACACCCAACAGAATACAAATTTACATCATTATCGTGTTGAGCTATTCTACACAGTCATAGATATGCAACTTCAAGAGCTTAACAACCGTTTTTCTGAGGCGAATACTGATTTGCTACTTTGTATGGCTTGCTTGAATCCAAGTAATTCATTTGTGGCTTTCGATAAGGAAAAGTTGATACGTCTAGCTAAGTTCTATCCTTCTGATTTTCTTGGGACAGATATTTTGGCACTTGACTCTCAACTGCAGAATTATATTTTTGATATGCGCAGCAATGACTTCTTTTTAGAGCTTCAAGGAGTTAGTGAACTTGCTGAAAAGTTAGTGAGCACAAGAAAACACGAGACTTATCCATTAGTCTATTTGCTAGTGAAGCTAGCTTTGACCCTTCCAGTTGCTACTGCAACAGTAGAAAGAAGTTTTTCAGCAATGAAATATGTAAAGAATGAACTGCGCAATCGAATGGGAGATCAATGGATGAATGATTGCTTGATTGTGTATATTGAAAAAGATGTAGCTTGTAGCATTGATAATGAGACTATTATGCAACGATTTCAAAATATGAAAACTCGTAGAAAGCAATTGTAAATTCTATGTATTTGTGTATTTTTTGATTGTTGTTATTGTCAATATATAAAATTTTCTTTTTATTATATTGTGTAATTTATGCTTATTGAGGAACACCCTAAAAAAATTTCCTGGAGTCGCCACTGCTCACAAGTTCCACTCCACATAAATTTGAATGAATATCCGATCTTTCTCATTCACTCTCTTTTGCTATTAGTTTTTGTTTAATTTTTGTAGTGGTTAATTCTAATATTGTGTTTTAGGGTACTTTTCTACAATTTCTTAAACATTTCAAATATATATATATATATATATATATATATGTCTTCATCATGAAAAAAGGATACCTAGGCTTGGAATCAATAATATATATGGTTAGGGACTAAGGTTTGGTTTGAATTTAGTTTTACTATTAAAACTCTTTAAATTAATCATGACTAACAATAATTGTATAGATGAACCCAAGGGATTAAAAGTTTTTTTTTTTTTTTTTTACAAAATAATTTGAAATGCACCGCACATTGCGCGAAATATCAGCTAGTATTATATATCCTCCGTTCGGGTACCAATGAAAAATGAAAATTATTTCACTATTTAACTTATTTTTGCTATTATTCATGGACCTCACTGTACTTTTGATACTATTCATTGATCACACTGTACTATTTTAGCTTACTTTTGCTTTTATCTACAGTACTTTCAGCAATAAATTTTCAATTTCAACAAAATAAGCAACATTCAAACAAACCCATATAGCGGTTTAAGCTAGCACCCGTTTCAGCATATCATCTTGCTCGACCCAAATCCATAAGAGGCGAAGTCCCAAGCATATTGAGAGTAGCTATAGCAGATCCATTTAGAGATCGCAAGCCCCCTCCAGAAGTAGAGATAGAGGCAAAAGCACTTTTTGATTCTCCAGTTTTATATCAAAAGTAGTTGACCCCATGAAAGCAACGGGTTCCGGTGTTGGCTTTGTTGCGGATTTCACTGGAATTGGATTCTAAGAAGTGCGGTAAATTTCCTTTCTCCAAGCTTCAACAACTTTCTTGAGCCTATCAAAGAGATAAATTTCAAGATTTTGTTTAAAAGGATGAACTTACAGCGTGCATTAATGGTTAACTAAAATCCTTACCAATCATCTATTAGCATATGACCCGCACTCTCTATTCTATTAACTTTAAGCTTGATGGCAGTTGGATTTCCTTTTTGAAACTATTTAGACAGATACTTGTCTAATATCCCCCAAACCAAAAGTACTGGTTTATCCAACAATTCCCATCTATAAGTCCAGAATCCATTAATTTACAATTCATTAGTTGAAAGTTGAATACCATATCAATAACATGAGTAAAACATATAGTTAGTGAAATACACAACTATATTTATTTGAATTTCTAAAATATGACCATTGTCAACATTATAAGACCAGCCATAATTGCTGATGAATAGAGTCTCGAGTGTGACAAGGTAACTACAACCCATGCATACTCATGTCCTACAGTTGTTCTTGGCTTCAGTTTGCATAGTAGACACACTACAGCATTGAAGTCAAACCCAAGTTATATTTTAGTCAAGCTTGCAAAGGTATGATGCATAACTTAGATGCCTACTTGGCTAAATACTTGCACTTTTTGACGTCTCTACACTATTAGAGCTTGATCTCCGGCTGACTGCTTTTGGTCAATGATCGATCTGCAACTTAATATTTTGACATACCTTGTTTCAACTGCTAGCATTTTCAGATTTTTTTTTTTTTTTTTTTGATAAGTTAAAAAAAAAAAAAAAAAAACCCTCTATATCATCCAGCTCCTGTAATATATACATAAAAGGGAATTTGAGCAAAAACAAATAAACATAAAAGGGTAAGAAGGCACCGAACACAGAACAATATACATAGGTGAACTTCACCCTTGTCTGCATAAGATTCCTACTAAATAGTACATTTACCAATGTTGGAATGTCAAAATACAAGGGAAACAACATAATTTAATACCTTTCAATAAAATAAAAAATCAGGTCTTTGACATTTTGAAGTAATTCCAATTGTTCTTGTTTCAGCTGCAGGCAACTAGCTACCATTCATCTCTGCTTGTACAGTTCTCCTGATTATCTAGGCTTCTATGTCATACTTCTACTTTCAATAACTCATGTCTCTTATCTCAATATTTCTTCCAAGCACCTGATGTTTCGATAAATATATAGAATATGAATCAACTCAAATCCTTTTTTGCAAGTTATTCTATTCACGTATCAATCTTGTTTGGATTTATATGGATATCACTGAAATACAGACGACTTAATTATAATGCATTCTGAAATAAAATTTTATGTCCACACTAAATTTATTCTATGTCCAAGGTCCAAAGGCACAAAATTATTAGTCTGCCTCACATGTGAACTTTTGTCTCTGTGCCACCGTGATGTTGCCTTGTATGCAGATGTAGAGGATATTTTTAGTTACCAAATCTTACTTCTACCTAGCTAGCTTTTCAGAAACATACCTATGGAGTATCAATAAAATTATTTAAGGGATCTTTTTAAAGCTTAATATTAAAATTAAAAATTCTATTGTGTAGTTAGTGCTAAATCTGCCAATTTTGGATTTGGTAACATTCTCTATTATTTTTTTGTAAGTATCCTAAACTAATATTAACATGATAATTTGCAATATACAGTCATTTGAAAGTCACAAATGACAATAGTTAAAAAGTAATTCCAAGAACATATATATTTGGTTGCCCTTTTATAGCTTTCAAATATGAAATTCACCATCAAGAATTTGAGTTATAAGAACGTGATTGCTAAAGATTTTAGAAAAAAAGAAAAAAAAAGAAAAAGAAGTGAAGTGAAATTGAAGTGATTGTAAAAGGAGAGTTAGGGTATATATAACTTAGATAATTGCAAAAGGTGGGCATCTAAAGGGCTAGACGTAGAAGAGACATATAGCTTAGATGATTGCAAGAGGTGCGCAACTGAAGAGTTAAAGGTAGAAGAGTTAAAATAATGGTATTTCTTTTTCTATTATTAAATAATTAATAGTATACTTGAAAGTTTAGACGTTATTTTAGTCAAGTAAGACTTGAGAGAGAGAAGTGACGTGGAGTAATAAGTAATAGATGAGGTGTAATTTCAACAAAAACAAAAACAAAACAAAAAAACAAACAAACAAACAAACTTGGATGATTTTCATAGAAGGCGTCATACGGTAGAACCTCATGCTTTCCCGCATGAAGTCTCTGTTTATATATATATATATATATATATATATATATATATTGATTATATAGTGTAAGGACTCGATTTGTAACGAACCGTAACAGTGTTGGGTTCGCACGTAAAAAGGCCCAAACAATATCATTTGTAGAGCGTGGGTTTGAAAGGCTAGGTCTTGATCACCAAACGGTGGGTTTTTCGTGGTGTTCATACATGATTAAGTCGTTTTCGCCTTAGAAGTCTTTCTCCTAGAGGCGGGCTGGGAGGCTCTGGTTTTTGGCCATTTTTCCCAGCCCCTTCTTGGTGCACTAACTTTTACATTATATAGTCCTTCTTGGTTGATCTCAACCCTCCACTTGTTGGTCAGGCAGGTGCTTACTTCTGTACCCGTCCCATCAGCCATCCCATCTTACTTTCTGTTAGTTGCGATGATCGAAGTTACACCGTCCAAGCGTCTTTTCTCATTAACATGATAAAAACGCTGGCAGGTGCATTTAATACGGAGGGAACGTATTTTCCTTTCAACCAATTTTGCACCGTACCTCCACGTGGGCCCTATTCCGCTCACATCCCCTTCAGGGGGCTGTTTGGGGATAGTCTTCACCAAGACGTTGCTCTTGTCACCGAAGTCCTGGAGTGCCGAGGATAGGGTCGTCCACAGCTGTTCCCCTTAACACCTCGGCCTTTGATCACTCGTCCTCGGCACACTACCTCCACGTGGGCCCTATTCCGCTCACATCCCTTTCAGGGGGCTGTTTGGGGATAGTCTTCACCAAGACGTTGCTCTTGTCACCGAAGTCCTGGAGTGCCGAGGATAGGGTCGTCCACAGCTGTTCCCCTTAACACCTCGGCCTTTGATCACTCGTCCTCGGCACACTACCTCCTCGGCACGAGCCCTGAGCCCGGATAAAGCGTGGGCTGGATCATAAGCTCCCCGGCCCTACATATAGAAATATAATAATATTAAACACATGTTTACAATTATTTTTAGAATCCATTTACCCTTTTTGGTAACAAATTTCTTGGAAGTAAATACAAATTGTTTATTTTTTTAATGTATGGGAGATTGAATTTCATACAGTGATTTAGTTAATTTTTTTTTTTAATGAATGGGAGATTGAATTTTTATTTTTTGTGATGACAAAATGTATGTGTTTTGTGCACGCATGTACTGTACTTCAATGTTGAGGCACTCATTCTTTTTAAGTTTTGTAGTTGACAATAAGGTTTGTGACATAGATTTGAAAATAAATTTGCAAGACTCAACCATTATACTTTGAAAAAAAATAAAAATAAAATGTTCCGATTATTGTTAATCATATTTCACTAGTTGAAAGCTCAAACACTTGCTAGCAACTGGATTGCACAGTTTGACTAAAAGAGAAAGATTTTACTAGGAGATGGAAATGGATGCACAGTTAAGCACAGCAAGAACGGATTTCTTTGACTTGCAAACTATTTTATAATATCTCATTTTCCTACTTTGACCCACCCTTTGATGATTCAATGGTGAATCAAGGGTATTTTAGTCATTTTCTAGGTTTTAAGGGTATTTCAGGCATTTTTAAGTTTCTAAGAGTATTTTAGACATTCTCTAGGTATTGGGGCATTACGATCATTATTTTGGTTCTAAGAGTATTTTGGTCATTTTTTAGGATTCATGGTTATTTTAGTCTTTTTTTTTTTTAGGTTTTTAGGTTTTTGGGTCATTTCAATCATTTTTTAGGTTTTAGGATCATTCGATTATTTTTTAGATTCTAAAGGTATTTTAATCACAGTTTGCACCCCACAATTATTTTTAGGTTCTAAGGGTATTCTGCTAATTCTTGAGGGTTTCGGGGATATTTTGGTCATTTTTAAATTTTATGAGATATTTTGATCATTTTATAAGTTTCAAGGGTACTTCAAAATTTTTTAAGGTTTTAGGTCATTTTGGTCATTTTAAAGGATCTACGGGTATTTTGGTCATTTTTTAGGTTTCAGGTACATTACAATCGTTTTTAGGTTCTAAGGGTATTTCAGTCACTTTGTAGGTTACAAGATCATTTCAATCAATTTTTAGGTTTTAGGGTCATTTAAGTCAATTTTGAGGGTATTTTAGTCTTTTTCTAGGTTTAGAGGGTATTTTGGTCATTTTTTAGGTTCTCAGGATATTTCAATCATTTTTTAGGTTTTAAGGATATCCCAATAATTTTTAGAGTTTTGGGGGTATTTTGGTCATTTTTAAGTTTTAGGGGGCATTTTGAAAATTTAATTATATTTAAGTGTATTTTAGCAATTTTTGAGGTTTTAGGGGAATTTTTGTTCTATATATTTGTTGATTATTAGGTAAGTCAATGAGGTTGGCTATAACCATATATGATGTTGGTACTGTTTAACGTGACGATAAAAATATCAAATGTGAGTAAAAAAAAATAAAAGAACCACCGAATATGATAAAAGTACGGTCATATGTGATGTTGTTACCACCCAATGTGACTATGGAATCGTCAAATGTGAGTAAAAAATAATGGAACCACCGAATGTGACAAAAGTAAGATCATATGTAATGTTGATATTGCCCAATGTGACCATGGAACTCTCAAATGTGAGTAAAAAATAATGAAACTACTGAATGTGAGTTATGTTGGTATTGCCCAATGTGATCATGGAACTGTCAAATGTGAGTAAAAAAATAATAGAACTACCAAATATGACAAAAGTACAATCATATATGATGTTGGTACTGCCCAATGTGACGATGGAATCGTCAAATGTGGAAAAAAAAATTTCCCACCAAATGTGGCAAAAGTACGGTTAGATAAGATGTTGGTACTGCCCAAAGTGACGATAGAATTGTTAAATATGAGAAAAAAATTATAGAAAATTAGGATACCATTGAATGTGACAAAAGTATGGTCAGATGTGGTATTGGTATTGCTTAATGTGACGATGAAATTGTCAAATATGAGAAAAAAATAATGGTATCACAAAATATGACAAAAGTACAGTCAGAAGTGATGTTGGTAATGCCCAATGTGACAATGGAACAGTAAAAAATGAGAAAAAAAATTAGTATACCACTAAATATGACAAAATTATAGTCAAATATGATGTTGGTACAGCCTAATGTGACAATAGAACCATTAAATGTGAGAAAAAATAAAAAAGTCACCGAATGGAACAAAAGTATAGTCACATGTGATGTTGGTACTACCTAATATGACAATGAAACTATCAAATGTGAAAAAAAAAAAATAAGGGAACCACTGAATATGACAAAAGTATAGTCACATATAATATTGGAACTATATAATGTAAGAATGGAATCGTTAAGTGTGATTTTTTGGTAACATAATATAGCATGTTGCCTATTAGTAAGTACCGTACCGTACCCAAAAAACGGGGTGTACAGTAGAACTACCCCTCTATATATGTGAGAGAGAGAGAGAGAGAGAGAGAGAGAGAGATTCACGTTTAATAAATTAATCTACAAAGCCCACTATCTCTCCGACACATACATTGAGTCAACGAGATACTTTTTCTTTGTCCTCCACCAGTCCACAGAAAAAACATGGTAATTTTGCAACATATTCCGTGATAGTCCACAGAAAGCAGGCTATAGAATCTAAAGGGGTGTTTGGTAGAAGAGTTTGAGTAATATTATTTGGATGTTTTTGATATACATATAGGTGAAAAAGTGTGTGAAAATATGTGTAAGTATGTTTAAAATGCTCAAAAATGTGCTTGATGTAGGGAATTTCACCGAATTCCCAACCTGTGAGAAACAAAAAAAATAGAGAAAACACACGCCAAAGAAAACAATCACACGCACAAGACAATATTTATGCGGTTCGGTAATTTGCCTACGTCCACGGAATTACAGGGATTTCACTATTATCAGGGAATAATACAGAGTACAAAATTGCGGCTACAATACTTTTTTCTCTCACCCTCAAGAATGCGGCAACAACAACCTACAATCTTAAAAACCCTAATCACAGCAAAGTCGGTTTATATATATGAAATGGGCCCAAAAATTTTTCCGGGGGGCATTGTCCCCGAACCCCCAGAGGCTTGTCCATGAGCGCTTCGGCTTGGGCCGCCACTCCATGGACTAAGCCTCAGTAAATCTCCCATTAAAAACTACGCAATATTATTCGAGTCGAATCAAGTCATCAAATCGGATCAAACAAAATTAAGCTCCACAAAACCCAACACTTGCCCTACCAAACGAGCTGTAAAAGATGTAATTTGACACGGTGGAAAAGAGTAGTCTTTTTATTCATCTACTCTTTTCTACTGGCATGTTATTACTTATTAGTTTGTTTAATAAATAAAAAGCATGATGTTATTTTAATTTGTGAGTATTTTTAACAACTACTTTTTATTAATTTCCTGTATTCTTTTTTTTTTCCTTGTTTCTCTGTTTTCAAGGTTGACTTATTTAAAATTCTGTTGAATAGCATAAAAGGCCAATATGGATGAGTTTTAACTGGAATCTTTTTTCCTTTTTCTTTTCTTTTCTCTCTTTTGCTGGTTGACTTATTAATAATTTTGTTGGATTGAATAAAGGTCAATTTGGATGAGTTCGATGAAAGACAATATTACCTAACTGTATGACTTTGAGGACAATTTGAGGCGGTTGCCATATATGTAGTTTACTTCATTGTATGACTGGAAGGACAATATAAAGTGGTTATGTGTATCTATCAATGTGTAATATTCATATTTCTTAAGATGACCAAGTACTTCCTCAGCATTTTTACACAAGTTATGGAGTTTCAATAGGGACATAATTTATGTGTAATATTAAAAAATAAATACCATATAGAGCTTGAGTGGAGCTAGATAGATACCTGTAGGACATCGCTCAATATAGCACAGATATAAGAGTATGTTTCAAGAATTCGGTACAAAAATTCATAAATCGTATATGAGCATATAATACAATAAATTTAATATTTTTTCTATGACGTGGAATTTCACCAAAATAGGGCCATTTGAATATCCTTGGAGAATAAACCGAGGATACATGACCCAATTTGCTAGAATGTCTAGTGGTTTACAGCTCATCTGAAGCATCTAACCACTAGGCTTCACACAAGTCAAGGTTAAATTTAATTTATATGGAAATTTATAACATTTTCTTTTGGGTAAATACAATGATCGTTGTATCACAATCACATAACAAAGTCTCAACAATTCAATTTGAAATAATATACATTAGTAAAGAAAATTACTAAAATAATCATAATTGTGATAAAAAAATGATTAATATTGATAATGTTTTAGTTAGTTAAAACATCTCAAACAATTGATCCTAAGTAATTAGTCATCAATGACCTTTTCCACCACTCTACTAAAGAATAAGCCTATCAAAAATGGTCATGATCAAGAGATTCAAAAAGCTCATTAAGTTTGTCAAGATCAATTGGCTCCAAGTATCAAGATTCACGTGTTAAACTTCTCCATTATCATTGAGTTCATTCTTACGTACACCAAATTATCTAACATCTGAGTTGACTGCATGTTTGCTTCCTTCGTTTGTGTTACTTGAAATGCATTCCAAATACGCTTACATGAGGAAGAACTACAAGGTTGACTCAAAATTCAAATGACATACTTTTGTAAGATTGGAAGGCGATCTCCACAGAAATCCCACCATATTCCTACAAATAAATTACAATTTATATACTCAAAATTTATCAAGAAATTATATAGTTATATATAAAAATTATATCAAAGCTATTGAACTTACGAGGATGAGATGTTTTCAACATTGTCTTTGCTATACTTTATTGCGATAAAGTTGCACCTGTTTCATGAAGTCTTCCCTTTCTTCAATAGCTACCAAATTCTCCAAAATGAAACTTATACCATCTTTTATCTCACTGCTCTCTATTAAATTTTCACTACACATGTAAGTAGGATTCAAAAATGTCACTGCAGCATGAATTGGGTGGATTATATATTTAGTACGCCTACAATTAAATAACTACCATATTTGCATATATTTGTCTAGATTGCTAGAACACTGTTGCTTAATTGCTTCTTTTGCCATTTCCATTGCTTCATATAAATATCTTGTAGTTGACCAATCACTATCAACTAATCGAAGAACTCAAACCAAAGGCTCCAAAACTAGCAACACATCTTTCCCTTGAGTCCAAAATTTTGTACTTTGGATAATTAATACTAGCAACCGCTTTAGCAGTGCCCTTTTCATTGTGATTTAATTTTTTCCACTTAGAAGATACAACAAGTAACTGCATTTCTTGAACATTAAAAATGGATTGAAGCATCAAGAAATTAGAAGAAAACATACTTGTACAAGGATGTTTCAATTCCTTATAGTTTGTGATTTCTTTCATGAGTGAAAAAATGATACTATCCTTATACATATATGAAACAGTTAATTTTGCATTATTAATTATCTTTTGCACCCAATCAACTTCATCTCATATATCCTTTAAAAGCATTTGAATGCCATAAGTAGAACATCAAGTTTTGTACAAACGAGAGTACTTGCTAATAAGCATGTTTCTAGCAGACTCAAAATTTGTAGTGTTATCAGTGATCAACTAAACAACATTATCAGATCCAATTCTTCAATTACTGAAGAGATAATGACTTTAATATACAACATTGTTATTTTATCTCTTGAAACTTCAAATGACTTCAAAAATATTAATCCACTAGGAAAGTATGCAATAATATTGATAAATGCTCTTTGCTCGACATCAGTCCATATTCTTGACATAAGAGTACAACCAGTTGCAACCCAAGAATTCTTAAAACTTCTAATATACTCTTCAACTTCTACCTAAAGATTTGGAATTAACTTTCTTTGGAGAGTCAAATAAGAGGGGTAACTTATATTCAGGACCATATTCAGCAACAACTTCCACGAAGCGAATAAAAAATGTGTTTTGAACATCATCAAATGGTATGTTATTTACCATTACAAGTTGGGCAAGCAATTTGTCCACTACACTCTTATCCTTCTTATCGCACATCTTTGAATTGGAAGTGTGGCACAAATCTTTCGATATTGAACATGAAGTGGTTTTACTCTCTTTAGCATTGCTTGAAATTTATGCACACTTAAGTTTTTTTGTTAGTCCATCCAATTGCTAGATAAGCTTCTTTTTGAACATCTTCAGGCACACCTGTACAAATATCTATAGCATGATCTTTAACTCCAGCCAAATGATATTTAATCCTAGAGGCACCCTTGGCAAAATCACGTCGACAAAAATTACATTTGAAATGGTCATCAAGGACTTCAACATAACTCCAAAATCGATCTTTTTTTCTAGCCATATTTCTTTTTCTTTAAAAAAGAAAAAAAAATAAAATCAAATATAAATCAATCTAAGAAAAAGAATAAATAACCAATTAAATAACTTTATTCTATTTCTATTACACATTAAATAATTTGGTTATCTCTCATTCTCTTAATGAAACATAGATATTGTGGGGATCGTTCGATTAATAGGCCCATAGGATTCAGAATTGGTTCAGGATTGTTGGGCCAGTGGCCCATCCGAGGCCGTACACCCGTCCGAGGACACCACGCTCCTCGGCAGTACGTGTCCGAGGACGATCAGGACGTGGTCTCGCTGCGATCAGATCTCAGAATTAGGTCATCTCAAAGGGTAGAGTAGCCGACTAAAGATGAAAGAGATAAGGCAAACAAATATCTGAAACTACAGCTGCCTCCGCATTAATGACCTCTCAACCAACTCTCTGGCCGCATTAATGTGGAGGTGATACCTGAACAGTAGGGAAGCAGCCTTACAGCTGCCCATAGGAAGTTCCAGGAGGTGCCAGATGGGACAGAAAGAAATCCTCCGGACACAACCTACACGTGTGCGGCGAGGATGGAGCGCAAAGGGGAGTATATAAACTAAAAGAAGAACATGAAGAAGGGGATCGGGAGAAAAAGAAAAGGGAAGAACAGACATAAACTGGAGAGAATAAAGTAAGAGGAGAGAGAGAGAGGTGCACTAGTGACTAAAGAAAAACGTTCATTATACCAACTTTAAAACCTTGAACGGGCTTGAGAGTAAATCTTGGAGGTAGATACCACAGTTAACCTAGTTCTTTACACCCACGCTCTACAAATCATATTGTCTGGGCCTTTTACGTACGAACCCAATACTGTTTAGGTTCGTCACAAAATCGTGTCCTTACAATTGGCGCCGTCTGTGGGGAGAGCTTGTGTTAGCTTGTACAACCTCTGATACAACGTTTCCGATGGAAGGAGTGGAACTACCTCATCCCGCAGCGGGGCTGCAACAGGATGATGTCAACTTGCACCAGGCGGAATCAAGGGGCTCTCAGCATGGTGGTCCTCGAAGGAGTCCCGAACGGAGGTTAGTCCGGGAGGGGAGTATACATACCACTCATACCACGAGGAGCCATACACGCGGGAAGAGTCACGTTTCCCACGCGAAGCATGGTGGGGATCTGCAACGTGAGATTGCGGACTTGAAGAGAGAGTTGCGCCATGCACGACGGGAACGTTCCCCACCTCGCTCCGAACTATCATCCGGGGAGTCGGATGGAACTAGCTACAGGCGGAGGTCGAGAACTCCGCAGAGCGAGACTTTCTCCTACGAAGAGGAGCGTCGCCATAGGCGTAGGCGTAAAAGTCCAACTAGCAGGGGCTTGGGAAACGATGCCATGAACAAAGCCTTGAGTCAAATTTCCAGGTCACCCTTTACAAGAAGCATAGATGATGCTACCCATCCTCGGCGGTTCAATCAACCTACGTTCTCTCTGTATGATGGCCATTCGGATCCGGTGGAACATGTAAGCTATTACAGCCAGAAGATGGCTATTCATTCCAGGGATGATGCTCTGATGTGCAAGATTTTTCCGTCGAGTTTGGGTCCAACGGCGATGAGGTGGTTCAATGGCTTAAGGGCCAATTCTGTTGGATCTTTCAAAGCACTGACCCAGGCTTTTGGTGCTCGTTTTATTACATGCAGCAGGACTCCTTTGCCGCTGGGGTCCTTGTTGACCTTGTCTATGCGAGAGGGCGAGACTCTCAAGAGCTATTCGGATAGGTATTGGGAGATGTTTAACGAAATAGGAGGGAAGAATGACGCTGTGGCTATAACCACTTTCAAAGCCGGTCTCCCAGCTGATCACGACTTGAGGAAATCCTTGACGGGTAAACCTATTACCAGTGTGCGCCAACTGATGGACAGAATAGAGAAGTACAAAAGGATAGAGGAGGATCAACTTCAGGGGAAAGGAAAGGCCAAGATGATCCCTCAGGAGAGGAGGGATTTCAGGTCGGATCGTTATAATAACAACCGACCAAGGAGGGACTTTGTTGGCCAGTCGGCCTCGGCGGATGTCCAGGTTGTTAATGCGGTATTTCGGGAGCCTGTTCAGCATGTTTTGGAGAAGATAAAGGACGAGCCATTTTTCAAATGGCCGAACAGGATGGCGGGAGAGCCTACAAAACGCAACCCGAGTTTGTATTGCCATTACCATCAGGACCATGGGCACACGACAGACAACTGCAGGAATTTATAGGACCATTTGGAGCAGTTGGTCCGCGAGGGGAAATTAAGGCAGCTCTTGCATCACTCCAGCGGAAGGGCGAGCCAAGCAGGTTCCGAGGTGCGTGGGGATGCTTCATCAAGGCTCCCTCGGGGTACGATCAACGTCATCTTTGCGGCCCCGGGTAGGACTGGATCTTGCCCCACCAGAGTATTGTCGGTGTCCCGATCCCCGGCCGAGGATCGCTCTCAAGCATGGAAGAGAACCAAGAGGCGTGTCCCCTTGATTTTGGGTTTTTCAGACGAAGATTTGGTTGGAACCATACAACCCCATGAGGATGCCTTGGTGGTAACGTTGAGGATTAGTGGGTACGATGTCCGAAGAGTGATGGTTGATCAGGGAAGCGCAGCAGATGTGATGTATCTGGATTTATACAAGGGGCTAGGTTTAAAACAGCAGGACTTGACAACCTATAATTCCCCTCTAATCAGTTTTGAGGGAAGGTTAGTCATTCCCATAGGGCTAATCAGGCTGCCTGTGCAGTCAGGCGCGGAGGTGGTGGAGGTGGACTTTATTGTCGTAGATGTTTATTCTCCGTATACAGCTATCTTGGGCAGACCTTGGATTCACACACTTAAGGCGGTTTCATCCACCCTACATCAGAAGGTGAAGTACCCATCCGGAGACCAAGTGCTGGAGATAGTAGGGAACCAAGCGACTGCTCGGCAATGCCAAGTAGCGGCTATTCGGCATCGGCCGGAGGCAGAAACCTCGGCTACAGTCGATAATGAGTCATAGCAATTAAAGTCACCAGCATTAGGTTTAGACGTACCAACCAATGGGGTAGAGTGTGAAGATCTGGAGAAGGTGACTGTTGCTGATGATCTAGAGAAATTCTTCCGGGTTGGGGCCAAGTTGCCTCTGCAAGAGAAAGCGAGTTTGCTGGAGTTCCTCCGAGCTAATGTGGACGTCTTTGCATGGGACCCGTATGAAGCCCCAGGAGTAGACCCAAGTTTCATTTGTCACCGACTCAATGTAAACCCTGCCGTTCCCCCCAAAAGGCAAATTCCTCGGCGACCATCGAAAGAGCATGCCAAGGCAGTCCGAAGTGAAGTTGCCAAGCTAAAACAGGCTGGGGCTATCAAAGAAGTCTTTTACCCCCAATGGCTGGCCAATACGGTGGTAGTGAAGAAGAAGACGGGGAAATGGCGAGTGTGCGTGGATTTCACGGATCTCAATAAGGCATGCCCCAAGGACCCATTTCCTATGCCGAAGATTGACCAGCTGGTGGATGCGACCGTGGGCCACCCTAGGATGAGTTTCTTGGATGCCTTTCAAGGGTATCACCAAATACCGTTAGCCGCCGATGATCAAGAAAAGACCGCTTTCGTGACCCCGGTTGGGAACTACCATTACAAGGTGATGCCCTTCGGTCTGAAAAATGCTGGATCTACCTACCAACGCATGATGACGAAAATGTTTGAGCCACAGCTGGGCAGAAGTATTGAAGTTTATATTAATGACATGGTGGTGAAAAGCAAGGTAGTGACTGAACATGTGGAGGACCTCACTAGCATCTTCGGGATACTGAGAGAACATAAGTTGCGCCTGAATGCTTCGAAGTGCTCCTTTGGTGTAGGTTCCGGGAAATTCTTGGGGTACATGGTGACCCATAGGGGAATTGAGGTGAATCCAGATCAAATTAGGGCCATTAACGATTTGCATGCGCCTCGAAATCCAAAGGAAGTGCAGAGGTTGACGGGGATGACTGCTGCGTTGAACCGGTTCATCTCCAGGTCGGCTGAAAGGTGTCGTCCTTTTTTCCGTCTGTTACATAAGTGGCAGGGATTCGAATGGACCGAGGAGTGCACTGAGGCGTTCCAGCAGTTGAAAGACTATTTATCCAAACCGCCGATCATGTCTAGCCCTGAAGTGGATGAGGTGTTGTATGCCTATCTGGCGGTAGCTCCTCACGCAGTCAGTTTCGTCTTGATGCGAGAAGACCACGGCGTCCAGAGGCCAGTTTATTATGTAAGTAAATCCCTCCATAAAGCCGAGGTGAGATATCTGTCGTTAGAGAAGGCCATACTGGCAGTCGTCCATGCAACACGTAAACTTCCGCAATATTTTCAAGCTCACACTGTAGTTGTTTTGACCCAATTGCCTCTCAAATCCATACTTAGAAGTGCTGACTATACCGGCAGAATTGCCAAGTGGGGAACGATTCTGGGTGCTTTTGACATCAAATACATGCCCCGCACCTCTGTGAAGGGTCAAGTTCTCGCTGATTTGGTAGCTGAATTCACTGAGTGCCCTGAGGAAGTTAGTAGGAATCAAGATCACATGGATGAAAAGTCGGTTGGCGTGATATCCGCGCCAGGAGGGCCGGTATGGAAGGTATACGTGGATGGGGCTGCAAACCAACGGGGAGCTGGATTGGGATTGGTTCTGATATCTCCCGAAGAGGTCATCATCGAGAAGTCGCTAAGACTAGGGTTCTCGGCTACTAACAATGAATCAGAGTACGAAGCTCTGATAATGGGAATGAGCATGGTCCATAAAATGGGTGGAAAGGCGGTGAAACTGTTCTCGGACTCGAAGCTGGTCGTTGGCCAGGTGACTGGAGAGTTGGAGGCCAGAGACCCAAGGATGCAAGGGTATCTGAACCGGGTTAGGCATATGTGAACAGAGTTCGAATCTTTTGACGTATTACATATTCCACGAGGTGAAAATACCCACGCTGACTCCTTAGCGACCCTTGCCACCTCCTCAGTACGAAATTTCCCTCGGGTAATTATCGTCGAAGACTTGCGTACTCCCACTTCACCAGAAAAGGAAGTTTGCCAAATTCGTCAAGCTAGTTTAACGCCATGCTGGATTGACCCTATATTAAAATTTCTCGACAGTGACGTGTTGCCCGAAGATAAGGTGGAAGCTGAGAAAATACGAAGGAGAGCACCTCGGTACTGGTTATCCGAGGATAAAAAGCTATATAGACGGTCCTTCTCTGGGCCATACTTGCTCTGCGTGCCTCCTGAGACAGCAGAATCAATCCTGGAAGAGTTGCATGAGGGCATTTGTGGAAGCCACACAGGAGGAAGGTCCCTGTCATGCCGAGCACTAACGCAAGGTTATTGGTGGCCGAATATGCAGAAAGAAGCGCAGGAATACGTTAAGAAATGTGATCAGTGTCAAAGATATGCTCCGAATATCCACCAACCCGGAGGAGTTCTTAACCCTCTCTCAAGCCCTTGGCCCTTTGCACAATGGGGGCTGGACATTGTCGGCCCTTTTCCTAAAGCTATAGGAAACAAGAAGTACCTGCTGGTCGGCACAGACTACTTTACTAAATGGGTTGAAGCTGAACCCTTGGCCAACATCCGGGACGTAGATGTGAAGAAGTTTGTCTGGAAGAACATTGTTACGCGATTTGGAATCCCACGAGCTCTTGTTTCGGACAATGGGCTCCAGTTCGATAGCAACGCCTTTAGGAAATACTGTTCAGAACTGGGAATAAGAAACAGATATTCCACTCCAGCTTATCCGCAAGGCAATGGACAGGCTGAAGCTATTAACAAAGTCATTGTCAATGGGCTTAAAAAGAGACTAGACGACGCGAAAGGAAAATGGGTGGAAGAACTACCACATGTGCTTTGGACGTATCGGACAACACCCCGACGTTCGACGGGAGAAACTCCTTTCTCCATGACCTATGGGGCCGAGGCCGTTATTCCACTGGAAACTGGATTCCCAACGTTGAAGACCAGTGCATTCTCTTCTAGTAAAAATGATGCGATGTTGGAAAAAAGTTTAGACCTGATTGAAGAACGAAGGGAGAGCGCGATGGTTCGGCTAGCTTACTACCAGCACAAACTCAAGCAGTGCTACGATAGCAATGTGAGGATGAGGCCGTTAGCCATAGGAGATCTGGTGCTGAGAAAAGTCCTGGGGGCCACTAAGAATCCAAATTGGGGAAAACTGAGACCCAATTGGGATGGACCATATCGGATTACTTCTGTAGCAGGAATAGGGGCTTACTATCTAGAGGACCTAGATGAAAAACCTGTACTCCATCCTTGGAATGTAAATAATCTCAGAAGGTATTATTACTAGTAAAGAAGTTTTAATTCAAATATTCTCTCTTAACTTACGTCAAATATGCATCCTGTAAATTTCGCATCCTGTCATATCATACTGAATTGTTAAACAGAAACTAAGTTATGCCAGGTCCTCGGATCGCAAACTTAGTGGAAATTAACATCCTATCATACTGAATTGTTAAACAGAAACTAAGTTATGCCAGGTCCTCGGATCGCAAACTTAGTGGAAATTAACATCCTATCATACTGAATTGTTAAACAGAAACTGAGTTATGCCAGGTCCTCAGATCGCAAACTTAGTGGAAATTAACATCCTATCATACTGAATTGTTAAACAGAAACTGAGTTATGCCGGGTCCTCAGATCGCAAACTTAGTGGAAATTAACATCCTATCATAATTAACATCCTATCATACTGAATTGTTAAACAGAAACTGAGTTATGCTAGGTCCTCAGATCGCAAACTTAGTGGAAATTAACAACCTATCATACTGAATTGTTAAACAGAAACTGAGTTATGCCAGGTTCTCGGATCGCAAATTTAGTGGAAATTAACATCCTATCATTCATACTGAATTGTTAAACAGAAACTGAGTTATGCCAGGTCCTCGGATCGCAAACTTAGTGGAAATTAACATCCTATCATTCATACTGAATTGTTAAACATAAACTAAGTCATGCCAGGTCCTCGGATCGCAAACTTAGTGGAAATTAACATCCTATCATTCATACTGAATTATTAAACAGAAACTAAGTTATGCCAGGTCCTCGGATCGCAAACTTAGTGGAAATTAACATCCTTTCATTCATGTTGTATTGTTAAACAGAAACTATGTTATGCCAAATCCTCAGACCACAAACTCGGTAGAAATTGACCTGCTAAGTGGTATATCGAATTATTAAATGGTAAATAGAGCGGTGATGAGTTTTCTAAATCATAAACTTGGTGAAAATAATGCCCTATGAACATTCATTAAGGAGACAGAAAGAGAGAGCTTCGAATGCAAGGTTGGCGTACAATGAAAAAGGTGATTGAGATGAACCCATACAAAATTACGACGACAAAGTAAGTAAGTGTGAATATAACTTAGAGCCATCAGAATGATAAGAAAGTAAGCGAGAAAGTACTCTATTACGTGTCTATTTAAAATTACAAAACAATTTCTACTTTTTTACTTTTAGTTGGTAATGTCCCCAGTTGATTGAACTGTGGAGTCCAATTCTTGTTGAAAACCCTGTGAGACCGTCTCTGCCTTCGAAGCAGTGGTGGGTTTGTTGGGGGAAGCTCCTGGAGGGGAATTGCGAGGCAAAACCTCCTCGTTAGGGTTAATAGCTGGGGAAGGGATATCAGCCTGGTATGGTTGAGGAGCTGAGGAGCGTATCGCTTCGGGGTAATATACGTTCTCTGGCTTACGTAGTTCAGATGAGGCTTCAACCCCAGCACGGTTAAGAGCCTCACTCCAGGTTCTCGCGCAGAAGATGCGGCACACCTCCAGAACTTCGGCTCTTAAGGCTTTTTCAGTTTCAGCTATCCCAATTTCGTAGCCCCTCTGCTCGGCTTCATTCATTGCCTGTTCGGACTTGATTTTCGCTTTCTCGGCTTGTTCTTTGAGCTTTTCAGCTTTCTCCCTTAGCCTCTGAGTCTCTTCTAGATGCTTCTTAAGAACAAGAACTTGCTCATGAGTCTTCTTCAGCTCGGCATTCGCCTCGCGCAGAAGCTTGGCTTGTTCCTCGGCCTGCTTCTGGTAGCCTTCTGATGTCGATTCAACACTTTTGCGAGCTTCTTCTTCGACCTGTAGTTTTTTCCTTGCGACAATTAAATCCTGTTCAGATTTGGACAAGGTTTGTACAGCCATTACCCTTGTTTTCCTTTCACCATCTAGCTGGTTGGAGCAAGCATTGAGCATCTCATCTAGCTTGAAAGTATTTTGGATGATCTGTAAAAAATGGGGGGTGAGTTAGCGTTCTAGTTAATGAAAAGTGCACATTAGTAAGTAACAGTCACAGAATGAAACAGTGTAAAAGACAGCTTCTCACCATGCCCAAGTATCGTTTATTATCAAGAATGAGTTGATTCTTCCTCACATTCTTTATCTCAGCCATATCCTTTGGGAGCAATAAGGCCTCCTCTATGGCCGAGGCTACATGACACCCAATGCCGCCGTTAAAGTCCCTTATAGAGGCATCGTCTCGCAGGGGCTCCCCACCGAGCATAGGAGCTGGCAGCCACGCCTGTAAATCGGGATGTGGGGAATCGGATTTCTCTTGACCCCGCGTAACGGGGTGCCTAGTTTTCTGCTGCTTTGCAGCTCGTTGGACATCCTCCTCTAGAGTGGGACGAGATTTACTCGCATCTGCCACCTCCTTACCCTTCTGTTCTCTGCGCTTTTCTTGCTCGGCAGCGCTGGGCGGCGCTGGTTGCGAAGATGATCGAGGAGGGTGGCGAGGAACTGGAGGAGGAGACCTGGCTGGAAGAGATGAAACCAGGGATGGTATTGTTTGGGCGAGTGCAGACTTTCCCTGTTGACCTTCCATCAGCTCCATCAAGCTTTTCTGGGGTTTCCTTTGTACCCCCATCTCGTCAGAACTTTCCTCGGGGCTTGTGGGCTGATCGAAAATCTTGAAATCGTCCGTGGATTCAGATACTGTTACAACGGTTTCCTTGTTTTTTCCCCTTTTCCTTCTCCTATTGGTTCCCTTTTTCTTGAAGGAAGATGAGGGTAAAGAAGGCCCCGCCGAGATGCTGGCCACAAAAAGAGGCTCTGTGAGAGGTGTGTGTTTGGGAAGTGGAATACCCTCTGGAACAATGAACCCTTCGTAGGCAACACTGATACGGCGAAGCCGAGGATCGCGTGCCCTAATCACGCACTTCGGCGCCTGAAAGCCAAAAGAAAGGGGGGTATAGCCAAGAATTAAATGTGCTGCCCGTAGCTGACCATCAGCCTCGTTCACGTATATTTCAGCTTTCAATAACCTGTCTAGGCTCGCTTTATTGACTAATCTGAGATTGGGCTTCGTGTAGCGTCTATCTGCAAAACCGTTAATTTTAAAGTTAAAATTGTAAGACACGAAAATAATAAAGGTAAGTAAAATGTGTTCACAAGCTAAGTAGCATAGGCCTATAACTTCGCACCCACCTGGTGTTCCCTCTACTGTCGGGCAAGGTAGGCCATCATGCCATTCCCCAGAAAAAATAAGGAAATCCTCTTTTAGGTACTTATTTGAAGTAGGGAGGCACTGAATTAGCCTTACTGCAGGATATCTCGACTTGAGATAATAGTCCTGGTCAGCTAGGCGGTGAAGGCTGTACACCCAGTTCACATCGTGATGGGATAGATTTAGATCCATTCTCTGATTCAGAGCGTCTATACTCCCCAGAACCCTAAACATATTGGGAGCGCATTGGATGGGGGATAGCCTAAAGAAATTAAGGTAACCCCTAGTGATACTACCCATGGGGATGGTCATCCCGCGTTCAATAAAGGCGATCATGGGGATAACCACTTCCCCAGTTTGCCTGGCGTCAACCCACTCCCCTTGGGCTGCATACCTCATCCCTACCGTTGGTGGGATATTGTACTTAGAGCGGAAGTTTCTAATACCCTCCTCGGAGTCAACGAGACACCGAAAGGGATTCCTCTGTTTCCCCATTTTTCTAAAGAGACTTAGTAGAGAAAAAACTTTTTGGTTTTGAATAAAAATGGTAAAAGCTTCAAGAGGACTTACAGGTTCAAAGGAAGGACCTCGGACAACGTACGATTATTTGTAGTCGCCAGGAGAACAGTGAAGACTGGAAGAAGGCAGATTCAATGTATAAGCTCTGGAACCACGTAACCATTAAGGGTAAGGTGTAGGTTCAATTTGGGAGCGCCTTTATAGTCATGTGAAGATTGTGAGCGGTGAAATTCCCGCTCACAAAACAAGAGAAGCCCCCTACCATTTGATTTGGATCTCACCGTCGAACGTGGGAGACAAGGGAGTTGTTAGAATTTAATGCTGCCAAAATCGGGGTGCTGAAGCGTCAGGGGCATGCCCCAAAATGCACACAGGTGCAGGCTTATGACGTCAAAATCCACCTTTTCTCCTGAGGAGTCGAAAAGTAGGATTTTGAGGGGCTATTATGGGGATCGTTCGATTAATAGGCCCATAGGATTCAGAATTGGTTCAGGATTGTTGGGCCAGTGGCCCATCCGAGGCCGTACACCCGTCCGAGGACACCACGCTCCTTGGCAGTACGTGTCCGAGGACGATCGCGTCCGAGGACGATCAGGACGTGGTCTCGCTGCGATCAGATCTCAGAATTAGGTCATCTCAAAGGGTAGAGTAGCCGACTAAAGATGAAAGAGATAAGGCAAACAAATATCTGAAACTACAGCTGCCTCCGCATTAATGACCTCTCAACCAACTCTCTGGCCGCATTAATGTGGAGGTGATACCTGAACAGTAGGGAAGCAGCCTTACAGCTGCCCATAGGAAGTTCCAGGAGGTGCCAGATGGGACAGAAAGAAATCCTCCGGACACAACCTACACGTGTGCGGCGAGGATGGAGCGCAAAGGGGAGTATATAAACTAAAAGAAGAACATGAAGAAGGGGATCGGGAGAAAAAGAAAAGGGAAGAACAGACATAAACTGGAGAGAATAAAGTAAGAGGAGAGAGAGAGAGGTGCACTAGTGACTAAAGAAAAACGTTCATTATACCAACTTTAAAACCTTGAACGGGCTTGAGAGTAAATCTTGGAGGTAGATACCACAGTTAACCTAGTTCTTTACACCCACACTCTACAAATCATATTGTCTGGGCCTTTTACGTACGAACCCAATACTGTTTAGGTTCGTCACAAAATCGTGTCCTTACAGATATAATATATAAAATAAGAGGAAATTATAGTAAACCCATCTGTGGTTAGGCCTGTTTTCACTTTGCCTAACCGTAGTTCAAAACTTAACACTTTGTCCACCTGGGGTCCGCTCTATTAGAACTCCATTACCCACCTCTATTAAAATTGAGGGTAAATATGTATATTTGCTTTTCTTTTATATCTCTCTCCTCCCAAAACAAAATAAAACATAAAAAAAATGAGAAAAATAAGATCTAAAAGCAAATTTGCAAAAATTGTGAAGTTCTAGTTGAAGAACACACTATCTCTTGGTATGAACATTCTTGAGCCAATCAATCCAAATAAAATTTCATATTCACATAAATCCAAAAAACATTCTACTCTTATATACATACAATAACCTTAAATTTATAAAATCCTACTCTTATATAAATACAATAACCTTAAATTAAAAAATCCTAAACTTTCAGAAACTCACACACAAACAACCATCACCACCATCGACCTCCAATCCATGCTTGATCTACCCGATCTCAGTTTCCACCTTTCGCTCTCTTCAATCTCATCCAAGGAACCCATGACCAAAGTTTCACTAGGTTTGTTGTTTTCTCTCTCTCTTCATCTCACACACACACCCAAACAGTAGCCACCGCGATGACTTCGTTTTGCTTCGTGGGTCTCTTTTTTTTTTTTTTTTTTTAAGGGGTGGTTTTTTGGGTTATGGGTTGATTTGATTTTGTTGTGGTAGAGGTGGTTGATTTGATTTTGGCAGTGGCTGTGTGTTGTGGTTTACGATTGGTTATGGGTTTTAAAGGTGGAGTAGTCACCGCGATGACATCGCTTTGCTTCATGGGTCTCTTTTTTTTTTTTTTGGGGTGATTTTTTGGGTTGTGGGTTGATCTGATTTTGTTGTGGTAGAGCTGGTTAACTTGGTTTTGGTGGTGGTTGTGTGTTATGGTTTGCGATTGGTTATGGGTTTCAAAAGTGGTTGCGGTGACTGTTTTGGACGGGAGAGAGAGAGAGAGAGAGAGAGAGAGAGAGAGAGACAAATCTGGACATGGGAAACCTAGTTTTGGGTCTTTAGAAGCAAACCCAGTTTTGCTCGAGGACTGTCTGTTGAGATTGTTCATGCTATTGAGGCTTCCAACCATTCATTCGTTTGGGTTGTTGGAAAAACCTTCATATGTTGGAGGGAGTTTGTTATGGTGTGCCTATGATTACATTGCCTCTTGCTAAATAGTTCTTGAAGTTTCTGCATTTTTAAAGTTCTTAAGCAACTTTTTACCATTTTAATATAATGACATTTTTTAATCTTGTTTTCTTTTGATTTTGTATGAATTTTTTGTTTTGGGAGAAGAGAGACATAAAAGAAAAGCAAAAATACATATTTACCCTCGATTTTAACAGAGGTGGGTAAGAGAGTTCTAACAGAGTAGGCCTCGGGTGGGCAAAGTGTTAAGTTTTGAACCACGAGTAGGTAAAGTGAAAACAAACCCTAACCACAGATGAGTTTACTATAATTTCCCTTAAATAATAAAATACAACATTGTTATTATGGCTATAGTTCTTCCTTATCTCTTTCACTCACATCTCTTCCTATTCTTTCATTGGACATCACACCCATCTCAATTCTTAGCTTCTCTTTATCATTTTCCCCCTTTCTTTCATTTTTTTTTATTATTATTTTTTTTTTGTTTTTTATTTTTTAAAGAAAGTCAAGACAATTGCGAAAAAAAAGGACATAAAACTAAAAACCCATTAGGTAAAACTAAAAACTAAAAACCCATTAGACATAAAACTAAAACTAAAAACTAAAAACCCATTAGACATAAAAAAAAAGACATAAAACTAAAAACCCATTAGACATAAAACTAAAAACCCATGTTTTATTATTATTATGGAGCTACAGTGCACTTCTCTTCTAGTAGTAGAAGTAGACTGTAGCTCATGCTTTTATTTTTATATTTTAAATTTCTCTTCTATCTTCTCTCAGCCGCTCTTAATTTTTTATTTTTTATAATTTCTTATTTGTTTTGGGTTGGGTTGTGTTTTGAAATAATATTAGGTGAAGATACAATTGTGGTCTCTAAATTTTAAGGTCATAATCAATTTTGCTCAAACATTTGGATAGTAGATAATTTGGTCTTTGTTTTTTTTCAAATTATAATCAAATTAGTTTCGACTGTTAATTTACTAATGAAAAAAGCTAACGTGACAAATAGAGCACAACATTAGTGTTGGGTGGATGATAAAATAATAAAAATATTTAATTTCTGCTTAAAAAAGTCACATCAGCAATTTTATTAAGAATAAAAAAATCCACTTCGAAAAAGAAAAGAAAAGAAAAAGGTAAGTATTTTTATAATAAAAAAAAATTCAAGCTTTTCTTGCACTTTTTGTTAGCCAAACACAACAACCCGGAAACACAAAAATATGCTCAACCCAGAAAAAAGAAAAATTCCCAGCAATTAGATCCATCATTTATCCTTGGCCTCAAACAAGGAAGGCCACAACAACATTATAAAATTACAAAAATCCAAAATGAAAATATAAAACAAAGTCAAAAAAGAAAAAGAAGAATAATAGCCACTATCACACTTCCCTCTCCCATACACACATGACACATCCACTCCCTTCCAAGGTTTTCAGATCCGGACCGTTTATTGAACTGTAAAAGGGAGAGGTTCAAGGTTTTTAAGGTCGAACCGTGATGACGTTATAGTTAATTTAATAATTAATTAAAGCCTAAATATAGATATTAAATTTATAAAACTAGCAAAATTGACTAATATATCTATATATGTGAGGGAAATTTAATGATTTTCAAGCATATATTTAATAATTAAATAAGAAAGTTAATAAAATAAAATAATAACCATGAAAACATCAAAATTTATGATTAATTTTTGAAGTAAAGTTGAATATTTTTGAAGGATTTTAATTATAATTTTTTTTTTTATTCCTTGTAAGAGATGGATAATTTAATTAAGTAGAATAAAATTGTGTTAAGTTATTTTTATCAAAAAAAAAATTGTTAAGGGGTTGGATCGCACGGTTCTTGCCATCAGTTTGTGCAGTCCAACCCCGGTTTTAGGGGTTCATGAAATTGCCACATATGCTCGGTTCTTTATGCTTAAAAAACCGGTTTCATTCCGGTTCTCGGTTTTCACGGTCTAAACTTTCGGTCCGGTCCGGTTCTAAGAACTATGCTCCCTTCTTCTTCAAACTCTTCGACCACCACCACAACAAAACGTAGTGTTCATTTCTGTAGCTTCCCTATGTCTATACTATAATGACGTGGACTCGATTGTTTTGTACTCGGAGTTCTAAAGAAAAAGAAGATAATTTCACCATGCCTACCATCACCACCAGCATGTATGAGAGTTATAGTACATCTACAAGGCATAGTTCAAGGACGAGGTGACCTTTTTAACTTTTTTCTTTTTAATTTGGATTTTTTTATTCTTAATATTGCTGATGTGGCTTTAAAAAGAAAAAAAAAATGCTAAAGTTACTAATTTTTTTACAAATTGTTAATGTGATAAATGATTTTTGGTAAATAAAAATAGTGTAAGTAATTAGATCAAATACAAATTGTGGGTACCCGAGGACCAAGGAGGAATTTGAAGAGTCGAAGCATTGGGCCGAGGCCTGAAGAGGGATGGGAAAGGTTGGAGCGTTAATTGGAACACGCCGTTAGACGCGGGCCAGAGGAGCAACGACACCCGAGGAGGGAGACGGACCCACCATAATGTCTAAAGGTACCCCATCGAGGGGACTGCAAGCTAAAAGTAGATAGAAATCAATGGAAGACAAGGAATCTTCAGGATGGAACTGCCTGTCGCATCCACATTAAATGATGCACACCGGCTTTATCAACCGTATTAATGAGGAGGTAACCTGAACAGTGCTAGCCACAGCTACACAAGCTACTGCCGCCATCTACTTCAGATGCAAAGGGTGACAGGTGTTGGAAAGGGATGAAGATCAGGTGGAAATGGACGAAGAAGATACACTAGGGAAGGGCTATATAAGGAGGGGTAAGGGCGGGCATTGGTAAAAAGGGGGATACAAAATTGGAACTCTGTTTTCTTGGAGAGCCTGAGTGTAAAGCTTAATGTTTGTTTGTTTCAATAATGCAAAGCCTGACCTTTGAATATTAGTGTCCTCGGGCACGATCCATCGTTGTTATCCTTTCTCATCTCTAACAAATTCTATTGGTTTGGGCCTAGTACTGAGGGGAACATCTCGCTATTCTAAGTGGGCTTGGATCCCAACCTATTTATCTGGTCCTTACACAAACCAATTAAAATTTGCTACTTTAAATTTGTAAAATGTTTTAAAAAAAAGTTTGTAACTATAGTATTACTTAAAAAAATTAATAATATTATTTAAAAAAAATGAAATAATGATATTGTTAAGAGACCGAAGTCCACGTTTATGAAATAAATTTACTAAAATTAGTAACAATGTATACGCTGACAGGGGTGGTAAGTTGAAAGTAATATATACTTTAATTATGAACTAAAAACACAAATCAAAATGGTATTTTGATTATAATATTATTTTAATCAGTTATACGTAGGGGTGGCAAAATCAACCCAAACTCATTTGCCCACCCAAACCCACCCACTTAAATGAGACCCAAACCCACCCAATTATTAATTGGGTTAAATGGGTATTAGCCCAATTAATATTAATGTTCATTGGGTTTTAATTGGGTACCCAATTAGACTCAATTATGATCCAACTATCATTTCTACAAATCACCAAACTCTAAAATGCCCCAAAACCACTAAAATTACCAAAATTCCCCTCAGCCTAAAAAATGACCAAAATAACACCTAAACCTAAAAATGACCAAAATAACCCTAAAACCTTAAAAAAGACCAAAATACTCCTTAAACTTAAAAAATAATCAAAATAACCCAAAAACCTACAAAATGACCAAAATACCCCTCGAAACCCAAAAAATGACCAAAATATCCCTCAAAACCTGAAAATTACCAAAATACCCCCAAAACCTAAAAATTACCAAAATAACCCCAAAACCTACAAAATAACCAAAATACCCCCCAAAACCTAAAAATGACCAAAATACCCCCAAAATCCAAAAAATGACCAAAATACCCCTGACACCCAAAAAATGACCAAAATACCCCTAAAACCTAAAAATGACCAAAATACCCCTGAAATCCAAAAAATGACTAAAATACCCCCAAAACCTAGAAATGACCAAAATAACCCCAAAGCCTAAAAAATGACCAAAATAACCCCAAGACCTAAAAAATGACCAAAATACTCCCGAAACCTAAAAAATGACAAAAATACCTTTGAAACCTAAAAAATGGCCAAAATAATCCCCAAGCCTAAAAATTGATCGAAATAATCTAGAAACCTAAAAATGACCAAAATACTCCCCTAAAACTATAAAATGACCAAAATACCCCTTAAACCTAAAAAATTACCAGAATACCTATGAAACCTAAAAACTGACCAAAATACCCTCAAACCTATAAAGTGACGAAAATACCCCTAAACCTTTGAAATGACCCAAATAAACCCAAAACCTCTAAAATGGCCACAAACAACCTAAAACCTCTAAAATTACTAAAAATACCCTAAAACCCCTAAAACGACCAAAATACCTCTAAACCTATAAAACGACCAAAATACCCCTCAAAATATCTAAAATGACCAACATACCACTAATCCTATAAGATGAAAAAAATACACCCGAAGCCTCTAAAATTACCAAAATAGGGGTTTGGGGTATTTTGGATGTTTCGAGAGTATTTTCGTTAAATTAAAGGTTCTAAGAGTATTTCAGTCATTTTGTAGGTTTTGAGGGAATGTCACTAATTTTTTAGGTGTTAGGGGTGTTTCGTTAACTTTTAGATTTTGGGGCCATTTTTTCTAATTTTCTAGGTTTTGGAGGTCGTTTAATAACTTTTTAGGTATTGAGGATATTTCAATCATTCTTTAGGTTTCCGAGTTATCTTAGTCATTTTTAGGTTTAGGGGGGTATTTTGGTCATTTTTTATGTTTAGGGAGTATTCTGGTCATTTTTTAGGTTTAGGGTGTATTTTATCGACTTATAGGTTTAAGGGGCATTTTTGTCATTTTATAGGTTTTGGGGTATTTTGGTCATTTTTTAGGTTTCGATGATATTTTGGTCATTTTAAGGTTTAGGGGTTATTTTGGTCATATTTAGGTTTTAGGGGTGCTTTGGTCATTTTTTAGGTTTTAGGGGATATTTCAGTTAATTTTTAGGTTTTGAGGGTATTTCGATCATTTTTTAAGTTTCGAGGGTATTTTGATCATTTTTTGGTTTCTAGGTTATTTTGGTCAATTTTTAGACTTCGGGGTTATTTTGGCCATTTTTAAGCTTTTGAGGGTATTTTGGTTAATTTTTAGACTTCGAGATTATTTTGGTAATTTTTTAGGTTTCGGGGGTATTTTGGACATTTTTTGGGTTTCAGGAGTATTTTGGTCATTTTTTATGTTTCGGGGGGTATTTCTGTAATTTTTTGGTTTCGGGTGTATTTTGGTCATTTTATGGGTTTTAGGGGTATTTTGGTAATTTTTGGGTTTCAGGGGGTATTTTGGTCATTTTTTGGATTCCTGGGGGTATTTGGTCATTTTGTAGGTTTTGTGATTATTTTGGTAATTTTAAGGTTTCAGGGATATTTTGGTCATTTTTTGGGTTTCGGGGGTGTCTTGGTAATTTTTGGGTTTCGGGTGTATTTTGGTAATTTTTGGGTTTCAAGAGTATTTTGGTAATTTTTTGGGTTTCGGGGGTATTTTGGTCATTTTTTGGGTTTTTGGGGTATTTTGGTCATTTTTAGGTTTCGAGGGTATTTTGATCATTTTTTGAGTTTTGGAGGTATTTTGATAATTTTAAATTTGGGGGCATTTTGGTCATTTTTGAAGATTTTAGAGTATTTTCACTTTAGTGGCATTTTGGTAATTTTGATAATTGGGTGGGTTATGGTTTACCCATAATAATTGGGTTGAGTTAGATTTGGGTTAGAAGCAATTAGTTAAATGAGTTTTAATGGGTAAATGAGTTTTATATATCCAATCCAATTATGCCCACTCCAAACCCACCCATTTATCACCCTAGTTATACTTATACGGAAGAATAGAAGATTAGATTACCATGTACCTGTTTGGATTGCACTTAATTTGGTGTTTACGTTTTCAGTCTTTTTTTTTTTGCATGTGAATAGTAAAATCATGTGATTTTACTGTGCAGAAAAAAATACTGTTCATACACTATTTACGTACTATTTACAAGTCCTACGGCATTATTTATATATTTAAAAATTATTTTATTACAATATTTTCAGTTTTCAATTTCAACAAAAATAAGTTTAATCCAAATGAATTCTATAATTAATTTTTGATATGTTTAAAGATCTAAAGTAGTACAGTACTTTTTTAGGACATTAATGTTTTATCTTGATTTTGCCAACAGCCTCAAAAACTGTGTCTGTCTCTCCTTGTCTACAACTCGACTCAGACTAGTCTCTCTCTTTTTTTTTCTACAACTTGACCGTCCCCATCACAATCAAATCAATTTGACTTCTTACAACTTTGCTAAGGACTTGGAATGGATGGCACTGCTGGAAATGGAGTAATCTATGAAATGGATTATAACAATTTCCTACAGGAAGCCATGGTGGTAAGTGGTAACTAAATGATTATCCAAAAGCATGTGATATTAGATTATTGTGCCCCAAAAAAATATAATATTAGATTATAAGGAAGTTTTACTGTTGTTGGTTTAGAAAATATTTTTAGAATTTTTTTATTAAAAAAATAATTAATTATTTTGACAACTGTTTATATTTTTTATAAAAATTGTGTTAATTTTTTTTTTAAATGATTTATTATCAATTATCCTAAAAACACTAATTAATGAGACCATTTATTATATTAAATTAGATGTTAAGTGTACATTTTTTAATAACTTATAGTTTTCACTAGTTTATTTACATAAGGTTTATTAAAAGATATAATTTCATTAACTAAAAAGTAAATATGTCTCTCTGCATTCAGTTGCAAGAAAAGCATATTACTGCTTCCTAATATATTGGTTAGACATGATATAACGGGTTAGAATTTTCTGATCCAACTTAATCTGAAAAATATCTGATTTAAATCTCATTTTTTTGATCCGAAACAAAAACAGATTAACCCATAATCCGAACCATTAAAAAAATTCACAAATTTTTTGTTTTAAAATAACGTCATGATACTAAGTGTATAAAGCACAAAACACCAGGACGATAAAGCTAAACCAATAGACAATAGTCAATAATCAATGAATTATTAAATTACAAAAAGACAAAACAATAGCTTTTTACATGCAATTTGCCTATTTGATTTTGAGGGCTTCACACGAATCACAAAACCAATAAAGCTAAAAGCTTCAGCTCTGCCTCCACAGACCACAGAGACATGACATGAGAAGACTTAGACAACACAACCCATAAAAAAAAAAATAAAAAAAAATAAAAAATAAAAAATAAAAAATAAAAAATTCTAATTCAATTGACTAACTTAGCTGGAGTCCAATGCCAAAATTGTGATTCACAAACACGAAAGAGTGAAGCAAAAACGTGACAACACAACACAACCACATCCACGGACCACAAGGGTCAAGGGTCAAAGCGATACATGAATTTGAAGATAATTTAATTTTTTTATAGTTATAATTATATAATTTTAATTTTTTATTGATTTCTGTGGTTGCACGATTTTCCTGGCCCAAATTCTAGTGATCAGGCTTCGGCCCAAGACGCAACCCACAACGAATGTTCGTAGAGAATGGGTGAAAGAACTGGGCTTCAGTGAGCCTGTTCGGTCGGATGCGTGGATAAGGTGGTTGCAGAAGATAAAAGACACAAGAAAGATTTCTCAGGTGTAACTGTACTCTTTTTAAGCCTCTACACCATTTTTCCGTCCCCTTCTATGAGGGACTCCACTACATTATATAGCTCTCCTCTTTTCATCTCAACCTTACACCTGTTGATCATCTAAGCATCTACTTGAGCGCCTGTCCCATCAGCCGCCCTCACCACTCACTTTGTGAGTTGCAGAGGCCAAGGTGGTACTGTTCAGGGGTCTTTTCCTCATTAATGCGGCTAAGAGGTTGGTTGGGGCGCAATTAATGGGGTGGTAGCTTTTCGTGAGATATTTTGGGATTTTATTCATTTTATATGTCAGGAGGATGAACTGAATTGGTTGGGGATGGATCTTGGTCTGGGCTTCGTGATGTCCGAGGAGGAGTTACTCCTCGGAAAGGTTTCCTGGGCGTTATTGGAATTGAGTAATGCTTCAGGCGTGGTCTCTCCTCGGAAAGGACGCTCCTCGGATGGGCCTGGATTCGGAGTGGCCCATTATTTTTGGGCCGGGCCCCACAATAGCCCCTCAAAACTCCGGTTTTTATCTCCTTCCGAGGAGAAAAGCGGGGTTTTGGTGTTAATGAGTGGATAGGGATAAGGAGAACCTGGGGCGCGCGTGCAGATCGTGACTTTTGACGTGCCACAATTTACGAGGCGTGGCCATTAATTTCTGGAGGCGTTATGTTCCCTTCATCCAACGGTGCGGCGTGGATCGAACGACCATCGTTCATTCGCGTATTTTTAGGCAGGAGTGATCTCTCCTCTCTCCTCCTGGCTATATAAGACGTCAGGAGGGTTCAGTCCCTTCTTTTATCTGCGTTTCAAAAACCTCAAAGGGCTCCAGAGATCTCCATCGAATCCCAGAGATATACGAACACCTGCGTCCGTTACGCCACTGTAGCCGTTTTTGCGAAGCGTTTTGTCCGCGAGAGATTTCCGGGCGTCCCATCGAGCATCTTGTGAAGGTACCCGTACATTTCGTTCATCTCGTCGTTTCAATTCTCTCCTCGGACCCTTCTTTTCTGCTCAGTCTTTACTTTCGTTTCCCAGTTCAGTTCAGATGGGTAGATTCGAGAAATTAGTAAATACTCCGGCCGCTATGGAGGCCTTTAGGGCTAAATACCACATTCCCCCGGGGGTTGGGCTGCGGTACTGTCCTCTTGAAGGAATAGTGACAGATAAACGTCTGGGAGAAGTTGTCATCCCCATGATTGCTTTCATTGAGGGAGGGATGACACTTCCCATGCGTAGGATTACCAGGGAATACCTGTTCAACCATAGGTTGGCGCCGCAACAGTGTGCCCCAAATATGTTCAAGATACTAGGCTGTGTAGATGTCTTAGATGAGCGGATGAACCTAGGCCTTACTTGGCACGATGTGGCCTATCTGTACGAGTGTCACCGCCTCGGGGATGAGGGGTATTATCTTAAATCCCGGAACGAGGACGTTAGGTTGATCTCTTGTCTCCCGGTATCCAATAAGACCGTGAAGAATGACTTCCTCATTGCTTCTGGGGAGTGGTTTGACGGTATTCATTGTCCGACTCGGGCAGGAAACCCAGGTGCGGCGTCTTTTAGGATCGGTCCTTGTTGGGAAAGGATTTAGTGTTGAGGGTTTATTTTTACTGCTTTCCTTGTAACTGGTAAATTTCTTGAACTAACCCCCTTTCCTTGGTTGTTTGCAGACAAGTCTCACGTCGCTCCTCGGCTAAGCTTGGTGAACGTGCCAGCGTTGAATTACCTGCTTAGGTTGGAGATTTACGTTTCCGAGGACGGACAGCTGCGTGCGGCCCATCTAGTTCTGGGCTATCAACCTCTGAGCAGCTCTTTCCAAGCTGTCGGTCACGCTATAAGGGCTGGCAGTCCGAGGTTGGCTAGAATTGACGTGTCCAGAGACGGGTTCCTAGCCAAACGAGATCTGCCACCAGTCGTGTTGCCCGATGTTAGAAATCCGTATCTAGCCGAGCAGCTACCTCCGCCGAACGAACCTGGTGCAGCAAGGATGACATGTATCGTCCCGGTGGGGGGTCCCAAGGACACGTCCTTTCGGGGCTCTTGTGTTGCTTGGCCGGGATGGCCACTCGACGGGTGCAGTAGGTGACGTAACTTTCCTTCTCGGACCAACTGATCTAGGTGATTCCATAGATTCCTGCAGTCCTCAGTAGTATGCCCATGGTCCTGATGATAGTGGCAGTACAGGTTCCGGTTACGCCTGGAAGAGTCTCCAGCCATCTTTCCTGGCCACCTGAAATAGGGCTCATTCCGTACTTTCTCCAACACCTGTTGTACTGGCTCCCTGAATACGGCATTCACTGCCTGCGGGTTGCTCTGGCCAGCCTGTCGCGAAAAATCTCTCCTCGGCTGACTAGGATTATGCCGTTCCGACCTGAAATCACTTGCTTTGGGGGGGATAACTTTCTCCTTACCCCTCCCTTGCAACTGATCTTCCTCCACTCTTTTGTACTTGTCAATCCTATCCCTCAGCTGATCAATGTTGGCAACCGGTTTACCAGTGAGGGATTTCCTTAAGCCATGGTCGGTGGGGAGCCCGCTTTTGAATGTGCTGATAGCGACTGCATCATGGTTGTCATCCAGGTCGTTGTACACTTCCCAGTATCTGTCCGAGTATGCTTTCAGAGTCTCTTCCTCGTGCATGGACAAGGACAATAGCGAACCGAGGGGCCTGGGGACTCTGGTGCTGGTGATAAAGCGGGTGCAGAAATCCCGAGTGAGCTGCTTGTATGAGCTTACGGAATTTGTCTTTAGGCCATTGAACCACCTCATCGCCATTGATCCCAGGCTGGATGGGAAGATCTTACACATAAGGGCCTCATCTTTCGAGTAGATCGCCATTTTTTGGTTAAACTGACTCACATGCTCTACCGGGTCTGTTCGACCGCTATAGATGGTGAATGTCGGCTGATTGAACCGTCGAGGCAACTTAGCCCCTTCAATTCTATACGTGAAGGGGGACCTTGAGACCTGGTCCAACGCCTTCTTCATGGCATCGTTTCCCGAGCCCCTGCTGGATGTGCTCTCATACTTCCGCACATGGCGTGGTTCCTTTACGTAGGAAAAGGTTTCACTTGGGGGGGTCCTTGACCTCCGTCGGTAACTCACATCCTCCGCATTAGAGGACTCGTCTGAGTCTGAAGGAGATCGTTTCCGCTGGGTTCGTCGCAACTTTCTCTTCAAATCATCTATCTCTCTCTGCATGGCCTGGTGACTCTTTCGCCTCTGGGACGCGTGGCTTCCTATCTGAGTGTGACTCTGGCTTGTCCGGATAGTTTGCACACTTCCCTCACGATCTCCCCTGTGGCCTGGGTTGACGGGGTTATTTTGCTTCTGGGACTCGACGGGTTGTGTTCGTTGGGAGTCAGCCTGGTGAGGATTCCCCTGGTGCGGATTTAGTTCTGCCATGCTTGACCGTTGTGCTTGCTGATGCCCTAGTTCTTCCCACAGACGGCGCCAATTGTGGTTGCATGATTTTCCTGGCCCAAATTCTAGTGATCAGGCTTCGGCCCAAGACGCAACCCACAACGAATGTTCGTAGAGAATGGGTGAAAGAACTGGGCTTCAGTGAGCCTGTTCGGTCGGATGCATGGATAAGGTGGTTGCAGAAGATAAAAGACACAAGAAAGATTTCTCAGGTGTAACTGTACTCTTTTTAAGCCTCTACACCATTTTTCCGTCCCCTTCTATGAGGGACTCCACTACATTATATAGCTCTCCTCTTTTCATCTCAACCTTACACCTGTTGATCATCTAAGCATCTACTTGAGCGCCTGTCCCATCAGCCGCCCTCACCACTCACTTTGTGAGTTGCAGAGGCCAAGGTGGTACTGTTCAGGGGTCTTTTCCTCATTAATGCGGCCAAGAGGTTGGTTGGGGCGCAATTAATGGGGTGATAGCTTTTCGTGAGATATTTTGGGATTTTATTCATTTTATATGTCAGGAGGATGAACTGAATTGGTTGGGGATGGATCTTGGTCTGGGCTTCGTGATGTCCGAGGAGGAGTTACTCCTCGGAAAGGTTTCCTGGGCGTTATTGGAATTGAGTAATGCTTCAGGCGTGGTCTCTCCTCGGAAAGGACGCTCCTCGGATGGGCCTGGATTCGGAGTGGCCCATTATTTTTGGGCCGGGCCCCACAATTTCTTTTGATGGTACATTAAATTATATTAAAATATTGTATTACAGATGAAGATGTTGATGAAATTGACCAACTTGAGTTACAATTTGCAAGTATAAATATTTGTAGCGTTGAATCTGCTACCAATGTTGAGTAAATTGAGATTGAGGTATAATTCTTATAAAATATTTACTTATTCTTCTTTACTTAATATGTTATGTTTATTTTATTTTTTTTTTTTTTGTTTAGTTTATCTTTCTAAGTAATCTAACTTTACCATTATTTTAAATGCAACATGAATATGTGCACTTAAGAAGACTGATAACTTTCTACTTTGCTGACTTGTTTTGTTTGTTTTAAGATCTATCTCTTTTTGAAGTTGTAAAATTGTAATTGTATGCATTTTGACAGTGGATAGAATAACATTAAAGATTTTTTCCATCATGAATTTATGACTATAAATAATTTTTATCAAGCTCAAAAGTTAAAACTGTCAGAATTGGAAAGATATTAACAAGTGACATTAAGTACAATTCATTTGCTTAACTAATTTTATTCATTCTCTTTAAACAAGTTGTCATTGATTTGTTTTTGTAATTGAAAAAAAAAATTTGAAAAATATAGGTCTACCCAACCCGCAATCCGATTGAGTTGCGACCTGTTTGACCCGTCAACCTGATTGACTCGACCTGCCGGTTTTGCCATCTCTAAATTATTGGTACGGATTCAGTTCCTAACTGGTTCCTCATTTATGTATCTTTCCTCTTTTACTAGTCATATCTCGGCATCTCTCTTTCGAAAAGTCAATGCAGCAGTATATGCAGCGTCCCCCACATCAATGGGGCCTATCTGTTATAACTTATAAGAGAGATGCTGTATATAGTATATACTGGTACCACCTCAAGAAAAATTATACCGGTATATACTGCCGGGTACAGGATATACAAAAGCCCAGCCAACAGTTCCCCCACTTTGTTCCTGTCCCTTTTCCCCTGTCAAATATTTTCTCAAAGTAAGAAATCAAACTATGTAAAACTTCCACAGCCACTCCCACACACACCTCATCCTCATCATCACATTCACAGGATCTTCGGCCAAGCTAGCTCTTTCTCTCCATCCTCAACTCTTTAGGACTCTAATCTCAATTTTTTCCCTCGATCTCCACCCTTACATAAACGTAAACTTCCCCAATTGACCATTCATTTGGAAGCACCTTCTCTTCTCATCAACGAACATGGTCCCTATTCTTTCGCCCACCAACATATACAAAACAATCAGGCACAAAGACAGCATCAACAAATTAAGGAAGCAAACAACAACAATAAAAGGTAAGCAGCCAACGGTCAACACAGCCAACAAGCGCGGAGATTGGCTCTATATATCAAGCTCCAGCACACTCAACAAACTCATACCTAGCAGGCTAGCCCCCTCCACCACAAGGCATAACACCACCACCACAAGCAGCCCATATTAGCCGATCCCCCACGACTAAAACCAAATACATGCTCCTAAATCTGAGCCGAAAGAAACATATAACAAACCCTAAAAATTTCCCTTAATATCCGAATTAGCTACCCAAATTAAACAAACCACAAACATAAGTAACCTGCAATTCCTCGTCGGTAAGGACTGACTACTGAGCTCCATTTTTGTTTGATATAATATTTATGTGGACATTCTTTGGTGTCTTACCAGTCCTTTTTGTTGTTGGCTAGATTACTTTAATATTTACTTGACCAAGTTAGCTGCGGCTTCTTCTGGCCTGCACAGGGGTAATTTAGTCATCGAGAACCACCACCAATTAGCAATCCTCAATGATGTCGGTGATGAGTGACAAAGCAGCAGCTGTAACACACTGCCCCTCCGATCTACACATATCGGCTGTCCCCGACTTCGATCTACCATGAGAATTACATTTACAATTTCATACTTCTCAACATTAATGTATATATATATGTTATGACTGTCCCAAAACACAGATTAATTTCTCTGAAAATGTAACACATTCATTTGCACTTTTTCTTTATTTCAAGGAATTGCTTTTGGGTTGCCCTTTTTGCTCTCTCTCTCTCTCTCTCTCTCTTTCATGCAGGTCGCTTCTCCAACCATCATCATCATTCATGGAAAGAGTTGGCTCTTACCACTGGAACCACCAAAGCTGGAGGGTTTCAGACGGGGTTTTGTCCGTACCATTACTTCTTCTGCAATTGCTCTTTTCGCATCCTCCGAGAGCTTCCTCTTCAGCCAGGGTAATTCTTTTCTCAACAGTCTTTACGGCGGTTTGAAAAATAAAGATTGATTTTTTTTTTTTTTTTTCTAAAAATAAACTCTTTTATTATTATCATATTTTGCAGAGATGTTGACTAATCAATGCATTTTAAAAGGTTATAAACCCATAAGTATAACAACAATCATCTTTCATTCTTTAAATTTATTAAATGCGTAAATTTGCACGGGTTAATGGGTAATAAATGTATTCTTAACCCCCCCCCTGCGCAGCGGCTGCCGCTTAACCCATATATTTATTTAATTGGATTGGCTATGAATCACTTAGAGCATTAACATTGTTGTTGCTAAAACTCCCAAATTACCATTCTATTTTAGAACCCCAAACACCAAAAGACACCCTACATTTGGATTCTTATACTTGAAAATTTACATACACACTGTAGTAAACCTTTACTTTTAAAATTTATTGTAGCAGTTCTTAATTTTTTTTTCTCTCTCTCTCTCTCACACACACACTCTCTCTCTCTCAAGTCTTTTCCTCTCTCTCTCTCTCTCTGAAACTTGCAATCCAACATAGGTGGTCTGGTCTCTTGGTCTGAAATAGGTCACTAACAAAGTTGTAGAAATAGGTGATGGTCCAATTTGGTGGTCTGGTGGCAGTGCTTCGGGGAGAGAGAGAGAGAGAGAGAAATTAATAAATAAATAAATAACGTTGGCTGTGATGTGAAAATAAGAGTTCATATATAGGGGTGAGTCGTGAAATAATATGCTAAAATATATAAAATAACTTTTTAGGATGTAAAATGAGAAAAATTTTAAATTCCTGAATGCTAATGTTTTAAAAGTGGTAAATTTGGACGTGTTAATGGGGTTGGACCATCATTTGTCACCTTGGAGGGAATGAATGATAAAGAGCTCGAGTAGGCGAAAGGTAGTGGATAGTCAAAGGGGAGAGACCCAAGCAATTTTTATTACTGCGATTTTATCCTGGTCGAGCTTAGCCCGATCCATTTCTCGAACCCCGCCTTATCAGGAAAAAGACTACTTTATGGGCATGAATTGTGATAGCTAGAGGCCCATACAGCCCAACCCCGAATGAAATTCCAGTACAGCTCACACTTGTCCAAGCCATCTAACCCAGCCACCCCAAACCCAAATAGAGAGGCCCAAGTTACACTATAGTTTGCCCAAGCCTAAACACTTCCTCTTTCGGAGCTTGAGCAAGCTAAAGACCAACCACTAACTTTTTTTTTTTTTTTAGAAGAACTAACCATTAACTTTAGTAAACCATGTCCACGCCTAGTCCACTGGCCATGGTACTGCTAAGAATTTGTGTCATGGACTCATGGGCTTGGGTTTTGGGCTTTTAAACAGTGGCCTTATTTTTTAAATTTATCTTGTCTTGTCTTGTCTTTATTGGATAGTTTTGACTTTTGGGTTTCCACTCAGTTTTTCTTCTCTTGCTTTACGTATAACACGTGTGCGTTTAAAACGACGTTTTATACTTTAGTTTAAAACGGAGTATTACACTTTCGTTTAAAACGTCGTTAAACTTTCGTTTAAAACTTCGTATTAAACGTATGTTTAAAACTTCGTATTATATACTGACGGCAATGGAATCAAAGCTCTCATCCTCTCTACACACTGCTTTCTTGTAAATCTTAGTTCGAATCTGTTTCTGTGAGTTCTGCATCATTATTTCTTGTTCTTCTTTTTAATTACTTAAGTTTCATTATTGGCATGTGGTGGCATGGTATTGATGATGCTAGTGAGGCAGTTTAATTAAAGTCCTAAACTCATGTTGTAGTTCCGATACCATGCATACTTATAATTACAAGTACTTATATTTTGAAGTATGCCTTGCTTCAAAATATAACTACTTGTAGCAGCTGCTACATTTCATATTTATATATAATTACAAGTTGAAGTAGTTATATTCTAAAAAGCACAAACACTTCAAAA
Source organism: Quercus lobata (assembly GCF_001633185.2). Classification (NCBI taxonomy): domain Eukaryota; kingdom Viridiplantae; phylum Streptophyta; class Magnoliopsida; order Fagales; family Fagaceae; genus Quercus; species Quercus lobata. Next base: position 60,931,742 of record NC_044913.1, read on the forward strand.
TCTCCAACGTGTCTGTGTTTGTTATGGGAAGTTTTGCTACATTTCTTCTTCTTTCATTTTTTTTTAAAAAAAAAAAAAAATTTAATTGTATTATTGGCATTTGGTTTGTACTTAGGTTATTACTTCTTTGTAGGATATGCTTTGTAGGACATGGAAATACTCCTTTATGGCTATAAATGAGTTGAATCGAGATGAGTCGAGCTAAGCATTAAAAGTTTAGTCTTGATCATTTAATTTTGTTTTGAATACAAGTCGAACTAGTTTTTCACCAAATAATATTATATGTTCAAGCTTAGCTTATTTACTTGTTGAATAAGCTTGAGCTTGTTCACGAGCTACTTATTAAACAAACGAATATAAACAAGTTTTTTTCTCGAATCAAGCTTGAGTTGTTCATAAATAGCCTGGTTCATCTACAGCCCTAATTTCCCTATCAACCTTGAGTACTTGTTAAATTGATTCTTTCTTATAGATTCATTTTATTTAAATTAATATATATGCAATGTAACCTTATTCCATATATTTTTATAAGAATAAATTTTATTTTCAGATTATATATTCTCAATATACATGTGAAATTTTGTATTAATTGGATGTCATATATACATATTTATAAATTCATGTTTTTCGTATAATTTAAAGTTAAAAAGAATTGAATTTAAACATTGTATTATGAGATACTTGTTGATATTGAATGATCTTGATATTTTTAAATATGGTGAAGGGAAAAAGCACATGGAATATGGTGAAGGGAAAAAGCCCAAGGGTAGGCCTAGGGATAAAGCTTGGGGTATGGTCGATCTTCTTCCTAACGAATCCAAACGTTGGATTTGTCCACATTGCAAAAATACATATGCTGGCGATGTAACAAGAGTTAAGCGACACTTGGCTCGTACGGGCGGAGGAGGAATTGTTCCATGTCCAGACGTTACTCCAAAGATTCAGCAAGACGCTCTAGAGCTTCGGCAGGCACAAGCTGCGACAGCAACTGCACGCAAAAATGGTAAGAATTTAATATTAATTGTTACATGTTTTCCCCTAATCAAATAGTACCAGTTATATATATATATATATATATATATATACACCCTATTTAACACTTGGCTCCCTAAACTATCAAAACGTGCAATCAACCTTATAATTTGAAAACTTTGTAACACTTAACCTCCTGCCGTCCGTTTTACTGATAAGTCTATTGAAACTTAGCATTAAAAAAGAAATTTATCTTTTTATTGTCTATTTTGAAGAAAATGGTAAATTGGTCTTTCAATACTTAATTGTATATAATACTTGACACCAATTCAGAAAAAGAGGACATTGAACTAAAACTATAACCTTGGATGGTCAAATGTGCATTTCGATAATTTAGGGAGTTATGTGTAATCGAAGTGAGAGATTAAGGTAAAAAAGTGTAATTTGCCCCAAAAAAAAAATCAAAACTTTTTTTGCAACTTACCAAGATGGTAGGCTATAATTAGTACAACGTCAATTTCGTATCACTTTACCATTAATATCGTTTTTATTGTCTACCAATTAGAACATGACATCTCAAATAGTTGTAATTTTTTATGTCCTTAAGACATATTACTTTTGAATGGAAGTAAGTTCATTGTTTTCTTATAAAATTAAGAAAACAGATCGTGCATAGTTATAGCTATTTGGGTTTGATGTATGTTACATAGTATTTTCTTACTTACAATTCCATATATCAATGTGGGGCTTGGGATTAAGAGAATGAATATGGGTGAAACCTTGAAAATAAATTTAATATAATAGAAGGATTGCACGATAGAATGAACGAGAAGCTTGTTGTAGTTGTAGATATTATTTGTCTATATTAAAAGAAATTTCTAAAACTTCACTTTAGATTCGATACATAATGATATCCTCTTCTTTTTTCTTTTTTTTTTTTTTTTTTTTTTTTTTTTTTTTTTTTTTTGCTGCTGAAACGATACTTGATGATTTTAGTACTAGTGTTAACTCTAAATTAAATTTAGTGTTTATTTTTATCTTGGTACCTTTCTAGTACTTTATATGATAGATCCGATTAGTGATAGATTTAAAATATCAAATCTTTATGTCAATCCTATGCAAATCTGTCATGTTTAATAGATAGACCTTTGCTGTTGGGGCTAGGGAACATTGCTGTTGCTCAAGGGGGGCAGTTGGACAATGCAACGTTTGTGGGTCTTACAGGGACTGGTACTGGTCCGCACAATCCGGATGCAGGACAAAACCATCTAGTTGAAGAGACGTGGGAAATGGAGCTAAGTGAGTCTGATCTTGAGTTGCTTTCTGCGTTTCTCCATAATGAGCCTAACGAGTAATTTATGTAATGCTACGATAAATGCCCACAAGAAGTGTTACAGTGCTATTGATGTGTATGGGAATTTTTTTTTGGGTGGCGATGTTGGTACTTGGTATAGGCTACTAAAATGGTTTTTTTTTTTTTTTTGTCCTTAATCTTTTATAGTATTTTAAGTAAATATAAGCACTTTGTGGCCTTGTGGGTAATTAGTTATGGTGGAATAACCATATTTGAAGGTTTCAAAATGTGCTTGCTGATATATATTGGATATGTAAAAGGGTCAGGTATGTAGAAGTGTCTGATAAAAGTATTTGTGCTCCGTGTTGATCTCGATTTTTCTCAATAGATTTTGTTTCAATACACTAAGAGCATTCGTATCCGTAACTTTCATCCTATTCTATTTTACCATCTCAAAAAACTATTTTATTAATTATACTATGCCATTTTATAATACAACTAACATTCTAATTTTTATTTTCTTATTCTACTTATTAAAATAATATATATATATATATATATATATATTTTTTTTTTTTTTGGTAAACCACGATGTATCCTCAAAGCTTTCAACCAGAGACTAATCACCGTTCGTGCCTGGTCGGCCCACGAAGGGGTAAAGCACTGGCCCAGGGATTCTTTTCAAAGTGCAGGTTGCAGGACTCGAACTAGGGAGCACACCTAGTCGAGCCAAGTACAAGCACTCTGAGACCAAGCGCCGAACCGCTTGGCCAACCCCACTGGGTTATTAAAATAATATATATTACCCACTAAAATAATATGATATATAATTTTTGTGCTGTTGCTACAGTGCTACAGTAATCTTTTGAAATTAAAATATATTATAATTTTTACAATTGTAAAAAACTTTGCAATTCTCAGATTTTATAAGTTCAGCTGCTGGCATTTTTGTACCTTGATGCTAAAGTTTTCCTGCATTTCCCATTTACAATTATCAATGGGAATGCTCCACAGCACAACGATAAAAAGTGTTAAATATAAGTAGTGTCATTCCCAAAGTACCGAGTCCATCTGTCCATGGAAATTTGTTGTTATACAGGACACAAATAATATATATTACCCATTAAAATAATATAATATATAATTTTGTGCTGCAGCTATAGTGCTACAGTGATCCTTTGAAATTAAAAATATATTATAATTTTTATAATTGTAAAAAAATTTGCAATTCTCAGATTTTACAAAGATAACGGCTGGCTTTTTTGTACCTGAATGCTAAATTTTCCATTTACAATTGTCAATGGGAATGCTCAACAGCACAATGATAAAAAGTGTTAAAATAAATAGTGTCATTCCCAAAGCACCGAGTCCATCTGTCCATGTTTTCAAAAAAAAAAAAAAAATAGTCCATCTGTCCATGGAAATTTGTAGAAGCATCTATTTGTTAAGTTGTTATACAGGACACAAACAGCACTACCATCACAAACAACACACTAAGAGATATAGAACTTTTTATTTTTTGGGGGCCTAAATAGTGGATATAGAACTTAATCACATCGCAAGGAGAGAGAAATAAAAGTAAGATAAGGGAAAATAAGAGAAGAAGAAACAAACCCATGGGAATTAAAATACTATAAGTATCGAAATATTCCGTGATTGTAGCCATTTATTTTTTGTCATGCCATGTATACATGAAAATGATTCTTTACTAGTCAAAGATTAAACACTAATTTAGTTGAAGTCTTTCAAGACCTACCAAGCCCACTGTATGAAAAAAAAAAAAAATAGATTACTTATTGACTACTTAGTACTTATACTAGTCAGCAAGTTTACAGTTTCAAAACGTTATCTTCCTTTCATACAACTTCCGAATCATGAAAGAGTCTATCTCCCTATCTAGACTAATCTCAACGATCAAGTTCACAAACTCCATTAGTCCAAAGCCGACTACATCATCCTTAATTCTATCCAGTGATTGACCAATGCTCTTAATAATGTTTGCCATATTGCAAAAGAATACAACGGGATTGAAGAGTGAAAAGATGTTGCATACATACCTTTTCCTTCGTTAGGTTTTAAGTCTTTACCTTTGGCCACGGGATTTCATCACTTACTTGCATCATGTAATGCAACTCGACTCTTGGTCAATGAGACAAGAAGCTTAGTTAGCTCCTTGACACCCCAATCAGAACCAATATGTTTAGTAGTTGTCTAGTAGTCCCTCCATGACAGCACAGGAAAATTTCAGCCACATTTTCTTCCATCCCTTACACAAGAAACTAGTATGGACTATGGACTACTATGGAAAGTTTTGCAAAGAATAAGAGGATGCCTCTAGCTACTAGAAATAGACAACCATATAGAACAGGAGCTACATAGAAACTTTGTACGACATTTTCTCCTACAATAAATAATAGTGAAAATTCAAATATGTGTAAAAACACCCTTGAACGTTTAGACCCCCAAATTACAACTTAACCAATTCAAGCATTATGTCAAACAACTAGTGTGCGGAAAATTAACATAAGCTATAATATGGAATTGGAAAAACTATTTAAGCCAAATTAAAATCACAACCCACAGCAAATAATAAAAGGCAAAGATAAAAGGGAAGGAAGATGCAAACACAAAGACAACACGCGATGTGTTATCGAAGAGGAAACCGAAGCCCTCAGGGTAAAACCTCTCCGCCGCCCTCCAAGCGGTAAACAATCCACTAGAAAATGTAGTTGGGATACATGGACAGCAATAGACCCTCCAAGCCTAATCTACCCAGTGCACCTAAGCCCTCCAAGCTTCTTGCTCCAATGAGGTTGCGCCGAACATTTTTCTTTTCTAACTACCCGGATTCCGCTACTAGACCATAGCATCAACCAATGAAGATTGGTTCCTTCCTAACTGCTTCCCAGAACACCAAACAGCCCTCTCACAGTAATGGATATGGTGAGAACAAGGTTTTGGTAAAAAGCCTCTCAATGGTTTGGCAATGGAGAGGAAGAGAGTTGAGAAATTTGAAGAGGCACTTATGTAAAGATTGTAGATGAATCAATCTTGTTTTACTCTAGGGTTTCTCTCTCAAAATTCTCTCTGGAAGCTCTCATTCTTTTGTGGGTATAAGGGGTATATATACTAGGGTGAGAGAGGAATGTGAAACGTCAGGTTTTTCAAAACAGGGCTGGCTCGCGGCTTGGCCTCGTGACTTGACTGAGTCGCGAGATCCAGTCGCGAGATAACCGTATGGCTAGTTGTCCTGTTTTGTCCTGTAGTGCTCCAGCTAGCATGACTGTTCACCTTCTGGCATGCTTGGCACGTGTGCTGCGTCTGGCGGCTTGCAGCCGCGAGTCACCCGCGAGGCCAAACCGCGAGTCTCTGTTTTCTTGCACACTCTTGAGCAAACTTCACTCTATCTCACTTCAAAGTTCAAATATGTGTATAAACACCCTTGAACGTTTAGACCCCCAATATACAAAATAACCAATTCAAGCTTTATGACAAACAACAAGTGTGCGGAAAATGAATATAAGCTATAAACAGAATTGGAAAATAATCTAAGCCAATTATAAATCACATCCACAGCAGAAAATAAAAGGCAAAGATAAAGCGAAGAGAGATGCAAATACAAGGACAACACACGATGTGTTATCGAAGAGGAAACCGAAGCCCTCGGCGTAAAACCTCTCCGCCGCCCTCCAAGCGGTCAATAATCCACTAGAAAATGTAGTTGGGATACATGAATAGTAATAGACCCTCCAAGCCTAATCTACCCGATGTACCTAAGCCCTCCAAACTTCTTGCTCCAACGAGGTTGCGCCGAACCTTTTTCTTTTCTAGCTTACCGGATTCCGCTATAATCCATAGCATCCACCATCCTTGGCATCTTCCAATGCTTCCCAAAGCTCCAAAAACACTCAACACTCTAAATGGGTATGGGTAGTGTTTGGATAGAAATCTCCTTTCAATAGGTATGACAATGAGAGAGGGAATGAGAAGAGATTACAAAGATTTCCCTCTAAGAATGAGTAGCTCTCTCTAATTGGGTGGGTGTTTTGAAGAAACCTCTCTTAGGGTTTTTCTTTCTGAATAGCCACACATATTTTGTGGAAATGAGGGGTATTTATACTGGTGTGAGAATAGAATGCGAAGAGTCAGTTTTTCCAAAACAGGGCTGGCTGGCGACTTGACCTCGCGACTTAACTGAGTCGCGAGTTCAAGCCGCGAGCTAGCTGAATGGCCAGTCTGGATTTTTGTCTTGTAGTGCTCCAGCTGGCATGACTGTTCAGCTCCCTTGCATGCTCTGCGCGTGTGTAACTTTCGGCGGCTTGCAAGCCGCGAGCTTCCCACGAGATCAAGCCGCGAGTCCCTGCTTCACTGCACAGTCTTGAGCATTTCTTCACACTCTCTCACACACTACCCTTACATGATCCCCACCTAAATACAAGGTTTCTAAGTGCTGTATTACAAGCAAATTTGTCACGGAATAAAGCCAACACATGGTTGATTAAATTCAACCTTACAATCTCCCCATTTGGCTATTCCGTGACAAAACACCCTAAAACAGGCTCTAGACTTAAACGTGAGTTTGGGAACAATGGTAAAACTCACTCACACCTAAATCTAGAAACTGTGAAGCTCTTGAATCATATGAACATGAATCTCCTGAAACACAACAATACACCATGATCATTGTAAGCAGAAAATCGTGAAATGCATATGAAACAGGCAATATGTGATCAAGCAAAGATGGAGTTAAGAAACAAACCATGGCTTGATCAACCAAGTAATCACTACAAGGTAGTGACCACAATGCTCATTCACACTTGGAATGAACACTAGGACATACAAGCTAACAAGCTCAATGCAAGTCTCTTGCATGCCAAACACTCAACCAATGCATAATACACTAAGTATATGCATCTAGGAACAATCCTACAAGGGCACAAGAGTGACAGTACTTAACCAGAAAATGCATGACATTAGGATAGAAGTACAGATTTAACAAAAATATAGA